>NC_042615.1:357468983-357799994 GCF_901001135.1 Rhinatrema bivittatum | reverse complement strand
TAGCTTTCATCACATTTTCTGGCAATGAATTCCAGAGCTTAATTATGCGTTGAGTAAAAAAAATTTTCTTTTATTAGTTTTAAATGTATTACTCAGTAACTTCATTGTGTGTCCCCTGGTCTTTGTACTTTTCAAAAGAGTAAACAACTGATTAATGTTTACTCATTCCATTCCATTCATTATTTTATAGACCTCTATCATATCTCCCCTTAGCCATCTCTTCTCAAACTGAAGAGTCCTAACCTGTTTAGCTTTTCTTCATAGGGGAATTGTCCATCCCCCTTATCATCTTGGTCACCCTTCTCTGTACATTTTCTAATTCTGTTATATCTTTCTTGAGGTGTGGTGATCAGAACTGAACACAATACTCATGATGAGGTTGTATCATGGAGCGATACAGAAGCATTATGATATTCTGTTTTATTCTCCATTCCTTTCTTAATAATCCCTAGCATTTTATTTGCTTTCTTGACTGCTGCTGCACACTGAGCAGAAGTTTTCAATGTATTTTCAATGATGACACCTAGATCCTTTTCCTGCGTGGTGACACCTAATGTGGAAACTTGCATTTTGTAGCTATAATTTGGGTTACTCTTCCCTAAGTGCATCACTTTGCAGTTGTCTACATTAACTTTCATTTGCCATTTGATTGCCCAGTCTTCCAGTTTTGCAATGTCCTCTTGTGATTTCTCACAATCCTCTTGTGATTTGACAACTTTGAATAATTTTGTGGCATCGGCAAATATGATCACCTCACCTGTTGTCTTTGTTTCCAGGTTATTTATAAATAAGAGGGGGTACATATTCAAAAAGTCATTTAGATGGATAATGGGAAAGTTATCCATCTAAATGGCTTAGCTGCATATTTAAAAGGCTTATTTGGCTATATTCTAGCAGGATAATGAATTATCTGGGTAGAATTTAGCTGGGTAAGTCAGGGGCATTCCTGTGGTGTGAGGTAGGCATTCCAGGGAGGAGCAGAGTTAGCTGGTTAAGTTAACCAGCTGACTCTAATGCGCCATAGGGCACATCTAAATTTAGTCGTATACCACATATCTGTTATTCGGAGTTAACCAATTAACCTAGATATTTGGAGTTAGCTGGTTAACTTAACCCACTAACTGTAGACACTCCATAGGGCAGGTCTAAAATTAGCCGGATACTTCATATCTGGCTAAATTTAACTGAGCTGCTAAATATCCCGGTTAAGTTAGCCAGATTTGCATATCCGGCTAACTTAACTAGATGCTCAGTGACTGAACATTTACCCCTAGATGATTTTGAAGATATAAATAAAAATGTGGCTAAAATTGTGCTGGTTGATATAGTATATTTTGATTTTCAAAAAGCATTTGACAAAGTCCCTCATACGATACTCTTCTGGAAATTGGAAGGTCATAAGATTGGCAGTAGTGTCCTATTATAGACTAGTAACTGGATAAAAGACAGGAAACAAATGATCAGTTTTTCAAATAAAGAAAGTTCATTAGTAGAATATCCCAGGTGCCTGTACTGGGATCTGTGCTATTTAACATATTCATAAGTGATCTGGAGAAAGGAACAGTGAGCGAGGGAATCATATTTACAGATGGCACAAAATTATTTTGCGACATTAAAAGAGCAGTTGAATGTGAGAAATTGCAGAAAGACCTTGGAGACTGGGTATCTAAATGTCAAATGCAATTTAATATGAACATGTGTAAAGTGATGCATATAGGGAAAAATAATCCCAACTACAGATACATGATGTAGGGTTCTGTGTTAGAAGTTTCCACCCAGGAAAAGAATCTTAACATCCTTGTGGACACTGGACAATACCTTGAAATCTTTAGCTCAGTGTGCAGCAGTGGTTAAAAAGGCAAATAGAATGTTAAGAATTATTTGCAAAGAAACAGAGAACAAAACTGAGAATATCAAAATGCCATTGTATAGATCCATGGTGCAACCACACCATGAGTAGTTCTGGTTACCCCATCTCAAAAAGACATAGCAGACATAGAAAAGGTACAGAGAAGAGTGACAACAATGATAAAGGGGATAGAAAAGCTCAATTATAGAGAATAGGGATGTGAATCGTGTCCTCGATCGTCTTAACGATCGATTTCGGCTGGGAGGGGGAGGGAATCGTATTGTTGCCGTTTGGGGGGGTAAAATATCGTGAAAAATCGTGAAAAATCGAAAAATCGAAAAATCGCAAAACCGGCACATTAAAACCCTCTAAAACCCACCCCCGACCCTTTAAATTAAATCCCCCACCCTCCCGAACCCCCCCCAAATGACTTAAATAACCTGCGGGTCCAGCGGCAGTCCGGAACGGCAGCGGTCCGGAACGGGCTCCTGCTCCTGAATCTTGTTGTCTTCAGCCGGCGCCATTTTCCAAAATGGCGCCGAAAAATGGCGGAGGCCATAGACGAACACGATTGGACGGCAGGAGGTCCTTCCGGACCCCCGCTGGACTTTTGGCAAGTCTCGTGGGGGTCAGGAGGCCCCCCACAAGCTGGCCAAAAGTTCCTGGAGGTCCAGCGGGGGTCAGGGAGCGATTTCCCGCCGCGAATCGTTTTCGTACGGAAAATGGCGCCGGCAGGAGATCGACTGCAGGAGGTCGTTCAGCGAGGGTTCCGGCGCCTCGCTGAACAACCTCCTGCAGTCGATCTCCTGCCGGCGCCATTTTCCGTACGAAAACGATTCGCGGCGGGAAATCGCTCCCTGACCCCCGCTGGACCTCCAGGAACTTTTGGCCAGCTTGTGGGGGGCCTCCTGACCCCCACGAGACTTGCCAAAAGTCCAGCGGGGGTCTGGAAGGACCTCCTGCCGTCCAATCGTGTTCGTCTATGGCCGCCACCATTTTTCGGCGCCATTTTGGAAAATGGCGCCGGCTGAAGACAACAAGATTCAGGAGCAGGAGCCCATTCCGGACTGCTGCCGTTCCGGACCGCCGCTGGACCCGCAGGTTATTTAAGTCATTTGGGGGGGGTTCGGGAGGGTGGGGGATTTAATTTAAAGGGTCGGGGGTGGGTTTTAGGGGGTTTTAGTGTGCCGGCTCACGATTCTAACGATTTATAACGATAAATCGTTAGAATCTCTATTGTATTGTGTTCCATAACGGTTTAAGACGATATTAAAATTATCGGACGATAATTTTAATCGTCCTAAAACGATTCACATCCCTAATAGAGAATGGTAAACAGATTAGGGCTCTTTGGCTTGAAGAAGAGATAACTGATAGGGCATATGATTGAAATTTATAAAACATGAATGAGGTTCAATTGATAAACAGTGAATGATTACTTACTCTTTCGGATAACACTTAGGACTAGGAGACACTCTATGAAGCTAGCAACCGGGAGATTTAAAACAAATCATAGGAAGTATTTTTTTCACTCGGTGCACATTCAAGCTGTGGAATCTATTGCTAGAGGACATGGTCAAGGCAACTAACATAGTGTGATTCAAAAAAGGGTTAGACAACTTTCTGAAGGTGTGAACGAAGTAGACTCGTGCTGGGGCATGGTTGGCAAAGTCTAGAGGGAGAACCCCCTAGATCCACACTGCCAGCTGGCGGTCATACCCTTGGCTGGGACTGGGTAGGAGCTTCATCTATACCAACCTGTTCCCTGCAGGTTGAGTCTTTGGGTTCCAAGGTCCAGCAGGGCTTAGGCAATAGCCCCACAGGGCTAAGATGAAGAGTGAGCCCGGGGCCTAGCTGAAGTCTGGGCAAATAGCAATCAGAAGGTCACTGGATGAAGGCCAAGGGTCGGGGCAGGCAGCAAACAGAGCATAGTCCAGGTCCAAAGCAAGGGTCAGAGGCAGATGGCAAGCAAGAGAGAGGTCCGTGTCCATAGCAGAAGTCCAAAACAGGCAGCAGGCAAGAGAATAGTCAGAATCTGAAGCAAGTTCAAAAGAAAGAATTGGGTTGAGATGAACAAGGAAATGGATTACAGAAAGGCTGGACAGACAAGACAGGACTATGGGAGCAACCGAAGCAGGACCACAAACAAGACAACGGTCAGATGGACAATGGCAGAGCAACAAACAAGGCATGGAGAAACAAAGCACACGGAGCAACACGCACTACTAAGCAGGGGGACCTATTGCTGAACTGTCCATTGATCCGAGAGACAGGTTTAAATAAGGAGGTCCTGCTGCTGTTATCAGGGGCAGGGTTGCTGCAAGGGGCTTTTATCCATTGGCACAGTGCACACACGTGCATTTAGGAGGTTCTACATTAGGAGTAGCACAGCGATGAGCTGGGTGTTTCTCCAACATGTGGAGTGGCGTTGGTGAGTGTGGTGATCATAGGACAGTCCTGTGACCAACCAAATGTTACAGAAGGAAAATCCATAAACAGTTATTAGCCAGGGAGACAGTGCTTTTCCCTGGGAGTGAGATACATGAAATAGATCAACTATTTGGGATCTGCCAGTACTGGTGACCTGGACTGGCCATTGTCAGCGACAGGATGCTGGGCTTGATGAACCTTGATCTAATCCAGCATGGCACTTCTTATGTTCTTATGTCTTGAAATGGAAGCTACTCAGTGCTTATATTTTCAGTCATTCAATTTTAAATGCAACTCAACATCATTCCCTTTATTCCCCTAAATGTGGGCCTTTAGATGAGATATCAGTACAATTCCTATGCTTGGAGTAAGACCTAGAGCCTTCCACAGGACACCTAGATGAGCAGTAGTGGTAATATCCTCAGAGCTGTACATACAGAAACAAACTGTGAAAGTTGCCAGATGTGCCTTTGGTATACTTACCAGTGGCCCACTCCAGCTTTGCATGTACCTGCTCCAGCCAGTCCCTCTTAGGGAGCATGAGATCCTGGGCCTTTTTTTTAAGTTCCTCAGTCCAACATAATCTGCCTTGATGCTGGTAATAATCGGCAAAATATCAAATTTAATAAATAAAGTAAAAGAGCAGATTGACGCAATTAATTGAATGTCTATAATTGCTCCACCTCATGCCACTAACATTTTTTCTAAACTATACCGAGATATTTGCCTGATCTGAGTATCCCTTAGATAAACTATTTTATGACAGTTGACGATGTGCATACCCTCAAGGTCTGCCACTGTTTGCCAAATGCAGGTTCAAAATGCAAGGGACAAATTGAGCTCTTGAGGTTTCCACCCTGTGTCATTCTAACATTCAGATCGATACTCTAAGGCCGCGGTAGAAACAGTGCGGCAGTGTCAGGCGCACCCTCGTTCCCCGCACGCACAGTTCTCTTCACCTACCGCTCGATACTCTCTTCAAATTGCATGCAAATGCATGCCGCGTCTGCAAAGTGTTAGGGAAGCGTTAGGCCCGCGCAACCCATTTTACTGTATAGAGCGCCTATACAGTATCCTGGGTGCGCAGGCCTAACGCTTCACGGCCACGCTGGTATCTGTCATTTCAAATGTCATTTCAAATGTCATTTCAAATGACATTTAAAATGACAGGTACCAGGATGTGGACAGTTATGTTCCCAGATGCTCCGGTCTCCGGTGCAGCCCCAGTCCTGTCCCCTCCTCCCGAAGCAAAAAAAAAACAAAAAACCGAAAAAGTAGCAAGGCTCGGGCCTGCTACGGTAGTCCCTTCTCCCTTCTCCTCTCCTCCCGATTTCGGCGCTCAAGGCGGCCGGGTGGGCGTGCATTCATCTAGGCAGAGGGAGCCGGCGGCGAAAGCGGCCTCCGGCTCCCTCTGCCTGGATGAATGCACGGCCCCCGCCGGCAGTGAATGAATGCCCGTGCGATTTCGGCGCTCAAGGCGGCCGGGTGGGCGTGCATTCATCCAGGCAGAGGGAGCCGGCGACGAAAGCTTTCGCCGCCGGCTCCCTCTGCCTGGATGAATGCACGGCCGCCTTGAGCGCCGAAATCGGGAGAAGAGGAGAAGGGAGAAGGGACTACTGTAGCAGGCCCGAGCCTTGCTACTTTTTCGGGTTTTTTTATTTTTTTGCTTCGGGAGGAGGGGACAGGACTGGGGTTGCACCGGAGACCGGACGGGGCCTTGAGCGCCAAAATCGCACGGGCATTCATTCACTGCCGGCGGGGGCCGTGCATTCATCCAGGCAGAGGGAGCCGGAGGCCACTTTCGCCGCCGGCTCCCTCTGCCTGGATGAATGCACGCTCACCCGGCCGCGGCCTGGATCGAACACCCGCCCGCCGGCTTCCACCGCCACCTGGATCCAACGCGCGCCCACCCGCTTGCCGGCTCCCGCCGCCACCGCCTGGATGAACAGGCGCCCATCCGCCCGCCGGCTCCCGCCGCCGCCTCGATGACCGCACGCCCGGGGGATTCGGAAAGTGACAGGTATTTATACATATATATAAACAACTTACGCTGCAATGTTTTTTACACTTTACGGTTTTACCCCCATTTTTTACACTTTATTCCCGTTTTAATTTTCGAACACCACACTAACACCACACTAACAATACAACTCCTGTAGTGTGGGGAAGAGCACCCAATGTAAGTTGGTGAATCCCTGGGCCGATGGCAGATGACAACACCCCCAGGAGGATATCCTGAGAGGGACCACCGGCTAGGCTGGAGTATGGAGACAGACACAGATAGTTCTTTATTTAGACAGGTAGTAGAACCACCAGAGGTGGCAGTAGTGAGCTGATGTACCCGGCAGGGCTGAAGTCCCTCAGATATTGGAACTGCGATCTCTGGGTTTGCTGAGCTGTAGAGAGAGACTATAGGTAGTGAGTAGACAGGGTATGCTGGATGATACACTCACAATTGTAGATATATCTGTAATGGCTCCTGTGCAACAGAGAATTTTCAGTATATTCAGGATCAGGAGCCTTTAGGCGAGTACTGGTTTCTAAATGCAATCTGGAATAAGAACTCACAATATCCGTGTATGCGATGGCTTCTGAAATAGAAAAGAGTCTTTGGAGGGTTATAGAAGAGAGTCTTTGAAGGGTTTTAGGAACATGGGTCCTTGTGGAGCGAGTACCGGTTCCTATCTGCAATATGAAATAGTAATTCACAAGATATAGGTAGGTGATAACTTCTGAGATAGAACTGAGTTTTTGAAGGGTTTTAGGAACATGGGCCCTCGTGGAGCGAGTACCGGTTCCTATCTGCAATCTGCAATAATCACTCACGATCTCCGTACCTGCAATAACGTTTTAGACAGAAGAGAGTCTTCAGTATTAGGAACATGGGCCCTCATGGAGCGAGTACCGGTTCCTATTTGCAATAGAACTCACAGTGTTCACGTCTGCGATCGCGTCCAGGCAATAGGGAGTCTTCTGAGCATTCAGGGATATACGCCCTTGAGGAGCGAGTACCGGATCCTGTCTTAGAATCTGAAATCAAGAAGAGAGAGCAAGTACCCCTTGGTAAGTTTGTGGAGGCAGAGCAGCGGAGAAAGAATTCCCCTTGCTAACTCGATTCTTAGTTGCAAACAAAGACTTTTAAGGTGGAAGCGGATGACGTCACTACGGGGGGACACCCCCGAGGTTCGCGCCCTTGCCGGTACAAACTCTGCAGCGCACGAGCGCGCCCTTACATCATCAGGAACATGGTGGATCTGCAGCGTCAGACCAGCCCGGGGACTCCAGGAAGAAGTCGCGATGAGAAGCCGCGGCAGCATCTGTCCGTCAGACCCGAAGGGAGTTGCCACAGAGATAGAGAGGGTGGATGAGGGCGAAAATAGGCACGAATGCAACAGGTTGGAGTAAGCAATCTGTTATGAATGTGAGATAGTAGTGGTGAATCCCTGGGCCGGTGGCAGATGACCACGCCCCTGGGAGGATATCCCAAGAGGGACCACCAGCTAGGCTTGAGTATGGAGACAGACACACATTTCTTTTATTAAACAGGTTTTGGAAACCACCAGAGGTGGCAGTAGTGAGCTGATATGCCCGGCAGGGCTGTAGTCCCTCAGGCACTGGAACCGCGATCCAGGATGGCTGAGAATTGTTTGTAGCAGCGATAGCTTCCAGGCAGTAGAGAATCTTCAGAGTGTCCAGGAACATGGGCCCTCGAGGAGCGAGTACCGGTTCCTATCTGTAATCTGAAAGTAAAGAAAAAGAGCGAGGCCCCCGAGGAGTGGGTACCTCTGGTAAGTCCGAGGAGGCAGAATAGCTTGGAGGAAACGTAGCCGAATCCATAACCAAATCCTCTCCTTGCTAACTCAGTTAGATAGTGAATTAGAGACCTCTAAATATTGGGAGCGGATGATGTCATCTCAGGGGGCCGCCCCTGAGATTCTTGCATTTGCTGGTACTTCAATCAGAGCTCGCACACGCGCCCTAGGTCATCAGGCAACATAGCAGATCTGCAGCGTCGAGCCGGTCCAGGGACGCTGGAGAGAGACGGCAGGGAGACGCCGCGGCAGCCAGCCTTCCATCAGACCCGGAGGGAGTCACCACAGAGGTAAAGAGGGTGGAGTGAGGGCGTCGAGCAGCGACGGTCGCAACAATTGTAGGGGAATAATGAAAAGAAACAGGAGGAAGAGACAGGAGGTAGACAGTGGCAGCTGATGTAGGACCTTTGTGTATTCAGAATTTTTGGTTTATTCTAATATTTGTCCCATACAAGATATCATGACTTACAATGAATCCAGTTTTCAATAGGACCAATGTGAATACTAGGGTACAATGAAAACAATTAACATCTTGATGAAACAATAATAATTGTAACAAACACTTGTTATTTGTTAACATTATGGCCTGGGTGCATCCTTAGGATAGTTAGAATAGTATATGTAGTTAAACGGGGGAGATTACCATTCAAATGCAGCCCCACCCTTTGAGGGTGCTGGAATGGCCATCCCACTGAAAGGTTTCTTAATCAGCTGTATCCAGAGAGTCTGTAGGCAGTCCCTTATGGTTTGCTTGAGGTTAGGAGGTAGTGAGGAGCTTTGTCTACATTGGAATTTTCAGGCCCAATCCAAGGAACCAGGCACACCCTGCCTGGGGATCCTGATCAGGTTTGGGAGGGTATTCCTTTTCCAGTCCACTTACTGGCTGATTGGGATTTTCCCTCTGGGTTGTTTTTTTGGGGGTTTGACACATTTTCTTGGAAGGATCCTTGTAAGATCCCTGGGTTCATGTCATGAAGAACCCTGTGTTTGGGGCTGCTCAGGTTAATGAAGACCTGCCCCCTGCACACCCTCATCAAAGACGGAGGTGATAGTGACCTGTGCAAGGAGGAATTCTGGTATTAAGTTTTCTTAAAGGGAAAGAACTTAAGTTTGAGATCCAGAAGGAAGATTTTTGTCTTACCCTTCCTTCCTGCACCAGGGCAGGGCATTCTACCTGTTTCCAGGGGATCCCTCCCATCTGGGATCTAGAGAGAAAAGAAAGGGAAAACCCAGAGAGATAACCGGAGATTTCCTAACAGTAAGAAAGAGTGAAGTAAAGATCACTGAGGACACCCATCGGGCATCTTCACCTCCTAGAGAGAGAGAGAGAATTTTACTCTCCATGCCTAGGACTATATTTGACAGCCTGGAAGGGGTTTTCCACCCAGCTAAAGGATACCCTGCCCACCTGGGAACTCCACTTATCCCAACCCTGAGGGCGAATGCTTCCTAGTAGGCATGTGAATCATTTTTATGATGAATTAATATATGATATGATATTTCTTAATTCGTCATATATCGGTGAAATCGATAAACGATCGCATTTCCCCTGAATTTTTGTCAAAAGATAATTTTTTTGGCTTAGTGCGGGCTAACTCCCGTTAGCCCGCACTAACAAAAATAACAAAAAAAAACCCCCAAAAATTAATTTTTGTTACTTTTTTGTGCGAAAATGATTTTTCACTAAAAAAAAAAATGCCAATCCGCAGGAAAACGAGATTTTCCTGCGGCCACACAAACCCAAAAGCGCAATCGATCGGGCACCCAATTCACGTTCCTACTTCCTAGTACTAGTCTGGAGAGTCATGCAAAGATAGAGAGAAAAGACTGTAAAGGAAAAGAGAGATATTTTGGTGCAGAGTACTCTTTTAACATTGTCACTTCATAACTTTATTGCCCATCAGTAAAGACTTACTAGGACACTAACCCAGTGACTCTAGCACATTTTTTTGGGGGGCTTAATACTGCACACACATTGTAAAAGAGAGAAAGCACTTCCCAGGGGTAAAGAGAAATGTGCATCCAAGTCACCCTTAATTTTCCGGGCCCTGGAAGAGATATCCTCCCTCCCCATAGAAAAAGGATCCAAATCTGAGGTTCCAGACCCGAAGAGCTGGGTAGCGCGCACAAATGTAACCTGTGCGCACTCATTTAAAAATCTGCCCCTCTGATAATAAATAGCAGAAATGTATGACCAAATAGCAGCTGTAATGCAAAGATTGCATTATTGGTGATGTGACTGGATGCTGTATTCTTAGGGGTAGATTTTAAAAGGTGCATGCGGGAGTAGATTTGTTCGCGCAACCCGGCACGAACAAATCTACTCCCGATTTTATAACATGTGCGCGGGTGCGCGCAAGGCTGTGCAAAATAGGCAGCCTGTGGGCGCCGAGCCGCGCAGCCATCCTCCATTCCTTCCGAGGCCGCTCCGAAATCAGAGCGGCCTCAGAGGGAACTTTCCTTCCGGCCCCCCCCACTTTCCCCTCCCTTCCCCTATCTAACCCACCCCTCAGCCCTAACTAATTCCCCCCCTACTTTTATTTTACAAGTTACACCTGCCTGAGGCAGGCGTAACTAGTGCGCGCCGGCCGGCTGCTGGCGCGCCATGTTCCGGTTCGGGGGATGGTCCGGAGGCCGCGGCCACATCCCTGGAAAGCCCCTGGACCGGAACCACGCCTGCGGCCCCACCCCCGGAACGTCCCTCTTGACGCGCCGGCTGCAACAGGCCCCCCCCGACACACCCCCCCAGGAAAGCCCCGGGACTTATGCGTGTCCCGGGGCTTGCGTGCGCCGCCGAGCCTATCTTGCATAGGCTCGGCGTGCACAGAGGGTGGAAGGGGCAGCTTTTCGGAGGTTACACATGTATCTTACGCGCATAACCCTTTGAAAATCTGCCCCTTAGTATATACATATAGGGGCGGATTTTAAGAGCCCTGCTCGCCTAAATCCGCCCAAATCCGGGCGGATTTAGGCGAGCAGGGCCCTGCGCGCCGGTGAGCCTATTTTACATAGGCCTACCGGCGCGCGCAGAGCCCCAGCACGCGCGTAAGTCCCGGGGTTTTCGGAGGGGGGTGTGTCGGGGGCGTGTCGGGGGCGGGACCGAGCGCAGCGGCATTTTCGGGGCGTGTTGGGAGCGTTCCGGGGGCGGGCCCGGGGGCGTGGCCGCGCCCTCCGGACCCGCCACCAGGTCGCGTCCCGGCGCGCTAGCGGCCCGCTGGCGCGCGGGGATTTACTTCTCCCTCCGGGAGGCGTAAATCCCCTGACAAAGGTAAGTGAGGGGTTTAGACAGGGCTGGGCGGGTGGGTTAGGTAGGGGAAGGGAGGGGAAGGTGAGGGGAGGGCAAAGGAAAGTTCCCTTCGAGGCCGCTCCGATTTCAGAGCGGCCTCGGAGGGAATGGAGGTAGGCTGCGCGGCTCGGCGCGCGCCGACTATACGGAATCGATAGCCTTGCGCGCGCCGATCCCGGATTTTAGCGTACTTTTGTTGGCGCCTGGAGCGCCAACAAAAGTACGCCTATTTGCGGTATTTGAAAATCTACCCCATATTGTTGGTTTGTTTCAAAATATTGACAAGTGAGAAACTATGTAGCTGTAATGTGATTTATTTGAAATGCCTAGTAAAGACTTAAAGATGTTACTAGACCAGCCATATGAGAAGTTTCTTCTTGTAATTTAACTGCTCTAGAGCAGCTCATAGAGCTCTCAAATAATGTGTCAAAAACCCAGGAAAAAATTAATGGCTCAGAACTGATAGTAGGGTTTCAAGAATGTTGCTGTGATTTATTGAGTGGTGCCTGCTCCATTGTGTGAAGAGCACTTGCCTTCAAGTAACAGAGCTAATATTACTTCAAGCTGTTGTCATTTGACTTGGTAAAATTGCTTAGAAACACTCCCAGTGCAGTTAACTGGTGATTACCCTTAAGTATTCACACTGCAGAAACCCTGGGGAAACACTGATTAACCACCAGCAAGGCATATATATTTCAGCCACATAAACAAACTCCAAAAGTCCCTTGACTATAATGATGAGGACCAGGCCCCGGTCACAAAGCCCGCTCTGTGCTGCTGCATAGAGGTTCCGCAATTTGCAGGGAGAAGTGATTGTAGTCAGTCCCTAGGAAGCACGTAATCTACTAATAAGAGACTTCTGGTGCACAAAAGCAGCTGTAGGGAATTGACTTTTATGAGCTAAACGGATAAAGTAGTGAGATAAAGTAGACACTGACATATAATCATTGAGAAGAAAGGTCTACTTTCATATTTATGGATATAAAGCACAATGGGTCTCTCTTCTGTCTTTGTACATATATTGCTTATTTCTATATTGGGCAAACATAGAAGGGAAGTTGCAGAAACAGTAGTCTCTATTATATGGCAAAATCTTTATATGTGTACGTGCTGTACTGTTGTATCTCCAGATTACAAGCCTATCACTGATTAAGGACAAAGCAATGAAAGAATCAGACTTTGTATTTATAGGTGCCATTTACAATGGGATCCACAGTTGCCTTTAAGTTGTACTGAAGACCTTTATACATGTTCATGAATTGTAAAGATGGGCTCTCTGTGGAGTCTATTTGAAGACAATAACACCACCAACTGATCCATGATGAAGCTGAAATATCCCAACTGTAGTCTATGTCTACCTGGTGAGGACTGATTTTGGCTAACAGAAAAATATCTCACTTTAGCTTTAGAGTATAACAATTTTCAGAAGACAATATCTACAGGAACTGAATAAATAATAGAGAATAGAAGAAGATAAATTTAATTCCAGAGTTTCCAGTAAACAAATATCAGTAGTATAACACCTCTCCTCTACTGCACAGATACATTCAGCACAAATCAGAAGTGGCAGGACTGCAATAACATCTCAAGATACAAGGCTCAAAAAGGATTTATGCAAGTTTGCCATTCTGAGAGAGGCCTTTTCTAGTTGAAGGTTACGAGCATTTATGTGAAATCTTCTTGCTGCTTCTACTGCCTACAAAATACCTTGCTTGGAATGTGCATAAATTGTAAATGCTACTCGCCAGCTTTTTCAGTAATTACAATATTCAAATTATGTAAGAGAGAATTTTCTTGCTATGGCCCTATGCTGTGGATCGCAGTTCCTTTACAAATCTGTTTACAAATGGGTTATGGGAAGTTTCATTAAAAAAAAAAAAAATCTAAAATAAAATAAAAGCTTGGTTGCTCCAGCAAGTGTTTATCTAATTTTTAACATGAGCAGTTATTGGTGCAGTTAGGGAGTGGGGTAGGAAAATTTTAGTTAAATAAGAGAGAGTGGTGGATATTGGGGAAGGGCTAATATGACTGGAGGCATTAGAGGAGGGGGTGGGATTGGGCAGATGGGGGTTGATGGATTAAGAGGGTTAGGGTTAATATGATGTTTATATTTATATTTTTACGTAGTGGGATGAAATTGTATTTTATGTTACTTGCTTTGCAACCTGTTCTTGGATCTGTTGGATAAGTAGCAGAAAATCAAGGCAAAATTCTAAATAAATAAGAATTCAGTTGAAATGAAATACTGGTTATTTCTTCCATCTGATAAGTAGGAGGGTATTTTTAAAAGCTGTTATAGGCAAGTGTATTTATTATTTTTTTATATTGCACTGTTCAGACACTCACTAAGGCACAAACAGATTGTTTTAATGCAGATGGATTCTGATTATATACCCAGAGCAGGCATGTATGTTTTAAAAAATATGAAAACATGATTTATCCCATGTAAATAATTCAGGTCTTGTAAATAGATACACTAAATAACTGGGCCCATTTTGTTTCTATGAAAAAAATGAGAACAAAATCATCTGCATATTAGGTTTAGAGAAACAGAATTACTTTAACTGAAGAGAATAACTATACTGAGGCCAATGTAAGAAAGTGAGGAACATTTTTCAAAATCCACTTTATGAGGAAATATGGTAAATAGTTCGTGCCATTTGTGATTGTATGCATTATTTTCCCTTTTATTGCACACAGTACACTTTGCAAATTTTTCAGCTTTGGAAATATTAAAACTTTGTGTTATTCTTATGATTGAAAAACTATATTTCAATTTATAGTTAATAAGTTGCTGTGATGACAAATTATGTAAAGCATTAATACTGCACAGAAAATTGACTTTGCAAAGGCTATTTTACAAAAGCTTTAACTACAGCTCAGTGAAGTGTAGTTAAAATTTTGTGAGAAAAAGTACTTATGATATTTTCCCACATGATTTGCATGTGTAGAAAAATGTTGCATGCGGAAACATACACTTTAGTACAGAGGTTCCCAAACCTGTTGTGGGGTATGCCCAGCCAGTGGTGTTTTCAGGATATCCACAATGCATATGCATGTGATAAAATTTGCATGCTTTGGAGGCGGTGCATACAAATTTATCTCATGCTTATGCATTGATATCCTGAAAACACCACTGGCTAGGGGTCCTGCAGGACAGGTTTGGAAACCACTGCTTTAGCACATAACTCATATTTTAAAAGAGGAAAAAAACTGTGATAATGTTACCTATAGAAATTAGGTTAGTCACTGTGGGGTAGATTTTAAAAGGGTGCGCGCAGGCATACATGTGCGCGTGCTACCCGGCGTGCGCACATGTACACCCGATTTTATAACTTGCGCACGCAGGTGCGCGCAAGTTATAAAATCAGGGGCTGGAGCGCGCAAGGGAATGCACAATTGTACACCTTGCGCGCGCCGAGCCGCGCTGCCTTTCCCGGTTCCCTCCCGGGCCGCTCCGAAATCGGAGCAGCCTGTGAGGGAACTTCCCATCCCCCTAGCCTGACCTTCCCAACCCTTCCCCTAACCTTTCCCCCCAAAAAAGTTTTATCATATCTTTTGCGCCTGCCGGCAGCCTGCCAACATACAATCCTTCGACACAGCATCAATGGCAGCTGTGTCGGAGGCCTCTGGCCCCACCCCTGGACCACCCCTTTTTGCAAGCCCCAGGACTTACACGCATCCCGTGGCTTTACGCGCATCGCCGGGCCTTTTTAAAATAGGCCCGGCGCGCGTAACCTTTTGAAAATCTGGCCCTATATTTGGGGCTAGACAATTTTCCATCCAGCTTCAAGCTGTGTGCTTCTAATAAGTCTATAATATTTGCAAGTTCCAGTCCAGACTCTCTTTATATTTTTTTACATCTTTAAATGATAAAGAAATCATAAGCCTCTGTCCCTGGTACCAAAACCTCTCTAGCTGCTAATGTTAACTATTAAGAAAATCCCCATCTGACAAGTTTAAACCGGATTTTTGACAAATCTGACTAAAGTAAACTAGATGTCGAAATGCACTAATGTGAAGCATGCTAATGTTCATTCCTGCTACTGTGTGTACCTGTTGAAGATAAAAATAACTTTTTAAAAACAGTTTAATTCTGTAAATATTTTGGTTTTGTATATCAGAAATCCACTTCTTCTCTCTCTGCACATGCTGGGCCTCATTTGGGGAATGATCTTGCTGATTTTCTGGGAGAGAATTCCATATTGATGGTCCAACTACTGAGAATCCATGATCTCTGGCCTCATCCAGATGAATTAATCAATGGGAAAAAATCTCTAACAATACTTTATTTGCAGAACAGAATGAATGCTGAGTAGTAGACCTTCAAAATTGAATTAATCCATGGTGTTGTTCATGACTTTATAAACCAGCATTATGATGATGATCTTAAATTTAATCCACCAGTTCACAGCCAGCCAATGTAATGACTGTAAACAGGTATAATATGATTCCTCCTGCCCAAACCTCCTATTATTCTAGCTGCAGAGTTTTCACCATCTTCAGAGTACACAACTGACTTGCCGAAGACCAACCAGCAAGGAGTTGTAGTAATCCAACCCAGCTATCACCAATATCTGAACAACTATGAACAGACAGTAATGGTTTTAATCTACGCAACATCCTTACCTTTACTACTGGTTTTATCTGGGTTTTCTTGGATAGTGCAGGGTCTATCCCTTGTAACTGTGGACCCTTAGACTGAGGAAGGATTGAAACTACCTTTGCAGAGGAGCCCTGCAGGTTCTCACTGTTGGCAGGCAGAGCCAGAAGAGGCAGGGAACCATCAGGACCTTCACCTATACCAGCCCTTTTTCCCCTTGGGTTGAGCCTTTGGGTGCTGGGGCTGGCAGAACTTAGGTGGAGTCTCTGCCGATGGCTGAAGGGTAGATCCATGGTTGGTTAGGGTCATTGGTAGGCAGCAGTCAGGTATGTGTGAGGCCTGGGCAGTGGTCTGAGGCAGGCAACGGTCAATCACATTTGACGTCTAGACAATGGTCAGAAGCAGATAGCGGTTAGTGGTATCCAGGGCCTAAGCAATGGTCACACCAGGTATCCATCCGAGGGAGAAGAAAGGGATAAATAGGCAGGGAAGACAGGCAAGGACAAGAACAAGTGGGTAACACGGCTGGAATGAAGAACTGAAGACAAGGCTGGAACAAAGACAGGAAAGATGGAAGCAACACGCTCTACTCAGGAATAGTGAGACCTGTTGCTGAGGCAGTGAGGGAAGGAGAGAGCGAGTCCTTTATAGCAATGGTTCTCAACCTTCTTTCTGTCAGGACACACCTGACAGATGGTTCTCACATGCGTGACACACTGACCCATGATCGTTACGGGGCAAGATGTAAAAGTATAGTTTGCATCCATGGGAACCCCCCTGAACCACAATAATGGATGTAAAGCAGAATTATGACATTCCCCATACAACTCACCCTACAAAAAAGATATTCTGGTTCTGGTGTCATCTCAGTAATAGCAACTTAAACTATGAAGTTAGCATGGGGCACATTTAAAACTAATCGGAGAAAGTTCTTTTTTACTCAACGCACAATTAGACTCTGGAATTTGTTGCCAGAGAATGTGGTTCGTGCAGTTAGTATAGCTGTGTTTAAAAAAGGATTGGATAAGTTCTTGGAGGAGAAGTCCATTACCTGCTATTAAGTTCACTTAGAGAATAGCCACTGCCACTGCCATTAGCAATGGTTACATGGAATAGACTTAGTTTTTGCGTACTTGCCAGGTTCTTATGGCCTGGATTGGCCACTGTTGGAAACAGGATGCTGGGCTTGATGGACCCTTGGTCTGACCCAGTATGGCATTTTCTTATGTTCTTATGTTCTTATGTTCTTAAACTCCTCCTACTTCCAGGCTCAATAGCCCTACTTATGAAAAGACAGCAGTTTACCACCAATGCATGTCCTCTTGAGAAAACACAACAAATAAGACTGATAAAACTCTTACATGCTAGTAAAATATCTCATCTCGGTAAGAGACACAGAACCGACCTAACATACTCCCAGGATCTGTAGTAATGCACATACACTAATCCGCACACAGTTACACCTGTATTATGGAATACACTCAAACAGGAGCAACCCTATCTATGAAAAGGCAACACTATAAATATTAAATCAGGCCCTAAAAACCAATACACCTCTTATTAGGAAAACAGAACTAGCAAGCAGCTATAGATCCCCACACAGAAATAATTGCAAAACTATATTAATAAGCAGAATAAATGTTTCTAAACAGCTATGAACAGAATAACATCCAACAATTAAAAACTCATAAAAACTATTAAAAATTCTCCAAACACCAATAAAATATTTCAAAAAAAGCAGACACATCACATAATATTAAATAATTAAAATGGCAGTCAATCAAGAAAAATAAACTTAAAAAGCCACCTTTACTTACCCCCTCCAGCAGCTCTCCTACTCCTCTTCCATGCAGGCCGTAGTACACACCAGAAGCAGCAGTAGAAGCTAAGCTCTATACTCATGGTCCTCTTCCTTAATGCCCATGTCTCTCACACACACACACACACACCATACCAGTCATGCCCCCATGACCAGTTTCTGTCTCTCACACACCAATCATCTCCCAAGCAGTCTTTGACACACACACCAGTCACCTTCCTGAACAGTTTCTCTCATGCCATACACACACATAGGCTTCCCACTCCCGTGTTCTACTTACATATATGGGCTTCTTACTCTCATAATCACTTTCTCTGTCTCACACACACTCACCAGTCTCTCACTCCCATGCTTGTTCTCTCCACATGCACAGGCTTCTCATTCCCATAATCACTTTCTTTCTCTCACACACACACACACAAACACACACCAGTCACCTGATCTCTCTCATGCATACACACACACAGGCTTCCCACTCCCATGTTCTTTCAGATATACAGGCTTCTCACTCCCATGCTGTGTCTCACACACACCCAGGTTTCTCACTCCCATGCTTATTCTTCACATGCACAGGTTTCTCATTCCCATAATCACTTTCTTTCTCACACACACACACACACACACCAGTCACCTGATCTCTCTCATGCATACACACACAGGCTTCCCACTTCCTCTGTATCGCTCCATGGTGAGACCGCACCTTGAATACTGTGTACAATTCTGGTCGCCGCATCTCAAAAAAGATATAATTGCGATGGAGAAGGTACAGAGAAGGGCTACCAAAATGATAAGGGGAATGGAACAACTCCCCTATGAGGAAAGGCTAAAGAGGTTAGGGCTGTTCAGCTTGGAGAAGAGACGGCTGAGGGGGGAGATGATAGAGGTGTTTAAAATCATGAGAGGTCTAGAATGGGTAGATGTGTATCGGTTATTTACCCTTTCGGATAGTAGAAAGACTAGGGGGCACTCCATGAAGTTAGCATGGGGCACATTTAAAACTAATCGGAGAAAGTTCTTTTTCACTCAATGCACAATTAAACTCTGGAATTTGTTGCCAGAGAATGTGGTTAGTGCAGTTAGTATAGCTGTGTTTAAAAAAGGATTGGATAAGTTCTTGGAGGAGAAGTCCATTACCTGTTATTAAGTTCACTTAGAGAATAGCCACTGCCATTAGCAATGGTTACATGGAATAGACTTAGTTTTTGGGTACTTGCCAGGTTCTTATGGCCTGGATTGGCCACTGTTGGAAACAGGATGCTGGGCTTGATGGACCCTTGGTCTGACCCAGTATGGCATTTTCTTATGTTCTTATGTTCCATGTTCTGTCTTACATATACAGGCTTCTCCCTCACATGCTGTATCTCACACACACCCAGGTTTCTCACTCCCATGCTCACTCTCTTCACATGCACAGGCTTCTCATTCCCATAATCACTATCTCTCTGTTACACACACATACATACACACACACACACCAGTCTCTCTCTCATTTTCATGCTCACTCTCCACTGCACAGGCTTCTCATTCCCTGAATCACATTCTTTCTCTCATATTCACACACACCAGTCTCTTTCTCTCATACACACCGTCACCTTACCAACCAGTCTCTCGCTCTCATGCATGCACACACACACAGGCTTCCCACTCCCATGCTCTCTCTCTCACATAATCAGGCTTCTCACTCCCATGCTTTCTTTCACACATATCCACACACCCCCCCCACAACAGGCTTCTTATGCCCATGCTTTCTCACATACCCAGATTTCTCACTTCAATGCTTTTTCTCTCTCTCTCACACATACACACACATCAGTCACCTCCCTGACTAATGTCTCACACTCTCACATACACAACAGTCATCTCCTTGAGCAGTCACTTTCATTGTCTCTCACATATACACATACATCAGCTCTCTGACCAGTTTCTCTCACTCACACACATGCTCTCAATCACACGCAGGCTGGCTGCTTCTTTCTCTCACTTCCTCTTCCCCGCCCCTCCCCGAGCACAAATGGTAGCTGCAGCAGCCTCCTCCTCCAGCCCCTGCAAGCCAAGAAAGTAGAATCCCATCGGCTGCGGGAGGCTCCTGCTGCTCTCTCCTTTCCCGATTACCGTCTGCTTCAATTGCTCGGGGGCCGATGCTGCAGCCGCCGCTGCTACTTTATCACGCAGCACTGCTCTTTCTCCTTCCCGCGCACCGCGTATCACTTCCTGTTCCGGGTCACGGGGGGGGGGGGGGGGGCAGGCGCGGGAAGAAGAAAAGGCCAGACACAAGTGCCACAGCTTTTTTTTAGCACTGCTGCCGCTCCCACTGGGCTTGAACGTGTTGATAGCCCGGCGGCAACGGCAGCAGGGAAGAAAGAGCAGCGGGAGAGACCGGGAGCACGCAACACAGCAGCCGGTGCTTCGCGACACACTAGTGTGTCGCGACACACCGGTTGAGAACCGCTGCTTTATAGGGCTTGGCGTGTGATGTCATCATCCAGTGCTGTGGGGCTTTTCCCGCCACTAGCCCTTTAAAGGGGGTAAGGTCTGGTACACGCACCTAAGGAGGAGCATGTCAGCTGGATCTACTGTGTCCTGCTGCATGAAGGAGTTGGCAGTGTCTTGCCACATTGGAGAGCAGCAGCTCACCACATGGAGCATCGGCAGCATGCCATGAAATGGAACGAAGGGCCCAGCTGGAGAGAGGAGTGCAGTGGTCCAGGGGAGTAGCGTGTGGACCACCAAACATAAGAGTACCTCCTCTTAAGCCACCTCCCTGAGACTCTGGGTTTCTTGGGCTAATGATGGAATCTCAAGAAGTTGAGGTCCAAGATGTTGGTGGCTGGCTCCCTAGAATTTTCTCTGGGCCATAGTTTTTCCATGAAATCAGATATTCAACTTTCTTGCCCCTCTGGCAGGAATCCAGAACTTCTTTGACTTTGTATACAGAATCTTCATCAGCAGCCTCATCTTGTGGGTCTTCAACATGGTTGAACATGGTGGTAATCTTAGTTGATATGTGACAGGACCCAGTTGCCGAAGCACGGAGAAGGGCCCAATAAATTGTGGTGCCAGGTGCATAGAAGGGAGTTATATCCATAAGTGCCAGGTACTCAGTCACACTTTTTCTCCTACTTTAAACTGAGGAGCCGGTCTTCTATGGGCATCTGCTGTTATCTTGGCTCTGGCAGTGGCTTTCTCAGTAACGTGATTGGTCTGTTCCCATAGTTCATGCAATTTTTGGGCAGAGATTTGGGCCACTGAAGACGGGACTGTCATAGGGAGTTGTAAAGCAGGCAGAGGCTGTTTCCCATAGACCATCTAAAAAGTTGAGAAGCCAGTGGCTGTGATGATGTGAGTGTTATGAGAGAATTCGGCCCAAGGTAAGAGAGAGGCCCAGTTATCCTTGTGCTCATTGATGTAGGATCAGAGGAAGGACTTGAGAGTACATTTGGTGCACTCTGCTTGTCTGCTGCCTTGCGGGTGATAGGCTGTAGTGTAGTCAAGGGTGATATCAAACTTTTTGCAAAGAAACCACCAGTATCTGGCAGTCAATTAACTCCTCTATCTGATAGTATATGTTGAGGTGAAAGATGTTGAGGATGAAGAGATGCACTAACTCTGGCACAGGAGAAAGGCCTGGTAATGGGACGAAATGTGTCATCTTCTAGAATCAGTGAAACAGCATCCAGTTCATGGTGGCGCCATTAGAGACAGGGAGGTCCATGATAAAGTCCATGGACAAGTGGATCCAGGTTTCTCTGCAGGCTAGCAACAGTTGTAACAGCCCCCAGGGTTGGCCATATAGCGCTTTTTGCTGTTTGCAAGTGGGACACAAATCAACGTAGGCCTTGACATCTTGCTTCATCTGGGGCCACCAGTAGTATTGCTGAAGCAACTCAAGGGTTTGTGCCTGTCCAGGGGGACCTGTGACATGGGAGTAAGGAGTCCATATCAACACTTTTGCATGCAATATGGAAGGCATGATCATCTTCCCTGGAGGGACAGCTAATGTAGTGGCCAGAAGTATTTTAGTGGGATTGATGATGTGTCTAGGAGGTTCTGGAACATCCTTGGCCTGGAAGGAGTGAGAGAGGGAAGCTCATTTGTTCTTGATTTCCAGGTAGTACCAAAGTTCAAAGTCGAAGCGAGCGAAGAACAGAAACAAGCAGGCTTTTCCTGCATTAAATTGCTGATCTTGATGTTAAAGATTCTTGTGGTTCATGTACATTGTAATACAATGTTGGGCTCCTTTGAGCAAGTTGCACCATTCCTCGAGAGCTAGTTTGATAGCCAGGAGATCTCAATCTCCAATGCTGTAATTGCATTCAGCTGGGGACAACTTCTTAGAAAAGAAGGAAAATGGATGGTATACCCCTTCTTGAGTGTGTTGGATGAGGACAGCCCCTACAACTAGGGTAGAGGCATCTACCTCTAGAATGAAGGGTCATGTAGAATTTGGGTTACATAGGCAAGGCTTATCAGCAAAGGCTTTCTTTATCTGTTGGAATATATTTATAGCCTTAGGCAGCCAATATTTGGTGTTGGTGCCCTTATGGGTGAAGCCAGTAAATGGGGATTTCACAGAAGAGTAATTTAAGGTAAACTGATAGAAATAATTAGCACACCACAGGAACCTTTGGAAGGTCCAAAGGCCTACTGAGCGAGGCCAGTCCATGATGGCTTTTAACTTGTCAGGATCCATCTGGAATCCGTCTTGTGAGACTAGGTACCAAAAGAAGGGAAGTTCCTCATGCTTGAAAAAACATTTTTCCAGTTTAGCGTAGAGATTATTCTCTCACAGACATTGTAGGATGCTATGAACAACTCTCTGGTGGGAACTCAGGTTTTGAGAAATGATCAATATGTCATCCAAGTATATGATCACATAGGTGTATAGCAGATCGCAGAAGATCTCATTGACCATTTTCTGGAAAACTTCTGGGGCATTGCAAAGCTCAAAGAGCATGACCAAATACTCGTAATGTTCATCGCAAATGTTAAATGCCATTCCCCATTCACCATCAGACTTCATGCAGATGAGGTTGTATGCACCCTGGAGGTTCAATTTTGTGAATATATTGACTCCCTTTAAGCATTTGAAGAGCTCTGTTATTAGAGGTAATGGATAATGTCCTTGTTAGAGATGGCATTCAGGCTATGGTAGTCTATGCATCCTCTGAGTGATCCATCTTTCTTCACAATGAAGAAGAACCCAGCTCCTGCTAGAGAAGAGGAAGGGCAGATAAATCCCCGTTCTAGATTCTCCTGGATGTATGTGGCTATGGCCTGGGTTCCTAGGAGAGATAGGGGGTAACCTGTTCACAGAGAGGCATGGCCCCTGAGATGAGTTCAATGCCACAGTTGTATGTGTGATATGGTGGAAGAACTTCCACACTCTTTTTTGAGAAGATATCTTTGTAGTCCGTGTACTGAGGAGGAAGTCCAGGGATCAAGGATGCCATAGTCAGTAGATGAGGAGGTATTACTGGCACCAAGCAAGATTTTGCATACTTATAGCCCCATCTGGCGAGCTGTAAGGCAGACCAGTTGAAGTGCGCTTTGTTATGTTGGAGCCATGTCAGGCCCAGGATAATAGGATGGATGGCTCTGGAGATCACGAAAAGGCTGATTTTTTCCACATGCAGGAAGCCGAAGCATAGGACCATAGGTGCCATGGTCAGGGTGACCTGGCCTGGCAGTGGGACTCTGTAGACAGAGAAGATTAGTGGAGCAATAGCCTAGTGGTTAGAGCTGCGGGCTATGACACAGGGAAACGAGGATTAAAATCCTGCTGTCACTCCTTGTAACCTTGGGGAAGTCACTTTACCCTCCATTGCCTCAGGTACAAAATTAGTATTTGATGTAAAAGATTACCAAAGGAGAGATCCTATGGACCACAGGAATCTGAAATTGGTCAACTAGTTCCTTTAAGATGAAGTTTCCTCCAGAACCAGAATCCACAAAAGCCTGGATGGTGAAATGAGCTGAGCCCAATTCCAATGTCACTAGTAGCAGTAGTTGGGGAGTTGGAAGGTAAGGCCTAGGGTCATCTCCCCACAGTACCCTAGCATTAAGGTTTCCTGACCTCTGTGGACATTGGGCCAAGAGATGACTTCAGGCAGTGCAGTAAGTACAGGCAGAGGCCCCACTGTCTGTACCGGAGCTGTTCTTCTGGGGCCAAATGGCAGCATCCCAGTTTCATTGGCTCTTCTGAAAGTGGTGAGGTTGAGGGTATGGCAGATGGGGGTGAGAGAAGATGTTGAAATTGAGGAGCCAGCAAGACATTTTGCTAGTCAGGGCAATGAGGGCCTATAACAAGATGGGAAGATCCTGGGCGGTAAGCTCATCTTTAATCTTTCCCAAGAGTCCGTCCAAGAATATGGTGACTAGGGTATCTTCATGCCAGTTCAACTCAGACATCATTATTCAGAATTCCATTGTATATTCTGATAGGGTTCAGAAGCCTTGTGTTATAGGCCACGGAGTCTGGGAAGCTCACCTAGGGAATGGCACTGGACTGCAAGGCAGAACTCAGGACATGACAAGGGTTGGTTATCTGCCTAGTCAGCCCACTCCCCCACAGGTTGAGCACTTGGGTTCTGAGGGCCAGTAGGTCTCTGCGACAGAAGTACATCATAGTGGTAAGTCTAAACAGGCAGGAACATGGCTGGACAGGCAAGCAGAATGGAGACAAGGCTTGGACACAACAGGCAGGCTTGGCAGACAAGATTTGGCAGGCAAGATGAGGCAGGCAGACTGGGTAGGCAAGACAAGGCAGGTAGGCTGGGCAGATAGGACAAGGCAAGGCTGAATACAAAGTTTGGATAAGGCAGGCAAGCTTGGCAAGCAGGCTTGACTGGCAGAACAAGGCAAGTTTGGATACTATGCAAGATTTGGAACTAGACAAGACACAGGTAAGGCAAAGCAAGGACAAGTCTCTGGTACAGGCAGAACTGTGCAGGATCCTGGAGCAGACAGGAAAGGACAAACAAGGCAGACTAAGGCAGGAATTAGACAAGGCAGACAAGGGAAACACCGAACAAAGAACCCAAAGCCCAAAGGCAGCAAGGCTTGGAACAGACAGAATAGGCCCGAAGGCCTCAAGGCAGGACACAAGAGAAAATAGGCCATAGGCCCCAAGACAGAGAACAAGGCAAGATAGGTCCAAGAGCCTCAAAACAAGGCAAGGGACAGAAGGCCCATAGGACACAAGGCAAGGCAGAATGCCTGTAGGCCACAAGAGAAACAGGAACAAGGGTCAGGTCACGAAGTCAGAAGTAACACCAGGAGAAGACAAGGAGCTTCAGGCAAGGCAGGGTTACATAGGGCTGGGTCTTGAGCATGGCCAGGACTGGTGCAAGGGTATTAGGTGCTCTAGGTAAACCTTACAGCTTGGCACCACCTCCCACCACCTTCCCATAGACAATTTTAAATTACACATTTATAGTAACACATTTTACATGAAAAATAACATTCTGAGGTAAAAATAATATACACATTGTAGTGATAGTTACATGAACTGTTGGGATGCCAACAAGAAAACTCTGCAACTTGGAATTCATATGGCATTAGACCTATTGTAACATGTTTTATGTCAGCATTGTCCTCCTGTATCAACACAGTACTATTTGCCAACATCAAAACAGTAATAACCCTACCCATGAAAAGGAATAGCTCAAATATTACACCAGAATTTAAAATATCAATTCACCTCCTATCAGGAAAACAGAACAGGCCAAGCTACTACAGATCCCTACAAAGAAACCACGTGATAACAGAATGCTTCATCTCATTCTTGCACCCTCAGTCTCGCACCCTCACCAAATATAAAATAGGGCCATCATAAAGTATAAATAGAAATGTGCAGACAAAAACTGAACTGTAAAATGCAACATGCCAAACTCTATACAGTGCAACAAGGAAAAACAAAAATGTCACCATTCCTCATGAAACATCAAACAATAAAATCAAGATATAGAAATCATTAATCATACTAGTAAATTCATACTAATAAAATAATTTCAAAATAGCTGATGAATAGACTATCCAATAATTAAAGACTCATGCAAATTTTGAAAGCTTTCCCAAACACCAATAAAATATTTCAAAACAGCAGACACATCAAACACCACCCAATATTTAAAAATATGGATAAAAAGCTCTCAGTCTCCATACCTGGGAACTTTTAATTTTCAGTCTGAGTTTGTCATAGATTAGTGGGAGGAGGTAGTGGCTGCGATACACAAACCTTCTCTTCTCTCTCACATACACATGATCTAACACACGCACGCTCGTTTACTCACACATATTCATACACATACTCACTTTCTCCTCCACATGCTCTCTCTCTCTCTCTCTCTCACACACACACACACACACACACACACACACACACACACACATGCTCTCTCCTCTATATGCTTTCATATAGACATACACTTGCTCTCTCTTCTCTACATGCTCTCTCAAACACATACACTCATGTTCTCTCTCCCCCTCATATTCTCTCTCTTCCCCCCACAGGCTCTCACCCCATACACTCTTTCTTCCATACATGCTCTCACACAATCACATACTCTTTTTCCTCCACATGCTCACACACACACACACACACACATATGCTTTTTCTCCCCATATGCTCTCACACACACATGCACTCACACACATACACTCTTTTTTTACTCTCCCTCCTAGGTATAGGCAGTCCTTGGACATCCATGGCATCAGGAGGCCTCCACTTCTGTCTTCCTCCACTTTCTTCCTTGTTGAGCAGAGATGCTGCCTCTCTTCTGCCATGCGGCGCAGCTGATCCTGCCTCACTTCTGCCGTGCAGCCTAGCCGATCCTGCTTATCTTCTGCCGCCTGGCCCAGCCGACACTGTATTTTGGATTACCTGCAAAGGGCATAAAGGAAGTCTAAGATACAGTGAATTATAATAGTCTAATCGATTTAATATCAGGGACTGCATGACTAATCTAAAGTTTTGATATTCAAGTAGTGGTTTCAGCTTCTTTAATAAATGCAGCTTGTATAGAGAGGAGGATACAACTTTTGAAATGTGTTGTTGCATAGATAATCTTGATTCAAGCAAGATCCCAAAGTTTCTTGCTGATAAACAATTGGGATGCAGTTTTCCTGGAAATTGATGAATGTAGGAACCTTGAGAGATGGTGATTTTATTCCAGTCAACAAGTAAAAGTTTGGTTTTGTTAATATTTAATTTGTCGGTTATGTGTGAGCCAAAGACTGTTAGAATTTATGCATAATGAAACCAATCCTAGGATATCCGTTCAATTGATATTGTTGGGAATGAAAAATTGAATGTTATCTGTATATATATATATAGTAATTTATGCCTAAACAGGCTAAGATTTTACAAGTGGGGCTACACAGATGTTAAATAGTGTGGATGACAAAGCAGACCTTTAGGGTATACTGGAGGAAACTGCTACCCAATCAGAGCAGGCAGGAACATCCCTGAGAAGAAGTCTGCTCAAAATTAAAGTCTCTGTCTTAGCATTCTGTTACGTGCGCCGGCTGCAGCAGATCCGCGGCTCGGCCCCCTCACCTCTTTCAAAGAGGCGAGGGGCTATAAGAAGACATAAGATGAACATGCAATATTGGGTCAGAACAATGGTCCATCAAGCCCTGCATCCTGTTTCTAACAGTGGACAATCCAGGCCATAAGAACCTTGCAAGTACCCAAAAACTAAGTCTATCCCATGCTACTGTTGCTAATAATAGCAGTGGCTATTCTCTAAGTCAACTTAATGAATAGCAGGTAATGGACTTCTCCTCCAAGAACTTATCCAATCCTTTTTTAAATACAGCTACACTAACTGCACTAACCACATCCTCTGGCAACAAATTCCAGAGTTTAATTGTGCATTGAGTGAAAAAGAACTTTCTCCGATTAGTTTTAAATTTGCCACATGCTAACTTCAAGGAGTGCCCCCTAGCCTATTATCTGAAAGAGTAAATAATTGATTCATATTAAACCGTTCTAGACCTCTGATGATTTTAAACACCTCTATCATATCTCCCCTCTGCCGTCTCTTCTAAAGAGTCTCTTCTAAAGAGTCCTAACTTCTTTAGTCTTTCCTCATAGGGGAGCTGTTCCATTTCTTTTATCATTTTGGTTGCCCTTCTCTGTACCTTCTCCATCACAACTATATCTTTTTGAGTGCTGCAGTCCCGGTCCGTGGACCATTCCCCCTTCCTACCTCATTGATGCTCTGAGCTACTGCGGCATTTTTGAGGCCTGTTAGGGCCAGGCTGGTTCCTTCTCGCGGCGCTCCCTCTGCGAGGGAGACGCCGCCGCCGTTTTCCAGTGGGCCCCGCCCCTCTAGGTGCGCGTGCGCGCAGGGGCTCCAAAGTTAAAGGGGCCAGCGCGGGAAAGATGGCTCCGCCCCAGGAGGACATCAGATGTGGGCAGGGATTTAAACCCTGCAGCACGACTACAATTTGCCTTGCAAAGAGGTTCTCTCTCTCAGAGATTTGCTAGTTGCTGTCTTCATTCCTGATCCTGTGTGTTCCTGGTTCCTGCTCCAGCCTTGTTCCTACTCCAGCCCATCCTTGCCTGCTCCTGTTCCTGGTTTCTGACTTCGGCTTATCTTCTTAGCTCCTGGCCGGCTCGTCTTCCTGGCTCCTGACTCTGGCTCGTCCTCTGGTATCCTGCTTGCTGCCTGTCTCGACTCCTGGTTCGTCTTTGGTCTCCACTGTCTGCCGCCTGCTCTGACTCCTGGTCTGCTCCACATCCTGCCTGTCTGCTGCCTGCCTTGATCTGGACTGCTCTGTTTTCTCTTCTTCTGCGATACCTCGCCTAAGTCCAAGCGGCCCGGGTCCTCACAGATTCCTCCTGGGGGGACCTCAGGCTTCCAGTGGTTAAGTTCCTGTTGGTCTCCTGGCTTCAGCCTCTCCTTCACTTCACAACTTCAGGACAACTTTTCGGATTCTCATCTTCAGGAGACTGCACATAAGTCAAGTTCCGTTCGTGGCTTGTTCCTGCATCCACATACTGAGTCCTGCCTATTCCTCTGTTCATCTGTCTGTCTTCCCAGGTAGTACCCTCGGACTGACTTTCTGTTACTGACCTCGGCTTGCTCCTGACCTACCTGCCTGCCTGCTGCCTGCCTATGACCTCTGCTAGTTCCTGATCTACCTGCCTGCCTGCCGCCTGTCTATGACCTCAGCTAGTTCATGACTTGCCTGTCTGTCTGCCGCCTGCCTCAAGACCACAGCTTGCTCCACAACTGCTCGCCTGCCTCAAGATCTCAGCCTGCTCCTGACCTCTTCGCCTGTCTGCCGCCTGCCTCAAGACCTCTGTTTGCCTCTGACTTCATCTGACCTCCAGTATCTGACCCTTGCCTCGTTGACTACTCCTCAGACTTACTTATGGACATTGACCTTTCGCCTGCCTGACCTCGTCTCCAGATTCTGGCTCTATTCCTTGCCTTGTCAACACCAACTCTGTTCTGGTTCTCTCTGCTCCAGCTCAAACCCAACCATGCTCCTTCTGTGTCTGTGGGCATGTCGGACTTCCATACGCCACGGAGACTCTGCGAGGCCCACTTAAGTCCAAGTGGCCCGGGTCCCTACGGGATCCTCCTGGGGGGACCTCGGGCTTCCAGTGGTGAAGCTCTACCTAGCCTCTGTCTCCTCCAGTGCTCCGCCCCCTGGGGCCAGTTACCTCCAGTTTCCTTTCAGGAGCCATTCCATCCTTGCCCCAGGACAAGGGTCCACCCCTGAGCACAACACCTTCGGCTCTTCGGCTGTGGGATTCCCTGAGCTCGCACTGTCGGTGCAGCCCCTCGGGGCAAGAGCTCCGTCCCTCGCTCGGCACGCCGACCATCTCGACCGATGGACCCGGAGACCGCATGGCTCAACGCCGGCCGTGCCCCCCAGATACCACTGGCCAATTGGAGGTCAGGTGCACCGGTGACCTTATCCACCCAAGACATCAGGCAAGCCCTTTAAATTAAGGCACTCACTATCGGCGCCTTCTCTTTGGCCGCAGGATTCCCTGAGCTCGCACTGTTGGCGTGGCCCATCGGGGCAAGAGCTCCGTCCTTCACCTGGCATGCCGACCATCTCGACCGACGGACCCGGAGACCACGGGGCTCGATGCCAGCAGTGCCCCCCAGACGCCACTGGCCAATTTGAGGCCTGGTGCACCGGTGACCTCATCCACCCAAGACATCAGGCAAGCCCTTTAAATTAAGGCACTCACCATTGGCGCCGCATGCCAGGTGTCACGGTACAAAGGGGCGCAACCAAAGGGGGTCTGCCCCTTAGTGCGTCCATTTGTGCCTCCCCTTCCTCGCTCTCCGCAAGCATCTACCAACTTAGCCACCCCCTCTTCCAAATTCCCAGCTCCCACCCCTATTCCTCTCTCTAGAATACCACCCCACTACCTATTCTGTCAACCTACACCCAAACAACCACCACAAGATACCTGCGACAGAATCTGCAACCACCATAAGCTAATAACTGCACCTCAACACGCAAGATCCCGGGTCAATCCCAATGACCATACCCTCATACATGTCTGAATCCCATCCAAACTATACCCCATTCTCACTTACATTCCTCAACATGGAATGCAGAGAGGACCCCACTGCAATCCACCAGACGTGGAGCTACAAAAGTCTACAACCAAACTACACGACCTATCCACAGAGGCTCATCACAATACCTACCAAACCAATCACTCAACTTACAGCCCTCACCACAGTAACCCTCCTCCTACTCAACACACAATCTGACTCAATAAAGATACCTATAATTCACGACCTCCTAGTTGATTCTCGCCCTGATGTATTCTGTCTGACAGAATCCTGGCTCAAAAACTCAGACATTGCCCTCATCAACCAGCTACCCAAATCTATCTACGATATTTTCTCCATACCCAGACCGAAAAGAAATGGAGGCGGTCTCCTACTCATGGCATTAAAAAAATTCAAACTCAAAATCTATACCACCAACCTACTTCCCCCTATTGAAATCAGCCTATTCAAATCTAAACGCCTACAAATCCTCCTACTCTACACCCCACCTGGTGCACTACAACACAAACTGTCCGCACTAATTGAAACCATCACTTCTAACCTCAGCATGGACACCCCTGCAATTGTCTTAGGTGACTTTAATCTACACATGGATAAAATACCTTTCACCCACCTGTGAACTTCTACAAAATACAATCACAGCAATTGGATTCACACAAATAATTAACACCCCTACCCACATGGCTGGACACAGTCTAGACCTGATCTTTATCAACGACAATATCTCACAGAGCGCACCACCCAAGGTCTCCCCCATCCCCTGGTCAGACCACAATCTTATCCAATTCAACCTACATCTGAAACAATGATGCCCAATGAATATCAATCACAACAAATACATCAAATTCACAAAGCTATGCACCACCGATGACCTAAATGAAATACTTCCGGCCACACTAAAAGCTATAAATATGAACGATGCAAACTCCGCAGTAAACTCCTGGATCTCAATTAACTCACAAGTAGCAAAAACCAAGTGTCCAACCATCAAAAAGAAAATCACCACAACCCCTTAGTGATTTCATCCACCCGAGACACCCCTGGTACATCCCAGAACTAAAAAACACCAGACGACTACTAAGACAAACCGAAAAGAAATGGAGAAAAGACCCAAGCTCCCATCTCAAAGATAAATACAGAACCATTCTATTCATCTACAAATCTGATACAGAAAAAGTCAAACATGAATACTACACCAAAAAGATTCACGATTATCAATTCAATCCTAAAGCATTATTTGCATGTTACAGACTTGACACAACCTAAAGACAATGCACCCTCCCACGAAACCCCCACGAGTACCTGTGATGATCTCACCCAATACTTCAAGAACAAATTTGACAAAATACTCACAACAAACCCGCTCACAAACAAAACAATTACTAAACCACCTTACCCAACTACTCCTACATGGTCTCAATTCGAAACAGTTGTATCAACCAAAATTGAACCAATCATCCAAAACCTTAATCCTGCAGCATACCTCCCTTGACCCCATCCCAATAAAGCTACTAAAACAAATCTCTAACACCATCGCCAAAACTATATCAGACATAGTCAATCTCTCCCTCGAACAAGGCATTTTTCCGGACTGGCTCAAATGTGCCATCATCAAACCAACCCTCAAAAAGCTCCAACTTGATAAAACTGACCCATCAAACTACAGACCCATCTCAACCCTTCCATTTATTGCCAAGATCCTTGAAAAAATCATCAACCGACAACTCACCCAACACCTGGAAAACCAGAACATACTATCATCAGCACAACATGGATTCAGAAAGCATTTCAGCACAGAAACTCTACTTCTCACCCTCACTGACACCGTCCTCAAAGGTCTTGATAGCGGTCACTCCTACCTACTGATCCTACTAGACATCTTGGCAGCATTCGACACCGTCAACCATGAAATCCTCTTAACCAGACTGAAGGATATCGGCCTATGCAACTCCACACTTAAATGGTTTAAATCATACCTATCAGACAGATCCTATAAAGTCAAAATGAATTCATCAGACTCCAAACCAATCCCCCTTCCACATGGCGTCCCTCAAGGCTCCTCCCTCTCATCCACCCTCTTCAATATTTACATCCTCCCGCTCTGCACCGTCCTAACCGAACTAGGACTATCATATTACATCTATGCAGAAGATGTTCAAATCCTGCTCCCTCTGAATGAAACCCTTTAAACCACCATAAAACTCTGGAACACTCACCTACAGAAGATAACCCTACTACTCTCACAAATGTCTCTCTCCCTCAACCATAAAAAAATTGAGATCCTATACATAAAAAAAGACAATCACACCACAGAAGGCCTGCGCGCGCATGTTATAAAATCACGTGTCCATGTGCACGCACCAGGTAGTGTGCGCACATGGACGCACGCGCGCAGGTCTTAAAATCTACCTCAGTGTGAATAGACTGTATTTTCAAATCTACATATATTATTTTCCATATAAATTGTACTCGCAGAAAAAGTGTTTCCTTTGTATCTGTGGGCAATTTTATTTATTTGCGCCTAAATGAAAAAGTTTTGGCAATGTACAAAACAATTGTAAAATTAAAACAAATTGTACAAAACATAAAATCAAGAACTAACAATTATCTGTAATCAAAAAAAACAAAGAAATAAAAATAAACATCACAAACAACACAGTAAAATTATATAAAAATCTGAATAAAGAAGCAAGTCTTAAGGCTTTGTGAAACTTCAAAGATTTTCAAATAGACTGTACACACAGTTGAAAATTGCCCCCATAGCATATCTGGATTTTCAGAAAGCATTTGATAAAATCTCTCAAGGGAGTCTCCTGAGAAAATTAAAGTCATGAAATAGGGGACAATGTCCTATTTCAGATTGAAAACTAGTTAAAGAATAGGAAACAAAATGAAGGACTAGTCAATTTTCCCAGTGATCTGAGGTGAACAATAGAGTTCCCCAGGGTTCTGTACTGGAACCAGTGTTGTTTAACATAGTCATTAATGATATGGAAAAGGTAATGATGAGTGAGGTGATCAAATCTGCAAATGACACAAACATGTAAAGTAAATAAAACAAGATCAGACTGTGAGGAATTTCAGGAGGACCTTACAAGGCTGGGACACTGGGCATCTAAATGGCACATGAAATTTACTGTGGATAAGTGCAAAGTAATGCACAGAGGGGAAAACATTGCCAATTATGTGGGGAATTTTCAGACTTCCTGGCAGTTTGCAGGTCCAAAGGGATTTTATTTCCCTTTGAAAATCCGCAAGCACACACACCATGAGTTTCAAAGTACTCATGAACTTTGTACGTGTATTGCAGCAGGAGTGAAGTGTGCACCAAAAAGTACACATAATGATTTAAAAATGGAATCACCATGTGCACTTTTTCTTCTCCAAACTAACCCTTCCACTCTTTCCCCATGAGTAAAATCCATGCATTGTGGATTTTAGTTTTTATTAATAGCATACATACTTTTACCCATACTGAGGAAGGGAATTTTCAGAAGGCAGTTTTTACCCAGGGAAATGTATGCGCAAATACTACTGAAAATTGCTTCCACATCTACACAATGCTGGATTCCACTTTAGGAATTATTAAACAGGAAAATGATCTTGGAGTTCATTGTGGGCAATACATTGAAATCCTTAGCTCAGTGCACAGCAGCAGTTAAAAAAGCAAATGGAATGTTAGGAATTATTTGGAAAATCAGAAAGAATAAATCTGAGAATATTCTTATACCTTCTGCATGGATCTATGTGTGCAGTTCTGATCATCTCATTTCAAAAAGGATAGAGCAGAACTAGAAAAGCTGCAGAGAAGGATGATTAAAATGGTAAAGGGGATGGAATGACTCTCTTTTGAAGAAAGATTAAACAGGTTAGGGCTCTTCAGCTCAGAGAAGAGATGAATGAGAGGGGATATAATAGAAAATTTATAAAATCAAGGGCCATGTGGAACAAGTGAATTGGATATGATTATTTACCTTTTCCATAGGATTTGAGGACACTCCATTAAACTAAAATTATCAAACTAACTGATAGCAAATTTAAAACAAGTTTTAAAAAGTATTTTTTTTTAACTCACTAAAAAGCTGTGGCCAGAAACTATATTATAATATAGGCCAGTAAAATGTCTCATGTGTACACTAGCCATTTTGTACAGTGATTGATGCTTGGAGGACACTCTGAGATGATGTTGCGGACTCTGACTTGATCTTTCACTGCTAATGACTCAGCTGCTGCCCGTCACATCGCCAGCAAAGGAGGGGACCAGATCCGGTCAACTTCTACATGCTCCTCTGCTGCTTGCACTACTATTGCCCAAAGAGAGGAAACAGCTGTAGCAAAGGGTTCCTAGTGAGGATCCTGCTAAACCTAGATGAGAAGCAGTCCCCGGAGGACTGGGTTGGAAGCCAATGAGCCTAGAAGATGTAGAACTACTTACTGCCCCGCTGGCTTCTGAACCATCTTTTAGTTGCTAATTTCGTTCTTCTCAGTGAGTGTTCGTGGTGAGTTGTTTCGGTGGAGATGCTCTCTTCTTTCTTTTGTGTGGCAAGGGTATGTTGAGTCCTTGCCAGCACGTTTAAATTGTGAGACCTTCCCCTAGGCCTCCTGAATGGCTGCCAGGGTAAGCAGCATCATATTGGTCACATCACTTGCTCCTTCCCCTTCCTAAAAAACAGAAGAACTGCCTACTTTTTTGTCTCCAGGATCCTACTGTGCACAGCACTTTGGTCAGGCTATGGCTGCCCTGCTGAGCTGGGTGGCTTCTCCTATATACTTCTACTTTTCTTAAACTCTTTTTTTTGTGGATAAAGAATAATTAGATAACCATTCATGTTAGGATAAAAAACTGTAAGTCAAGATTCATCATTTATCTAAATGGTGCATTTTATTTTAAATAAGAAAACGATCACTTCCTGTTAGTAGTGTTCAAGCTGGTTGTCAGCTTGTTTCTGTTTTTCTAAGTCCCACTATGCTTGACATTATTGCTCTATAGGATGCTTCCTTGTGTGGATGTAAGCTCATGGCCAAACTGTAAACAGCAATATGTGCCATGTGAAAATCACCTGTCACTCACATCCCGCTAATAGGAAATCTAATTTGTTGGGTGGAAAGAGTTAAATGGACTTTAACTGAAAAGCTCCATCTCTCTCTTTCTCTCTCAGGGTATAAAATAGCCAAGGGCAACAGCGGATGACTAATGTGTAGAATATTGCAATTAGTATAGCAAGGTACTTACAGGGATCAAATTAAAAAATTCATTAACGTACGCACTTAATTAAGAAACACTTTTCGGTTTACATGATAAATTATGACACCTATTAAATCTTCTAGTACAAGCTGTAATGGCTTCTTTGCTCCTGGGTAAAGAACTATTGCCTTTGAGGTCCTTCAAACCTCCCCTGGGACCAACAACCACTAGTTACAAGTTTATTAAAAAACAATGCTTTTTTTCTTTGAAGTTCAACTACTACTTCACCAGAAATTCAGTTAAAAGTAGAAAAACAAAAGGTTCTTGACAAAGTCAAGGATTGGAGATTGGAGAACAAATAATGCATGACATTGTAAAGAAGAAATGACCTTAATAAAATCTCTTTCTTTATCCCCCTCTGCAACATCTTTTCCCCCTCTGCAACATCTCCCTGCCTCCAGTAATAATAAAAAGAGAATGAAAGAACAACTCTAAATCCTCACAATAATTAAACAGTATTTACAATACACTACCTTGGATAATGTATATACATATTAAGTAACGTGATTGTGAGCTGCAGATTTCAGATAAACTGTTACAATATTGGGTATGTTCATTCCGGACATCAGGTACTTGTTGGTATGATCTGAAAGAACTCATATCAGAAGTAAAGCAAGTTGTCAGTTTTTGGAACTCTTGGTGTCTTTGATCCACAATATATGTAATATGTGGGGTTGTCAACTGGCTCCATTTTTTCAGGATAGGTTAAGTTGATCCATTCTTGGTTTCAGTTTGCAGTCTACTTGAACTTGCAGAAGTCCATATTCAGTCACTGTCCGGATAATAAAGTTAGCCGGATAAATTTACCCAGCTAACTTTGGAGGTATATTCCATAGTGCATGCCACTACTGAATATAGCTGGCTAGTTTAAATTTTTCTGGCTAACTTTAACCAGCTAATTTTAAGAAAGTTATTTGTCCCATCCAGACTTAGCTGGATAAGTTATCTGGCTAATTCTGAATATTGGAATTAGTCAGATAATTTAGCCTGCTAATGTAACTCCTCCCCCAAATGCTCCTAGCCAGATAATAATAGAGCTAGCTAAAATATTGCCAACTAAATACCCAAGTATTAATATAGCTGAATAACCTCTGAGTTATCTAAATGCTTCTGAATATGGACCTCATAATTCTGATTTCAATATCAGAATAGTTCCATGCATGTCAGGGGGTGAAGCCAGTATTAGATCATCTCATCCTGAGGATATGCCTTACATATACATTAGTAAGCAAACTGGCTTATAGTGCCATGGAGCTTCCTATATGGGTGCGTTCACTAAGGATATAAAAATATTGCACATTTTTGTTCTTGTGATCAGCATAATTTCTGAAAGCCATGATGCCAGAATTAGAAATAGAAGCAGTGCCCTAATTCCTGACTTCAAATATTCTCAGCAAAGACAGGATAAGGAATAAGGATGGCTACTGACTTTTCCTTATCCATGCCACTGTTTTTTCCATAAATAGGTCTCTCTCCTTATTAAAGCCTCTCCTCCTTTTTTTTTTTAAAGAAAAAGCAAAGAAGTTTCAAAGATGAAACCATTAAAAAAACATGTGATTGCTGAGCTAGCTTCTGATTTCCCAGTATCTCCTACAGAGGAAATTGAACCAGCATAGTTTTCAGGATAACTGAATTGACTATGCATGAGAAAACTGTGCATACACACAGGGAGGACAACTTTCAAACAAATGTGTGCAGCGGCATGTGCGCAAGTACATGGCTACAAGCAGATATACACAAGTATTTTACAACCCACACATATGATATACATGTATTTTATAAAATATGCGTATTTCTACCCCGCAACATACGTACTTATGTAGGCTTACATGTGAATACATGCAACTCATTGAAACCACATATATAAATGCATTGAACGTGCATACTTTTCTTACCTATTTTAAAAATATACACATGTATATTTTTTTGCATGAAAGTAAAGTAGGACTTACTTGCATAAGTCCCAATTTTCACGTGAATGCCGGCCAAATTTAAAGCATCCATATGTAAATGAAATTAACCAATTAGTCCACCAGTTCACCCAGTCCTTCTCCATGTCATCAAGATCTTCCTGGTTCTTCAGCCTGCACTTCTCCCAGTACACCCAGACCTCCCACCCAGTCTGTACTACACAATATGCACCTTAATATCACTTAAGCCAGATAATTAGCAGGTGTAAAAATATGCAAGAAAGTTGGTCAATGTAAGTGTGTAAGTGCGTATGTGTGTGTATTTCAAAATAGCAACATGTGCGTGTGTTGGCCCCACCCTGGAATGCCTCTAGACCGCCTCTTTTTTTACGTATGTAGATGTGTTTCATGAGAGTGAAATTACATGTATATATGCTAGTAGAGGGGGCTACTTATGAGCATATATGCTCATTTTTACTCATGCAAAGTTTTGAAAATTTAGCCCATAGTCTCCAGAGTATGCAAATATATATCATGCTTATGTATTATAGATAGCCTGATAAACAGACTGGTTAAGTAGGCCTTCAACACAAGGCTGAGAAACACTGGATTGTTACATGTCTAAATATAATGCAGTTTATGGGTGGAAATTCATGGAAACAATGAAACGTGTTACGTGCGCCGGCCGCAGCAGACCCGCAGCTCGGTCCCCTCACCTCTTTCAAAGTGATCCAGCACCTGGTCCCTCGTCTCTGGTGGCTGTGGGCTGCCGGCTCCGTCCTTGGGCCACCCCTGGGGCCTCTGGCTCTGCTACAGTTCCTGATGCTCCACATCGGGCCTCTCCGCATGGCCCGCGGAGAGACGCCGTTCTGACTTACGCCGCGCCCCTCCCTAGGCACGCGCGTGCGCGCAAAGCTGATCCTTTAATAGGGCTGCGGCAGGAACCTAGCCGCAGCCCTGGATGATGACGTCGGCTAGGCTCCCGTATATAAGGCCGGGCTCCACTCTCTCAAATTGCCTTTGCAACAGGTCCCTTTGCTAATCGAGTGCTCGTTGCTTCTTCTGTTTCTGGTTCCCGATCCTGATTGCCTTCGTTCCTGTTTCCTTGTTCCGGTATTCCTGTTCCTTTATCTCTCCTTCGGATTGCTAACCTGGTTTGACCCTGCATTGCCTGACTACTCCGTTGCCTCTCTCCGGCACTGGACCTCTGTATTGCCTGACCACATAGTTGCTTCTCTCCAGCCCTGGACTTCTGCTTCATCTGACCATTCTTTGACTCTCTCCTCGTCTAGTCCTCAGCCTTGCTTGCCACTGCTTCCAGACTGCCGCAACCCAGAACCCAGCTTGCTTAGAAATGCCTCTTTAGCCTTTGTCCTGGACGTGGTTCATTCAGACTTCGGCCTGCTCTTGCTCAGGCACCCTCTGTCAGACTGTGTTCCTATTGGCACTTGGGTCTCTGGGACTCTGCCTCGTCCAGTACAGACTGATACCTACACCAGTTGCTGCCTCTGGGCTGACCTCAATCCACCCATCGATGACCACTGACGGAGGCCACCTAAGTCCAGCTGGCCCCGGCACTCAAAGGCTCAACCCGTGGGAAATGAGGGCTGGTATTGGTGAAGCGCCAGCCTCTGTCCATCAGCCCTCTCTGCCTGCCAACGGTGGGGACCTGTAGGATCCCTCCTACGGGTAGCGTCAACCCCACCTCAGCCCAAGGGTCCACCTCCAGTGCAACAACATGATGGCAGAAAAAGATCATATGGCCAGTCAAGATTACCCTTCATCAACTGTTCAGCTGTACAGTCCCTACCACTTGCTTGATCTCTTGTGCTTATCCTGTGCTTTCTTGAATTCAGATATTGTCTTTGTCTCCACCACCTCTGCTGGGAGGCTGTTCCATGCATCCTCCCCCCTTCCTGAAATTCTGTTCCCTATCTGTCTTTTATCTTGCAAGCATAGGGATGAAGAACTTTGGGGCTAAGATAAATATTATAGCTATTCCTAGGGCAATTATTATTGCAGAGCATCAATAAATACAATCTCTAAATCCATAATTCAGCAGTAGAGATTATATACTGGTTGTTTATTTCCAATAATGACATAGTTAATTAACTACTACCAAGCGATAGAAATTGCTCTTTATTTTATAGAGGAATTTGAGCAATTAGTTAAATGAAGAGCAGGATAAGAATATAAAACTCAGAAATATTTACAAAAACATACAGTATATAATAATTTAGTTTCATATATAATTGATATAATTCTAATCTAATAAGAGTGATAGTGCATTTTTAATCTTATTTACAGTGTAATGGCTACCTTGATGCATTATGTATAGTACAACAATAACAACTCTTCCTGAGTTATATGTACTACAAATTTATATCAGAATTGATGGAGGACAACATTTCATAGTCATACAATCAGCTTTAAGCAAAACATAAAAGTCAATATTTTGGCAAATGGGATGGCATGCTAAATTTCATTTCATTATGTTTACTAGTATATAGTATGTAATGTGGGTGATTTTGATTAATTATTGTGTTGCAAATGCCAAAGTGAACACATATTCCTAAAAAAGAATTGCATAGAGTAACCTTCGGGAAAAGAGCAGAGCTGGAAATTCCACAGCTGGGGGTAGAAGTGAAAAAGGGGAGATGATATCTCTGCATGTCCCTTTGGGAATGTAGCCCCAAATGCAATCCAAATGGCCAGAGAATAGATGCAGGCTAGGCTTTGGCTGGATATTCATGAACTTTTATTGATGCACAAAAGAAAACAGCTCTGCATATCTTCGCAGTTTATAAATAAAGAAGCAGTATATCAATTTACAGCCTTTCAGTATGGGCCTTCCCTAGACTCCGTCTTTCTCTGGGGCCTCCTCTTCCCTCCTGGGCCTGGCTACATATAAACCTTTCTCAGAGGCCTCCACCCAGACCAGGACTCCCCTGTTGTATGAGGCTTAAGAAGAACTGGGCCAGATCTCTGGTTTGTTTTTTTAAGGAATTCTGGGGTTTTCTTGAGAATAACCTTCACATTTCCTCCCCCCTGAGCTCAAACTTCTTAGACTGAGCACTTGCCCTTACTAAGTGTATACCCCTAAGAAGACCCCTGTTCTTCTCTTCATTCCCTGCCCCATGTTGGGGCTGATTAACCCATTTAAGGTTTCCCATCCTCCAAATTATTTGGGAAACTGCTCCAGGGTTCACAGGGTTCCTGCCATTCTAGTCTGGCTCAATTGCCCATAAGCTGGCTCCACAGGGTTTTAAACTGCGGACAATTGCACCCTATAACTACCTGATATGGGATCTCAGGAAGTACTCCCTCTTCCATAATGGTTTGTCCTACTGGAGTTGTCAGCAGGATCTGTTGCCATGTACACAAATAAGTGTCACCTTCTTCTTCTCAATTATATCTTCTCTCTTGATCAGGTATTTATGAACAATAATCTTACTACACCCTGAGTCTATCGGGGCTTGGGTGAGAGCTTCAACCAGCTCCACCTGAATCACAAATTCCTTAATTTCCCAATGCAGGATATCCACCATGTTACAGCTTTGAAGTTTTGCAAGAGTGTGCCCCATTCATGTTCCTACTTTTCTTTCTCATGCTGGGGGCTACCATCTGCAGCCTGCTCTTTCTTAAGCTGTTCTGCTAGCTTGAGCTCCTACTCTATGTCCTCAAGCTATAGGCACTCTGCAATGATTGTGAGCCTTTGTGCTGTGGCGTGGCTGATGCAGCCTAGCAGGTGAATCTACTAGGCCTATGCTGACAACTGGAGAAATACCCTGGCCAGGGACAAGATGGAGCTTTAACTATTCTAGCCCCATTTTCCATAGATTGAGCCCCTTGGGTTCAGGGGGCAGGTAGGACTTAGAAGAGTCCCAAGTGTGGTCAAAGAATGAATCCAGAAACAGGAGAAGGTCAGAGCTGTCAGCAATCAGAGAGGTGCTGGATCCGGGCTGAAGATCAGGGCTGGCAGCAAACAAGGGGTAGTCAAGGTCAGGTCCAGGCAGCAAGTGAGAAAATGGTCAAGGTTTGTAGTAGAGGTCAGGTCCAGGTGGCAAGGACAAGGCAAGGTGAGAGCAGGATGAGGCAAGGCTGGAGCAAAAATGACAGGAACACAATGAGCAACTTGCACTACTAGAAGCAGGGAGACCTGATGCTGAGGCAATAGCTGGAAGCACGGCTGGGGTTTAAATACCCAGCTGCACCAATGCCATCAAAAGGTGCTGCTGCCGCTGTTCCCACTGCAGGGCCTATATCATGTGCACACACATGCCTAGGGAGCACCAGGCCAGGAGTGAGAGCAGTGCTGGAGGGGCAGCATCGGCAGCATCCTGCGAGTCTTGGTGGCATCTGGGTGACTGCGACTGGCCAAAAATAATACACTCTTTGTCTGTATGGTCCTCTGTCTTACAGTATGAGCATGCCTGTGGGGCTTGTTCCACTTTAACTTTACTAGTTCCTCCCAAGGGTTCTTCATTTTCTTCCTTTCTATACAGGCAGCATTTGTCCTCATTTTCATTCCCCGCACAAAGGGAAGAGAAGGAGAAAGTCTCTGTACCCTTATTACTGGATTGTGCCAGTCCCTCTGATCCCCCCTTTTTCTTTTGACTTGAGGATTGACCTTGCTTTTGAGACTTTCCTTTGTCCATGTGGATTTTAATCTCTAGTGTTGGTTGTGTCACCATGTTGATGTCCATTACTTCACTTCAATCATATCGACAGTTTCTGGCCAAATGACCCCTCCTTCTACAGTTGAAGCAAGCAAGAGAGGTTGTGGCCTGTGGACTGGGTACTGAACATGAGCTGTCCACTTCAGAGGGCCATTGTTGGGGTCCTCTGCCCTCATTAATGTGAATTAATTGCAGGGGTGCTAACACAAGGATCTGCAATCAGCACTCAGCACAGCAGTCCCATCTGAGCCATCTATACCAGCATATTGTCAGCCCAGGTCAGATCCCCTACCCTTTTTCTTAACTTATATAGAACACTAGTTCTGGAGCATAACATGGGTAAAGGGATTAGTGGGCCACACTGGAATCTGGTACAGCATAGCAGTTTTATGACAGGAAATGCTGAGAACCACCACAGCATGGAGACACACCTGCTAAAGATGTGAGTTTGGTTATGCTTCTGAAGTGATAAATGTTAGGTGATAAACAGGGCAATTTTAAAATGAATAAACCCATACAGGCATGTATTGGTGTGTGAGCGGAGATATGCTGGAATTTTAAATCAAGTGCTTGCTTGCATGCGTATGATTTAATGGTCAGTTTTTTTTCAGTGGAAAAAGTTAAACAGTGAAGTGCCTCAGGGATCTGTACTTGGACTGGTGCTTTTTAATATATTTATAAATGATCTGAAAATGGGTATGATAAGTGAGGTGATCAAATTTGCAGATGATACAAAATTATTCAGAGTAGTTAAATCTCAAGCGGATTGTGATAATTTGCAGGAGAACCTTCTGAGACTGGAAGATTGGGCGTCCAAATGGCAGATGAAATTTAATGTGGACAATTGCAAGGTGATGCATATAGGGAAAAATAACTCTTTCTGTAGCTCCACAGTGTTAGGTTCCATATTAGGTGCTACAACCCAAGAAAGAGATCATTGGCTCAGTGTGCTGTGGTGGTCAAAAAAATCAAACAAAATGATAGGAATTAAATTATTAGAAAGGAAATGGCAAATAAAACACCGGATGCCATAATGCCTCTGTATCACTCTATGGTGAGACCGCACCTTTAATAGTGTGTGCAATTCTGGTTGCTACATCTCAAAAAAATTATAATTGCACTGGAGAAAGTACAGAGAAGGGCAACCAAAATGTTAAAGGGGATGGAATGGCTTCACTATGAGGGAAGGCTAAAGAGGTTAGGGCTGTTCAGCTTGGAGAGGAGACGACTGAGGGGGGATATGATAGAGGTCTATAAAATCATGAAATAAAAGGACTTGAACGAGTACAAGTGAATCAGTTATTTACTACTCTTTCAGATAATAGAAGGACTAGGGGGCACTCCATGATGTTAGCAAGTGGCACATTTAAAACTAATCGGAGAAAATTATTTTTCACTCAATACACAGTTAAGCTCTGGAAATCATTGCCAGTTAGTAAGCAGTTAGTATAGATAAGTTTAAAAAAGGTTTGGATAAGCCCTTGGAGTAATAAGTCCGTAAACTTCTATTAATCAGTAAGGAATAGTCACTACTTGTTACCAGCATTAGTAGCATGGGATCTATTTAATGTTTGGGTACTTGCCAGGTACTTGTGACATGGATTGGCCTCTGTTGGAAACAGGATGCTGGGCTTGATGGACCCTTGGTCTGACCCAGTATGGCATATCTTATGTCCTTATGTAAAGCTCAGTGCCTTGTCATTGAGCCTCCTTGGCTCCCTGCTTGGTCCTGTCCTGCCTGAGACTACCCTCCGGCCTCCAGGCCTTCCAGCCCTGTCTTGTGTAGCTCTGTGTTCTTTCAGGCCTTCTGACCTTGCCTTGCCTTGCGGCCTGTTAGACCTTTTGCTTAGTCTATTCTTGTGGCCCCTCAGGCCCTTTATCTATCCTGCTGCCTTTGGGCATTTATGTTCCTTGTTCTCTGTTCTGTCTAGTCCTGTCCTTGTCTTGTTTCGTCCTGTTCTATCTGTTCCAGTCTGTTCAAGTTCCATGTTTACCTGCACACTGTTCTAGTCTGTTCCAGTTCCACCCTTGCCTCTGACTCCAGCCTCGCCTTGCCTTGCCTCAGTCGCCAGTCATGCACCGCCTGCACCTCAACGTCAGCCACAGTCTAAGTCATGCCAGCCACCGGAAACCAAGGGCTCAACCTGTGGGGAAGGTGGCTGGTATAGGCAGAAGATTTTCCAGCTCGTTGTCTTGCCTTGAAGTCCTGGACTGCTCCCATGGGGGTCCTCCAGCTCTAGCTGGACCTCAATTGTGATACCCAATTTAACTAAGAGAGAGGTAAGACAGCAAAATTGGCACAACAGCACATTAAGGAGGTGGACCAGGAAAAAGGCAGGATTGGGGAAACATGCTGGGTCTCAAGAGTGGTCCAAAAAAACAGCATGGCACTGAACCAGGAGAGAGGCAGGGTACTGGCAGTGGGCAAGGCAGAAGGAACAGAACAGGCAGCAGTAGAAGCAAGGGTTAGGATCCCAAGAATCTATAGAGGGGCAGGGAAGAAGAAGATTTGTCTTTTTTATTTCTTTTTTTGTTTTTTCATGTTTTTGTCTCAGGGCCAAAGCATCACCATATAACCATGAGAGAGGCAGGGTACAAGGAATGGACTGGGCAGCAGTGCCAAGAGAGTGATAACTGGTTGCAACTGGTCCCAGATAGCCTTGATAAATATAAATGTTTAACACATTTAATTCTTGAAACCATTTAGATTTTTTATTTTTCTGATGTTTTGCTTTGTCTGTCACTATGTAATCAAACTCTGCCATAAGTCTGCTTCGGAACTTATTTGTGCAGTAATAAAGTAAGTGTAAATCCTTATCTGATTCTATACTGAGGTGTCCCTCATTCCATGACAGGTAAGATTCCTATTTCACCTACAGCTCCATAGGTTAGGCATGCTAATGATAAACCTAAGACATGCTGAATGACCAGTGATTTTGGAGCTAAATGCTGCACTGTAAGCCCATCTGGGTGCTATGGAAAATATACCTGTCTCTTCATGCAGTGAGGAAGCAGGCTAACAGGGCAACAAAGAGATAAACTCATTTATCATATCTCATTTTTCGTTAGAACTGAAAATATTTTTTAAAACAAAATGAGACTGGTTTGAGAAGATTTTTCTTAGAAAACAGACTAAAGGAATCCATAGTAACAAGATTAGATTGTTCAGATAACTAAAATCACTATATTAATTGTAACTACTACTTCAGATTTAGTCTAATTAACTTTTGAAAACAAGAATTACTCATACGCCAAACACGTTTAAATTTTACTTCCCAAAATTAAGTGAAAAAGAGATTTCCAGAAGTGGTTTATACATATGTGATGATTTATCTAGATTTTGATGTGAATTGCACAGAAAATACAAGAGGGAGCACTGGGGAAGTCAAGCAGCTTTATTGTATCTCTCTGTTCGATATAGTGCAATGTAATGTAATATAGTTCACTTTCACTTTAATGTTCTTTCCTGATTTTTGATATGCTTGCTATGAACAAAGATAGAAGCTACTATTTAGGATTTAATAAGAATGAAAAATATGTAAACACATTTGTACAGGTTTGTACATCAGTAAACTTTATGGCTTCATGTACAAGATAAAAGATAATTATAATTGGTAGAAAATAGATATAATGATGTGTTTATAAGTATTTCAAATAGAACCTAGGTCAGGCTGAACTGTTGATTAGTCAGGACCTAAACCTATGGTATTTGAATATTTTTATTTTTACAGAGCTGTAACTGTAATTAGTCAAGTTAGGATAAAAATCTTTTAATGTTTTGCTTTATCATGCTGACTTTATGCTTAGAAAAGGTATATCAGCCTGATTGTATGTACTGGATTTTAGGAACATACACTGAGGGGTAGATTTTATAAATCTACGTGTGCGCGTACTTTTGTTCGCGCACCAGGCGCAAACAAAAGTACGCTGGATTTTATAAGATACGCGCGTAGCCGCACATATCTTATAAAATCCGGGGTCGGCGCGTGCAAGGGGGTGCACATATGTGCACCTTGCGCGCTCCGAGCCCCGCGCGCGCTGCCCGTTCCCTCCGAGGCCGCTCCAAAATCGGAGCGGCCTCGGAGGGAACTTTCCTTCCACCACCCCCCCCCTGCACCTTTCCCTCCCTTCCCCTACCTAACCCACCCCCCCCCGGCCCTATCTAAACCCCCCCCAACTTTATTCGAAAAGTTACGCCTGCTTACCTGCTTACCTGTAGTAACTTACACGCGCCGACTGTCTGCTGGCGCGGCAGGCCCCGACACAGGTCACTGTGTTGGGGCACTCGGCCACACCCCCAGACCGCCCACACCCCCGAACACGCCCTCGAGCCGACACCACGCCCCCTGGCCATGCCCCCGACCGCCCCTTTTTGCAAGCCCCGGGACTTACGCGCGTCCCGGGGCTTGCGTGCGCCGCCGAGCCTATGCAAAATAGGCTCGGCACGTGCAGAGGCGTTTTTAAAGGGTTACGCGCGTACCTTATGTGCGTAACCCTTTTAAAATCCGGCCCTGAGAGTACGTCCCTCATGTAATATATCACATTAATAAATGTGGTTACATTGTACTGCAAAAAGATTTGCTTATTTTTATTGTAGAGCAAGTTAGAGGGAATAATTTTTTAAAACACAATAGCAAGGTGCAGAGGGCAAAAACTGAAGGCATTGATTGACTGTTGCTGTGCACAGAGTACTCCTGATTTATATTAAGGAAGAACAACTTTTCCATCAACTCTGGTACCAGTCACAAACATTGTGGACTCATGATGTCAGCTGCTATTAAAAGTATCTTGATCATTAGGCACACTGGTTGATAGGTAGGAAAGGAAATGCTAGGCCACACTGAGCAGGGCTTGCCAGACTGTGGCCCTTTGTGCCCAGTATCAGGGTCAGTGTTATTTTTTTGCTGCCCTGTCCAAACAATTATTGTGCTGCTCCTTCCACTTTTTCATTCCATTTCTGGTCCACAAAAAAGCCTGGGTCCTTCTAGCTATCTAAACTTTGAAAATTGTCACTACCACCCCCACCCCCACCCCCACCATCCAGGTCTTAGGGGCATACAGGGATAAAAATGTGTTTTCATTTTCAGTTCATTTTCAGGAGGTATTTTTTCCCATGAATTTCAGTTTGTAAAATGTTTGATTTGATTTCATTCATGGGGAAAAAACCTAATCATATAGAAACATATATAGAAACATAGAAACATAGAAATGATGGCAGAAGAAGACCAAACGGCCCATCCAGTCTGCCTAGCAAGCTTTCACACTTTTTTTTTTCTCATACTTATCTGTTACTCTTGGCCCTTAGTAACCTTTTACTCTTGGCCAAGTTGTCAAAGAAATTGTCCCATCTGGGACCAATGACTCCACTAGAAATGGTGTCCATGAACTACAAAAAAGATTTCCAAAATCTAGGGAAGAAGCTAAAACACATGGCAGACAATTTGCCTTTTTGGAAGTATTACCTGTTCATGGAAAGGGAAAGTAAAGACTATGCCCTATAGATCATTTAAATTCCTGGCTCAAACCCTGGTGTATGGAAAGTGGTATTGGATACATTGGAAGCTGGGGCCATGGATGGAGCAATAAAAGATTATATGGTAAGGATGACTTTCATTTGTTTATGGCAGGAAAGAAGATATCAAGTGAAAAATTTATATCCTTCATTATCAGGCATTTAAACTAGAGAGCAGGGGTGGCCAGTGAAATTGGCAGGTCACAACCAAGAAATACAGGAAGAGGGAAGAGAAAGTAACAAAATCAAGCAGTTCAAAAATGCAGAAAAGGTGACTAGAAAGAGCAGTTGGAAAGCTAAGACTACAAATACATATAGTTGGACAATATAATCCTAGAACTAAAGGCCGTAATGTGGAGGTGGACTTGGACATTGCTGCTGTTTACTGAGTTTCATGATTCGTATATGGCCATCCTGGGCTATAGCTTGTTAAGGAAGGACAGAGAAGACACAAAAGGGGGAGCTGTAGCTCTTTAAGTCAGAAATAAAATCCAAGCAACTGAATTGTAAGGGATGCGGAGGAGAGAAAAAGCATTATAGACCGTCCTAAAAAAAGATGTGCTTACATTTTTACTGGTGTGAGCTACAGGCCACCTATTCAAAAAGAAGAACTGGATAGAGATCTGATGAAGACATTCAAAAGGTGGGAAAGAAGGGAGAAGTGTTGCTCATTAGAGATTTTAATTTTCTGGATGTGGATTGGAGTATCCCTTCTGTGGAACCTACAAGAAGTAGATAGATAGTGGAGCCCTTCAAGGGGCTCTTCTAAAACAAATGGCAATGGAACTCATGAGGGAAGGTGTGATACTCAATTGAGTGCTCACTAATGGTGATAATGTCTCTAATGTTCATGTAGGGGCTGACTGGAGCACCAGTGATCATCAGATGGTATAGTTCGATATCACAAATAGGATACAGAGAAGTCACATGAAAACCCAATTCTGTCTTCTGTGGTGGATTTAGCCATGAAAAAGCTGAGTGTTTAGCTAAGATTGAGGCCTAGCTATCAGTCAATAAACTAGTCCTGAATGTCAAAATTAATGCAAGTAGTTCATTTGTCCCATACTGAGGTGGACACCGCTCCTTTAAATGTTCCCTTCAAGGGGACCCTCCTACCTGTAAAAAATCAGGCTTGCAACTTGGGGGTTCAAATAGATTCCTTTTTATCTCTGAGGAAAGGGAAACCAACAAAAATTCAAAAGCAAGGGCTTAGTTGGAAAGGTGTCAGCAAGCCAGAGAGCGTGTTCAAGAGAACTTGAACCACCCGGTCTTTTCAATCATCAACCTTGTGATTAAATGTGTGTATTTCTACAGTGATAAACTAAAAAAATAAACTTTAAATTCTTTTCTCAATCCAAAAAATTGATAAATACATCCAGAAGTAATCCTGATGATAAAAATGCCCAACATGGCCAGTGTTTCACTTGAGAAAGTTTCATCAAGGGTAAGACGATAATCCACATTTTTTAACGTCAGTTTTTAACGTAAAGGACTGTAAGACTGTAAGGAGTGTAAGCTCCTTCGGTTGCCCACTGTGATGAATTTTCACATAATTTTGATGATCTATGTTTCTGTGCTATTGATCAACTTCAGATTGGTTGGTGGGAGGGGGGGAGGAGCGGTTGAAATTTACTAATTTTACAACCAGAACAAAAGTGATTCATAAATGGCATTCAATTGCTCCTGTTGATTTAAATGTTGATCGTGACTTAAGCATTTTTTTAAACTAATGGCTTTAAGTCCTCTTTCATGTAGTGATTTTTCTATACAAGTTTGCTTACTCGTGCTTTTTTCAGGTCCTCCTATGTCTGACATAAATTCACGAGGAATATATTTAAGGAATGTGTACTTCCTTCCGGTTTCGTCCTCGCTTTGAAAACTCTGAGACTTGTGTGATCCTATTGATGGTATATGCTTATGAGTTTACAGATAAGTATTACTTGGATTCTATCATTAAATTGGTGACTCTATTTGTTTATTCTCTTACAGTCCTTTATGTTAAAAAAATTAATGTTAAAAAATTTGGATTATCATCTTAAAAAATTTGGATTATCATCTTACCCCTGATGAAGTTTTCTCATGCCTATGTCAGACATTTTTATCATCAGAATTACCTCTGGACGTATTTATCAATCTTTTGGATTGAGAAAAGAATTTAAAGTTTGTTTTCTTAGCTTATCACTGTAGAAATATACACATTTAATCACAAGGTGGATGATTGAAAAGACCGGGTGGTTCATGTTCTCTTGAACACGCCCTCTGGCTTGCTGACACCTTTCAAAAAATTCAAAAGCCCTGGCTTTTGAATTTTTGTTGGTTTCCTTTTTCTTTGGTATTTGTTATTGTGGGTTACTTAACAGGCTCTGTCTCATTATAATTTTTATCTCTGAGACCATATTTCAGCTCCTTAATTCAGACATCCTACTATAAATTGTGCCTATTGTGGTCTTTAAAGCCCCTCCTTGACCAGGCAGACCTTCGCTTAATTACATAATCTCTAACAGCCGGATTTTAAATCAGCCGTGCGTGTAAAATATGGGGGTAACACACGCATTTTAGAAGGGGCCCAACTGCGCGCATAACCCTCGGTACACGCACAAGAGCCAGGCCTCACTGAAGGGGCGGGCCGGGGGATGGGGACAGGCGGGGGTTGGACCGGGACAGCACCATTGATTGCTTTGCCAGCATGCACAACTTACTTCAGCTGGGTGCTCGACTATTGCAATGTCCTTTTTCTGTGCCTCCCTAATGCATACCTTAACACATTGCAGCTAAAACAGAACTCAGATGCCCAACTAATCTGTGAGTTGACTATGCAGGACCATATCACATCTACCCTTGCAGCTTTGCATTGGCTGCCAATTTCATGGCGGATCAAATTCAAGGCCTTAAATTTGGTATTTAAAGCACAAGCAAATTTGGTCCCTCCCTGTATTAGATTGTCCATTCAGACATATCAGTCAAAGCACTTACTCTGTTCATCCTCCCAACATCTGTTGGAGATTCCTCCTGTAAGAGAAGAAGGCTAACCAAATTGAGAAATAGCAGACCCTACACTGTAGACCAACCTGCCTGAGGATATCAGGGCAGAGAAGGCTCTCCTTTACTTTAGAAAAGCTCTCAAAACCTATTTTTTCTCAATGGCATTTGCCTCTTAAGGTCCCCTGTTAGAGTCATAACACAAGTTTGGCAACTACAATTGTTAAATAAGACGCTTTTGTCAATTCCTGGTAATTCTTACTTTTATGTGTTAGTGAAGCGTTTTAAAAGTTGTTTGTTGATTCATGATTATGTATATATAACTGTGATCCACCAACATTTGCAGATTGTTGGAATATAAATAGCTTAAATAAATAAATAAGAAAACTAACAATTAAAAAAAAACAAAAACATAACACTGACTTTCCTCATTGGTAAATGTTTAGAAACCATGCCCCTCCTAATGCAGTCTTTTCGAAGCAAGGCCCATGTCGGCGGACCATGCAATTACTGACATGAATATTTTTGGCTGAATGCTGAAAACTTGAATGTTTTTCTTGCTTAGAATATAAATAAAACTTTGAACTGTTTGTACATTTGTTATGACCGTCAGTCGCAGATGACTGCGACCGCGTCTACTTACGTCTTGTGCTGTCCTTTTTCCTTCTCCGGGCCTGCTTGCGGCATGTGCTTCCCCGCTCCTTGGGGCAGGGCCTATGTATGTTCTACACCAGAGACTGTCTGTGCTTCCCCGCTACTCAGGGCAGTGCTTACATTCCTCACCGGTGATCACTGGTGCTTCCCCGCTCCTAAGGGCAGTGCCTTCATTTTACATCTGTGACTGTACTTTCACCTCCCCACTTCTTGGGGTGGTGTCTCCATTCCTCTATCAGAGGTTTCACTGTGTGCAGCCCCGCTCCTCAGGGTTGTTTACGTCATTACCTTGAGACTCGACTAAGGCTTCCCCGCTCCGCGGGATAGCCTACATCATAGCATCAGTACCTTCCTCGCTACACAGCTCCACCCCTCGGGGCTGTCTCAGCAGCATACCTCCTGAACTTCCTGCCTCACGATCCCCGTTCCTCGGGCCTGCCTAGCGCTGCTCTCTCGGAGGACTCTGCTCAGGTACTGCTATCTAGCCCAACCTGTATACTGTGGGGTCCCTCCGTACTGAATCTCTCACCCCGCTCCTTGGGACCTTCCCACAGACTTCTCTCCATGAGCTCCTGCTGCATCTGACCTTGCCTCCTGACGGTGAGGACCTGTGGGGCCCCTCCCCACAGGTGGTAACTGTTACGACTGTTGCTGCCCGACAGTCTCCACTCCGCCCTCCTTACCTCTCTGGCGACTCCTCCTGCTGTTGACGGATGTTTGGCTGCCGCGGCATCTGCCTGCCATCCTCTCCGGCGTCCCCGGACCCGCTTGGGCGTTGCCTCCCACCATGCTGTTCAGCTGCCTTAGGGCGCGCGCGCCGCGTGGCCCTGCTTCAAGTACCTTCAGTGGCGCGAACTTCAGGAGTGTCCCCCTGTGATGACGTCATGCATCCGGAATACAAAAGGCCTATGCAATTGCTTGCTAATCGAGTTAGCAAAGGTTTCCGTACCAGGATTCCAACGGATGGGATTCGCTCTCCGTACCTTGCAACTCTGCCTCTCTTGGATCTACTCTATTTGGAGTACCCACTCCTTGGGGGCCTCTCTCTCTTTCTTATCTTTCAGATCGCAGTCTGGAACCAGTACTCACTCCTCGAGGGCCCATGTTCATGGACTTGCTACTTGGAATCCACTTCTGCCAGGAAGACACCACTGCCTATAACATCTGTGAGTTACCATCTCTGTCTCTCAGAGCTATTCCCTTGAACCAGGTACTCGCTCCTCGAGGGCCTGCCTTTACTCCAGCTCCTGTGCTCCACATTACCAACGAGGCTCTATTCATGAACTCTGCATATCCTGCTACTACTCACAATCTCAGTTCTCTCTATTACAGCACAGCCACTGTGGGATCGCTGTTCCAGAGCCTGAGGGACTACAAGCCCAACCGGGCTACTTTCCAGCTCACTACTGCCACCTCTGGTGGTTCACCAATCCTGTATAATAAAAGAACTAGTGTGTGTGTGTCTCCTTCGATGAGCCTGACCTGTGGCCCCTCACGGGACTTCCCCCTGTCAGCATGGTCATCTGCCACAGGTCCAGGGATCCACCCAAAACCCTTACAAATAATAACAGTAACAACCCTCACCTTGGGCCAAGGGTCCACAAAACCCACAAATCGTAACAACATTATTTGAACTTTTCATGTCCTTCCTTCCCTATTGGTCTCACATTATCAGCGGAGACATTTTTCTAAGCAGGAAAGAAGAGTAAGTTCTGGGGGTTATCATATTGGATGATCTTAAGGTGGAGAAACAGGTCAATAAGGTGACAGCAAAAGCCAGATGAATGATCTACAGAAAAAATGGAGGTGATATTGCCTTTGAATAAGGCCCTGGTGAGAACTCATTTGCAATATTGTGAACAGTTCTGGAGACCACACCTTAAAAAAGATATAAACAGGATGACATCATAAGAACATAAAAAATGCAATGCTGGGTCAGACCAAGCTCCATCAAGCCTAGTATCCTGTATCCTAGTATCCAGCTCATAAGTACCTGGAAGAATCCCAAAAGTAAATTTATTTCCTGTTACCATTCGGATAGCAATAAGTTTTCTTAGTCTACTTGGCTAATAATGTTTTATGGACTTTTTCTCTAGGAACTTGTCCAAACTTATTTAAACCCCATTATATTAGTTGGCTTGACCATGTCCTCTGGCAACAATCTCCACAGCTTGATTATGTGTTGAGTACAAAAGTACTTTATTTTATTTGTTTAAAATTTGCTGGTTGTTAGTTTCATAGAATGCCCCCTTCTTTCAGTATTTTTTGAAAGGGTAAATAACCATTCTTTATTTATATGTTCCATCCCAATCATGATCTTATAAACTTTTATCATGTCCTCTCTCAGCAGTTGTCTCTTTTCCAAATTGAAGAGCCCTAGCCTGCATAGACTAGGGGGCACTCAATTAAGTTATCATGTGGCACATTTAAAACTAATCGGAGAAAGTTCTTCTTCACTCAACGCACAATTAAACTCTGGAATTTGTTGCCAGATGATGTGGTTAGTGCAGTTAGTATAACTGTGTTTAAAAAAGGATTGGATAAGTTCTTGGAGGAGAAGTCCATTACCTGCTATTAATTAAGTTGACTTAGATAATAACCACTGCTATTACTAGCAACGGTAACATGAAATAGACAGGTTCTTATGGCCTGGATTGGCCACTGTTGGAAACAGGATGTTGGGCTTGATGGACCCTTGGTCTGACACAGTATGGCATGTTCTTATGTTCTTATAGTCTCTCATGTTAGGAGAACCGTTCCTTCCCCTTTATCATTTTTGTCACTTTCATCTGTACCATTTCTAGTTGTGCTGTATTATTGCATTGGGTGCAGAAGATTGGGCTGAAATCATGTGCATGGCTTGAAGGTGATTATCTTCCATAGGGTGCTTCTTGTGACACTTGGCTTCTTATGTCCGGTCACATATCCAGCGATCAACTCTCCCAGCTAGATCAATGAGAGTTTCCAGAGTGTCAGGCAGGTCACGAGCTGCTAGTTCATCTTTTATATGAGAGTTGAGGCCCTCTAAAAATATAGCACGTAGACATCCCAAATCCCAATGAAGTTCATATGTTAGTGTCTTGAATTCAATAACATAGTTTGGTAAAGGCTTGCTTCCTTGTTGAAGGTGAAGAAGGGTAGACCCTGCGATGGTCTGACGTGCTGGATCATCAAAGACGGATTTGAACAGGTTCAAGAAGTCAGTCAGATCATTCAAAACAGGGTCACTGCATTCCCAGAGGGGTGAAGCCCAGGCCAGGGCTCTTCCTGTGAAAACCTAGCACACTTCTTCAAGGTCAAAGTCTCCAACATCATTGCCAAGTTCCCCCCAGTCAACACGGAACTACCAAAATCACCCTCATACAACACTACTTGGTCCCAGTTTGAGCCTGTCGCATCCACCAAAATCGAAACCATCATTCAAAAGACGAACCCCGCCACCCACCCTCTAGACCCCACCCCCACCAAAATCCTATAACTTGTCCCCAAGCTCATCGCCAGATCTATAGCCAACATAATCAACCTGTCCCTTGAGCAAGGCATCGTCCCAGACAAACTCAAAAACGCTGTAGTCAAACCCATCCTCAAAAAACCCAACCTCGACAAATCTGACCCGGCAAACTATAGACCTATCTCCAACCTCCCCTTCATTGCCAAGATCCTCGAACAACCAACTCACAGACTACCTAGAAAATCACAACATCCTACTACCAGCACAACATGGCTTTAGGAAACTGTACAGCACGGAAACACTGCTTCTCACCCTCACCGATACCATCCTACGTGGACTCGACTGTGGACAATCCTACCTCCTGATATTCCTCAACATCTCCTCCACGTTCAACACCATCAACCACAAAACCCTACTAAACAGACTCGAAGAAATCGGACTATGCGACAACACCATCAAATAGTTCAAATCATACCTCACAGACAGAACATTCAAAATAAAAATAAATGCAACAGAATCTTCCCAGATACCACTTCCTCCCGCAAGGATCTTCTCTCTCATCCATGCTATTCAAACTATATCTCCTCCACCTCTGCAAGTTCCTCTCCGAATCAGACTTCACTTTCTACATATACGCAGACGACCTGCAAATCCTACTTCCCCTAAACAAAACCCTCGAAAACACACTAAAAACCTGGGACCAAATCCTGACGAAAATAACTCGACTGCTTTCACAATTGTCCCTCTCCCTCAACCAAAACAAGACCGAAATCCTAAACATAACAAACAACAACACCACACCCCTCCCCACTGACCCCACACCCAACAGCATGGAAACCCAGCTCACACATGCTGTAAAAAGCCTCGGAGTAACAATCGATAACAAACTAAACCTCAAGCAACACATTTCCACATTGATCAAAGATGGATTCTTTAAACTACAAATCCTGAAAAAGCTCAAACCCCTTCTTCATGCCCAAGACTATCGAACCGTCCTTCAAACACTACTCTTTTCCAAGCTTGACTATTGCAACACCCGCCTCCTCGGTCTCCCCGCCTCCCCGCCTCCACCCTCAAACCCCTGCAGGTACTCCAAAATGCCGCAGCCAGATCCATCACAAACATAAAAAAATGCAACTACATCACCCCCATCTTCAAAGACCTCCACTGGATACCCATCATACACAGAATCCAATATAAAACCCTAACCCTCATACATAAAAAAATAAACAACAATAAGATGGATTGGTTAAACACAGCGCTCCTCTCCTACTCCACTCAAAGAAGCCTCCGATCCATTGACTCCGGGCTCCTCGCCGTCCCCCCATCTAATGCAGTACACCTCTCCACAGTCAGAAAACGTGCCATATCAGTAGTCGGCCCCACACTATGGAACTCCCTCCCATCCCATCTCAGAACGGAACCCTCGACTCAAACCTTCAAAAAACACCTCAAAACATGGCTTTTCCTGCAAGCCTTCCCGCCAGAAGCCTAGCCCACCCCACCCCCTCACCGATCTCCCTCGCCACGACCCTGAACAATGCACGCAAACAAACCCTCACTCCCCCAGCTACCCTTGGCACAACAGCTCCCAAGCTATGAATGCATTCTGCTCCTAAGCCTTGTCTCCGACATAGAAGCCACTAATATTATCTGACACAAGTGTATTAATAATTGTTCCTTGTTAAATATTCTAAATTATACTATATTATATTTTCTATGTTCTAATTTATAATGTAAATTGTTAACTGTTCTAAGTTACTCTGTAAAAATAAGCAGCCCATGCCCTATTTGCGTTTCAGTTATATGAGAACCGATGTGATATCTCGATCTAATGTCGGTATACAAAAATAAATAAATAAATAAATAAATAAATAAAGACATAGGTAGTCTTGGAAACAGCATTGGGAAAGTAGTTCAGTTGCAACGAAAAGTGCATTCAGCACTGGTTAATAAAACCCCTGCACATCTGGGCATCACCAGAGAAGCATGTAGGAGGTGGTAGTGGTACAGTGGTGTGAACTGCAACCACGTGAGGAGAAGAATCTTTCTCTGGAACCGTCAGCATATTCAGTCGAGCGTTCAACTGGTTGAAAGTGGCGGTTAGTGTCTCCAGAGATTTCTGTTGCTCTGTAATCTGCTGGGCTAGGCCAGGAATGGCCTGTAAGGCTGCGAGCTGTGCTGGGTCCATGGAGTTAGCAATCTGTTGTACTTTGGACATTGAAGCGTGGGCCCTTGGTCACTGTAAGAGATGATACCTCCCACAGGGTGGAGTTCTGTGGAGACTTGCAGAAATAGACTAGTTCTAGCTAGAGATGGACACAGAGATATATCTTTATAGTACTGCTACTTTGATGGTAACCCAAGGATCAGGTGAGAATTACAGCTAGGAGAGGAGAGCCAGATGATAATGTCCCATCTATATGCAGCAGAGTAGAATGGCAGTTCCACAGTCTCACCAGGCCCGCAGTGCAGGAAGTCTATGGAGAGAGAGATGAGACAAGCAAAGACAGAACTGGAGCATCAGTACTCACTCTGATGCTGGTAGTTGGAGTAGGAGAAAACCCCGAGGAGCGGAGGTCTCAGACGAGCAAGGCCCTGAGGAGCGGGTACCATAGGCGTCCTTGTTGGTAGCAGATACCCCGGAGGGTAAAGAGGAGCGAGGCAAGGCCCCCATGGAGCGGGTACCTAAGTCATCCTGGAGCGAGAGTACACAAAACGGGAGCGTCTTGTAACAAGGAGAGATCAGCATGGAGGAATCCTTGCTAACTCGTAGTTGGAATTGTGAAATGGGTTTAAATATCCTGAGCTTGTGACATCATGCGGTGGGGATGCCCCCGAGGTTCCCACCATGATGCACGTAAAGGATGGGGCTGCGCGCGCATGCGTGCCCTAGGTGATCCCGGGAGAAAGATGGCGAATGCAATCACCCATGCCGGTCTGGGGACACCGGAGGGGTTGGAGTAGAGAAGCAGAAGCAGCCATCTTCCCAAGGTGAACGGAGTTAGGCAGAAAAAAGGTAAGCAACAGAGGGCGCAGCTGTCTGTGACCGACGGGCGCAACAATTAGCATATAATACTCAATTAGGCACATTTTAAAATGAAAGCGTGTGTACCATACACGTGCGTATCCGCGTGCGAGCAAAGATACTCTAGAATTTTTAAGCGTGCATGCACTTGTGCACAAAGGGGTGAATATTAGAAACTCGGTATGCGCCAAAACTGGGAGATACATGAGTATATATGCACGCAGATTTTAAAAGGCGATCGAATACCTGTGTATCTCCTGGTATGCACACAAAGAAGAAATAGCAAAAAAAGGGTGGGACATGGGCGTTGTCTGGGCATGGGTATTCTGGGACTTTAACATGAAATATGTGTGTAAATATTTATGCACACAAGTGCACACCGGGGTCCCTGCCGCGTAACATTACTACTGCTATGGATGGCATGTAAGAAATAAAATACAAAATTTCTAGGCTAATCAGTGGACTTTTAAGGGTTGATACTAATGGTAAAAAGGGGGGGGGGGAGGGGGTAGGAGTCCTATTCCTTACCTGGGTGAACCGGAAATAAACTGGGGAATCTAGTAATTGCATTTGTTTGCGTGTCTACTAAAATCCCCTCACGTGGTAGAGGTGGCATTTGCATGCACATGTCTGCATCCATATAAAATTGTGCATACAGTCTATTGTAGTTCATGCACGCATATATGCGCGTATGTTATAAGATGACTGCGTCCTTTGGTACGGGTCAGCATATGCATGTAAATGTGCACCCACGAGCAGATATCAGTTACTATCATGTTTTAAAAACACCAAACTCATATAAGTATGTTTCTAATTTTAAGAGATTATTTGAGCACAGCTAGTGCACTTATCTTTCATAGGACTTTATTGGCTTTTATGCACATATGTTGGCAGATCTGTAAACATGCTTGCGTAATTATTCCACCTGTACTCCAGTTAATATTGAGGTCATTCAGTCTCTCTGGTTCTTCATTCTGCATGCTGACTAGTTGACCTGGACCCCTTGCCATGTCCTATAAGCCCTAAAATTTGAAATCTACAGACTTGCTCCTAATCAGTAACAGCAAAGTTAATAGGATATCTCACATACGCGCACAGTGGTTTTCAGTTTTGAAATATGGAATTAAGATCATAATCATTGGCCTCACCCTGGAACCCCCATGCCCTGCCCTTTTTCTGCCCCCTTACTCCTTACGCATGCATAGGATCATACATATACATATACGCGTAATTTGCAGCGTTTTAAAAGCCGCGTTGATCACAAATGGCTCACTTACTCACCTATGTGGCCATTTTTGCATGAGCAACACTTTAAAAATTGACCTCTATGAATGGTCACACCATGACTTGAAACAGAGGCAACATGCTATTTCTTCTTTTATTCTCCATTCCTTTTCAGATCATTCCCAATATATATATATATTTTTTGGCTTTTTTGACCCCTGCTGCTCACTGAGCCAAGGATTTCAACATATTGTGCACAAGGATTCCAACATCCTTTTCTTGGGTGGTGACTCCCAAGACAGATAGAACCCAGTATAATGTATATTTATAGTTAGGATTATTTTTCCTTATGTGCATCACTGCACTCTTCCACATTAAATTTCATCTGCCATTCAGTTGCCCAGTCTCCTAGTCTCATAAGGTCCATCTGCAGTTCCTCACAATCCACTGTTGTTTTAACAACTTTAAAATCATTTTGCGTCTTCTGCAAATTTGATCACTTCACTAATTGTTCCCTTTTTCAGATCATGTAGGAATATGCTGAACAACACATGTAATCAAATTTGCTGATTATTCAAAGTTGTTAAATCACAAGAGGATTGTGAGAAATTGCAAGAGGACTTTGAAAAACTGGGAGATTGGGCATGCAAATGGCATATGAAATTTAATGTGGACAATCCAATCCAAATTATGGCTACAAAATGCAAGGTTCCACATTAGAAGTCTCCATTCAGAAAAGGTTCTAGGTGTCATAGTTGATAATACATTGAAATCTCCTGCTCAATGTGCTGCAGCAACCAAGAAAAGAAATAGAATGCTAGGGATTAGGGATGTGCAGAGGGTACGGATTCATCCGATTCGGTATTCATATTCGTCGGTGGGCAAATATGTTGCATTCGTTCAATGGCGACCCCGATACGTTGATACATGCATTCGTTTTCCAGTTCCCATTAAAGTCAATGGGAGAAGTATTTGCAGCCTATTTTGGCTGCAGAATTGGGGTTTTATTATCAATTTTGATTAAACTTCTGAGGAGCAATCATCAGAACAACAAAAGAGCTCCAAGGTACTTAGACTGTGGTAAAGTGGCACCAAAGTGGCATGAATAGCCTAAGATAGTTTAAAGGGGGAAAAGGGGTACCAGGAGTGGCAAGAAGAGTGTTTTAATAGAGGTGCAAAGCAGGAGCAAGAGTGTCAAAAACATACCACAGCTTCAAAAGAAAGCACCAATAAGAGATGCATGAACCCTCAAAGGCAGCACGACAAGCAAAGCGGAAAGATAAGTGGCATCAACATCCTACAGCACAATGAAGGGGGAACATAGCAAGCAGAAAGACTAGCACCAACACACTGAGCAACCATGATAGTGGCCAGAACACCACAAGGAGTTGAGTGAGTCATCTGGTGTATGGCAGCAAGGCACAGAGGCAGAGGGTAGATACAGGCTGGCTACACCCAGGGAGAGTTCCCTTTCCTTTGTGCAGGAAAGGGCTCCCTAGAATGGGTTCGCCCCTAGAATGGGGTATTTCCATTGGCATCTAGTGAGCTCTCGCTGGTCTTTTAGAATCTGGTGGAGTTAGCAGATATACAAACGAGAATTTTCAAGGCCAAGGCGGAGGAGGTTTCCATGTAAACAGCGGTTCAACATGGGTCAGAGGGTAGATACAGGCTGGCTACACCTGGGAAGAGTTCCCTTTCTTTTGAGCTGGGAAGGGCTCCCTGGAATGGGTTGGCCCCTAGAGAGGAGCACGAGCCTTCAAAGCGTGGCAACCTGGAGGAGGTCTCACTGTGAACAGCAGTTCAACATGGGTCAACCGGTGCTAAGAGATAGGCTGCAACACCGGGGAGCGTTCCCTTTCCTTGAGCAGGAAAGGGCTTCCTTGGAATGGGTTGGCCCCTAGAGTGTATAATGGTACAAATTGTTAGGATTTAAGCATTTGCAAACAGATCATGACTTTATAAGCAAGATGGAGGAAGTTCTCTTCTCTGCCCTGAAACTAAAGAAAACTGTTTTATTTAAGGATCCATGCTGTGAAGGATTACTAGTTTGAATTGCCAGAGATTGAGGTTCCCTTTGCAATGAGGGTTCAGCCGTTAGTACTGGACATAAGGCCTGGCCAGACAGGCACAGCAATCCAGGTCAAACCCTTGTAGGGACATAAGGTCTGGACGGACAGGCATAAAAATCGAGGACAGAGGTCAAGCCCACCTAGGGACATAAGGCCTGGATGGACAGGCACAGCATTCGAGGACAGAAGTCAAGCCCACCTAGGGACATAAGGCCAGGATGGACAGGCACAACAATCGAGGACAGAGTTCAAGCCCACCTAGGGACATAAGGCCTGGACAAACAGGCACAGCATTCGAGGACAGAGGTCAAGCCCACCTAGGGACATACGGTCTGGACGGACAGGCACAGCAATCAAGGTCAAACCATTGTAGGGACATAAGACCTGGACGGACAGGCAAAGCAATCGAGGTCAAACCCTTGTAGGGACATAAGGCTGGACGAATAGGCACAGCATTTGAGGACAGAGGTCAAGCCCACCTAGGGACATAAGGCCTGGACGGACAGGCACGGCAATCGAGGTCAAACCCTTGTAGGGACATAAGGCCTGGACAGTGGATGGACAGGCACAGCATTAGAGGTCAGGTGCTTGTAGGGATGTACGGCCTGGACAGTGGACGGACAGGCTCAGCGTTTTAGGTCAGGCCCTGTAGGGACATACGGCCTGGACAGTGGAAGGACAGGCACAGCATTTCAGGTCAGGTACATGTGCTGCAGTGCTTATATTATCTGGAGCATAGGAGGCCGTTGGAGCAGCTGTAAGGCTTTCAATTGCTTTTATTCATCTTTCCATTCACAGGGAATACTAGCGGACAAGAAAGAGAACTCCGGCACACTGTTAAAAGTCAACAAATAGCAGTTATCCCTCCTTTTTTATTTTTTCTCATACCTAAAGATTAATTTAAGAGTACAGTATTCTCATATATGGATATCCTATTATTCATATAAATGGAATTTCCATTCCACAATCCAAATAGCGTATATTATTTGAATCATGTAACCGAAACTTTATTGGCACCTACTAGCTAATTTATAATCCTAACCAGACTTATTTATGTGCCTATCTGTAAACCGTTGTGATGGTATACTACTAAACGACGGTATAGAAACGTTTTTAAATAAATAAATAAATAAATAAATACAATTTGGAAACCCAAGCAAAGGCAGGTTTAATTTCAAAAACACTAGCATTTCCATCAACTCTGGTGCCAGTCTTGAGCGGTGAGGGCTCATGATATCCCCTGTCATTGAAAAGACACGTTCACTGGGCACACTGGTTGGTGGACATGATAGATATTGCTAAGCCACTTTGGCTAAGTGTGGCCAGACAGTGGACTTGTGTGCCCAATATGCCAGCAGATCGGTCTGCATGTTCTCTGTTGGCTCTGAGAGATACCATGTCACTGACAGCTGTGCTGGTGTGTCCTTTGCTTGGGTGGGCTGAGAGTCACTCATGCCAGCTGCTTTCTCTCTAACCCATAGCACAACAGATGAATCTTTATGGGCAACAGGTCTTTGGCGTTCTGAAGTGGAAGAGGAGGATGTACTAGCTGTCACTGACAGAGTGCTGCTCCAGCTTGAGCTACCACAACTCTCTGAAGTGCCCACTATTTCCACCTCTGCTTCACGCCTAATCTGTCTCTGCGTATGGCGCTCCTGTTCACGGACTTTTGATAACAGAAGATCCTTCACCAATAAGAGACAATCGTACTGTAAGGCGAGTTTCCCTTTCACATGGGGATCACAGACTGTGGCGAGCATCTATGTGTTCTGTTCTGTTAAAGGCCTTAATCTCTCTTCCACCTGCTGCTGCAAAATATCCAAACAATGCAGCACCTCAACTGTCATTCCCTCTTCCTGTTTAAAGGCCTCCAAATTTTCATCCAGGAACTTAACTATAAGGATGATGTCAGCCAAGGTGGCACTTCTAGAACTCAGCTCCTCTATGACATCCTTGAAGGGCTGCAGGATTTTTACCAGCTGACTCATGACTAACCAATCATGATGCCCTAGGGGATTCTGTACACCTATGTCCATTGTACCAGAAAGTTCATGAAGGGGTGTCTGCAGCTCCACTAACCTCTCGAGCATCATAAAGGTGGAATTCCACCGGGTGGCAATGTCTTGAATGAGATGCTTGTGAGACATCTCCAAATCAGTCTGTTTTTGTCGGAGAACCTGCCTCGCCTTCACACTTCTGTGGAAGTGTGCTGCTATGTTCCTGCACCTCTGTATTAACCTATTCAGGTATTCATTTTCTTGGTCATTGGAATCTAACCCCAGAGCTGACTTCATTACCAGGTGCAGAGTGTGTGCAAAACATCGGATGTTCTTAAAGCGCCTGTCGTTTATTGCCTTAACCATGTTTGCACCATTGTCTGTGACAAAGAACCCTGCATGAGGATTTCTGTCTCGCTGGTGTAGTTGCCAGTCCTCCAGCATCTGTCTGATGCATGCTAGAATATTGGCTGTGATATGGGCATGGTCCGTCAGGTGGGTGTGCAGTAAAGCCCACCTCCACCCTGATACTTGTTCAGTAATAGAACTGCTGCCTGCCCCTGCCTCAGCCAGGTCTCACTAGTGTGCTGTCAGGGAGAGGTAAGAGTGTGCAGCATTCATGGCGGTCCAGATATCACAGGTGAAATGCACATGCCCCTCTGCCTTAGCTAGCAGCACTTGGATGGGATTGTGACACTGCTTGTACAGGCTGGGGAGGACCTTTCTGCTAAATGTGGTTCTGGAGGGGACTTTGTAATTTGGAACTACGACCTTCAGAAAATGCTTGAAATCCACATTCTCCACTAACTGCAAGGGCTGGTCATCAAGGGCAATCATTTCCCCAATGCTCCTGGTTACAACTTTTGAGGCTGCCTGCCTCCTACCCCGGGATAGTGTTACTGCACTCCACCCCATTTCCTCCATGGTGGGTTGTCACTTCTGCCACATTTCAGGGAGTTGCTGGCCTGCCACCTGACTGCTAGAAGGGGATGAGGGTGTGGGCTGACTCTGCTGCTTTTGAACCACTTTACGCTGCTTGGAAGGGGTCCCCTGACTGGTACTGCCACCATCCCCAGATGGCAGTACTCTTGTTGGGTGTTGCCCCTTCATATGATGCATCATGCCAAAATTAGATAGATGTCCCATTTGCTTGCCTCTGCTAATAGCCCTGCCACAGTAATTACACCGAGCAAAACGCGGGTCCTCCATCACTTTAAAGTGGCTCCAGATCGCAGATGTCTTTCGTAATCCTCCCTTCTCTATAGCCTTGGGGGTGGATGCTGGCACTGGAGCTGAAGTAGTGGGTGCACCCTGAGAAGCAATGGCAGGGGCCTCAGTCACCCTCTGTGCCTGCGCTGACTGCTCTTCCTCCTCCTCATCATCAGTTTCATCTCTCCCCTGCTGCACTGAATTGGAGGCTAAGACAGGACTAACTGATCCTCCTAAAACTTTGTCAGCTATTACTTCTTCCGTTTCTGATGAGAATCCCACACAAGATGATTGTTCATCTGAATCAGAAGCAAACAGTGCCTGCGCTACATTGTCAACGCTTAGTCGAGACTTCTGTCCCACTGCTGCTTTTGGGTGTCAACATTTTGTCTGGCATGACTCAGCCTTCCCTTCCCTCACCTCCAAAACTACAGGGTCAGAAACAGGTGGTGGCGATGCATCATGTTTAGATTACATTTTTTTCCAGATGGAACTGCCTGTCCCTCCAAAGTGTTTAGATTGCAACATGTCCCTTTTTATCTTTAATGGGGGACTGGCTCTAGTGCCTTTTGAAGTGCCTCCTCTGCCAGTCCCAATCACTCGACCACATCTAGCTTTCCTTGACATTATGGATTTAATGTCACTGCCTAGTGCCTACTGGCTGCCCACTGTCACAGTGCCTTGATGTACACTAATGTAATGTGTGTGGTGTGCACACACAGAGCTTGCTTGTAACTACAAAAGAGGCAGACTGGGGATTTCACTGCACAGACTGTCCTAATAATAAACTTGAGTCTGCTAAACTACCCAGGGCCCACTGTCACAGTGCTTTGCTATGCACTAATGTAATGTGTGCGGTGTGCACACACACACAGCTTGCTTGTAACTACAAAAGAGGCAGACTGGGGATTTCACTGCACAAAATGTCCCAATAATAAACTTGAGTCTGCTAAACTACCCAGTGCCCACTGTCACAGTACCTTGCCTAGCCCAGAGGGTGAATTAAACAAAATGGCACTGCTAGCAGCTTCTCTCCCTGGCACAGAGAGAGCATCTCAGATCACCTAAATAAACTGCTTAAAAAACAAACAGGGCTAGCTGGCACTGCAGCCAAATAAAGAATAAATATCTTTTTCTCTTAAGTAACTAGCCTAGCTAGCAATTCAATATTGATTTGAGAACTCAGACTAGCTCTGAGTGCAGCCACCTTCAGCAGAGACCACCTCCCCACACCACCCCTGCAAAGAAAGTGCGTGGCACGCCGCGTGCTTAAGTATATAAAGTGCTGGGTTATCAGGAAAAGCGTCACCGAGCACTGAATGACAGTGCAATTGGCTGCATTCAGTGCATTTCAAAAAATGTTATCGCTGATACGTTGCATTCCAGTATCCATGCCAATCTGTCTGACCCACTCTGACAGGGCTGTGAGGTCACTGATGACTCACAGGAAAGGGCTGATTTTTGGCTCTGGATACACCCAAATGGCGTCCTCCAATCGCAAATGGCAGCGATGAAAAGCACGCAGCGCCAAACGAATGGAACGGATGATATGTTATATTCGTGGGGAGTCGCGATACGTTTCGCTTCCCAATGAATACAATGAATAGGGACATATACATTGTGGATTGCATATACGTCGAAAATGAATGTACACCCTACTAGGGATTATTAAGAAAAGAATGGAGAATAAAACAGAGAATGTCATAATGCATCTGTATCGCTTCATGGTGTAATCTCATCTTGACTACTGTGTGCAGTTCTAGTCACCACATCTCAAAAAAGATATAACAGAATTAGAAAAGGTACAAAGAAAAACAACTAACATTAAAAGAGGATGGAATGATTCACCAATGAGGAAAGGCTAAAGAGTTTATTGCTCTTCAGATTGGAGAAGAGAAGGCTGAGGGGAAATATAATAGAGGTCTATAAAATAATGAGTGGAGTGGAACAAGTAAATTTTAATCAGTTGTTTACTCTTTCAAAGAGTACAAAGACTAGGAGAAATACAAGAAAGTTACTAGGTGATACATTTAAAATTAATAAGAGAAAATATGTTTTTACTCAATGCATAATTAAGCTCTGGAATGTGTTGCTAGAGGATGTGGTGAAAGCTAGATGATGTTGGTGTAGCTGTGTTTAAAAAAAGTTTGTACAGAGGGTCATGTGATGCTTTGTGCCTGCAGAAGTGTTTCAACTGAGTTCTGCTTTACATCTGGTAAATATCCTTTGCAAACACCAGTGAGTTATTCTAATGCTCATAAATGAGTACCAAAGAGTTGCCAAAACAGTCTATCACTAAAATGTGGGCAGATAAAGTCGATTAAAAAAATATTTTGATGGAATCTCAAGCCGAGAAGGATAGTGATAATAACAAGGTCAACAATTCTTCTTCAGGAGATGACAACTGTATTGATTCAATGATGGTTACTGCTTCTAGGGACACTTTTAAAAAATATTTCTATAAGTTCTCAGACAGAATAGCTAGAAATATTGCTCAAGGGGGAGACAGTGTCACCTCCCGATCTGCCACTGGGGTCCCTGCTCTCCTGGGGACCACGTGATCTCCCACTGGGGTCCCCTTGCTCAAGGGGGATTGCCCCACCTCCGGATCTTCCGCTGGGGTCCCCTTGCTCCTGGGGGACTGCGCCACCTCTGTATCTGCTATATATACAGAGAGAAAGAGAGAAACAAAAAATAGGGCAATGTATAAAGCTAACTAGTGCTTGTCATATATCCCAAAAAATCTCCAATAGGAGAAAGTGTTAGCAGCGTTGGCCGCAGCAGGCTACGACAAGGACCGGGTGTCATGGCCACCGGCCGCGGTCGGCCACGACTGAGGCAAGACCAGGCGCAGCAAGGGCCGTGAGTTTAACTTACCCGGATCGCCGGGTTTGGTTGAGGGTGCCTGCAGGGGCAGGCAGCCCTTCCTCTCTCTTCCATGGCCGCCGCCATCGCTGAGTCGGCAGCGTGGCTCCGCGGCGATCCGGCTCCTCCCCCTCTGCCTCTTAGGACCGTGCGCGCGGCTAGAGGAAACTCTTAAAGGGGCCATGACAGGAAGTGTCATGGCTCCCCCTGAAGCTCCTCCTTCAGCTTCCTATACTTAAGGCAAGGGCTGAGCATTCAGTCCTTGCCTTGGTATTAAGGTTCCTGCCTTTAGTGTGTTCCTGGCTACTGGTTCTTGCTTCGTCGTCCCGCTCTTCTCCCCTGCTCCGTGGATTGATTCTTGGCTGCTGACTTCTGGACTGGTGGACGTGTCTTCTCCTGGCTTGATCCTGATACGGCTCTGGACTCTTCTCTGGCTTGACCCCGGTACGGCTTCGGACCCTTCTCCTGCCTCGACCCCGGTACGGCTTTGGACCCTTCTCCTGCTTCAACCCTGGACTGGATTCGGACCCCGCTGATATATTGATTGCTGGACTGGATTTTGGACTCTTCCTCGATTCCATTCTCAGACTGTCATGACCTGCTGGAGGCGCCAGCCATCTGGAACCCACGACCTGCAGGAGGCGCCTGTATCCAGACCTCGTACAGTCTTCAGAGGAGTCGCCTAAGTCCCAGCGGCTGGACCCCTACGGGCTCCTCCTGGGGGGGTCGCGTGCTTCCAGGGTGAAGTCTTCTAGCAAGTCGCTACAGTCCAAAAGGCCTCGCCCTTCGACAGTAGCTATTACCTCGAAACAAGGGTCCACTTTCATAACAGAAAGAAAAAAGCACATCAACAAATTATGGGGTAGATTTTCAAACAACGCGAATAGGCGTACTTTTGCTGGCGCATCAGGCGCCAGCAAAAGTACGCTGGATTTTAGTAGATACGCGCGGAGCCGCGCGTATCCGCTAAAATCCTGGATCGGCGCGCGCAAGGCTATCGATTACGTATAGCCGGCGCGCGCCGAGCCACGCAGCCTACCCCCGTTCCCTCAGAGGCCGCTCCGAAATCGGAGCGGCCTCGGAGGGAACTTCCTTTTGCCATCCCCTCTCTTTCCCCTCCCTTCCCCTACCTAACCCACCCTCCTGGCCCTGTCTAAGCCCCCCCCTTACCTTTGTCGGGGGATTTACGCCTCCCTCTGGGAGGCGTAAATCCCCGCGCGCCAGCGGGCCGCTAGCGCGCTGGGACGCGACCTGGGAGCGGGTCCGGAGGGCGCGGCCATGCCCCCGGGCCGCCCCGAGCCGTAACCACGCCCCCGGGCCCGCCCCCGAAACGCTCCCGGCACGCCCCCTAAACGCCGCGACGACCGGGCCCGCCCCCGACACGCCCCCCTCGGAGAACCCCAGGACTTACGCGAGTCCCGGGGTCTGCGCGCGCCGGTGAGCCTATGTAAAATAGGCTCACCGGTGCGCAGGGCCCTGCTCGCCTAAATCCGCCCGGATTTGGGTGGATTTAGGCGAACAGGGCTCTTAAAATCCGCCCCTATATATTCTGCAACAAGAAAAATATAAATATTTAAAGCAATTTTTATTCAAAAAATAACTTGACTAGTACAAATTACATACCCATCCTTCAAGATTTCCTAAAAATATTTATACATGTATCTTAAAACACATTAAGCACATATTTGCTATTCATCTCTTGTTCTACTATATATAAGCAAAAACATTAATTCTATATCATATGGGTATGGAATTCTAATTTTTGGGTATTATGATGTTCCTCGGGATTCCTATAAATGTTAAGCTGTAATGTCCAGATGTTACGATGTCCCATTCCAACAAGGCCCTTGTTTCATCAATCTGGCTTCCTCAGGGAAACTTTCAATGAGAACGATCAACAGTGAATTAAACACCTAAGAAGAATAACTGCAATTGATATCTCATCTCACTCCCACCTTATCACCATGGGGGGAGATGGAAATGTAACTGGGTTTGAAATTGCCTCATGGCTAGATAAATCAATTTATCAACAATCCCATAGTTGCCCATAAACACACCACTAAACCTGACTAGTGGCAAGTACTTAGTGAAACCTCCCCTCCCAAGGGAGAGAGGGGTAAAGAGCATGCTACCATTTAAGTAAAATGCAGCAAGGAAAGAAGAGAGGACAATGCAGCTGTGTAACATGAACCTCCAGCCCAAGAAACACAGAATGAGATTTAAAAGGTCGCCAGACTGCTTACTGTGAAGGTGCTTAAATGACCATTGAATAGATGGGTCAGAGATTCAGGTAGAGGAATTTGCATGTCACAGCCCCCTGGACTACTGTTCACAACTTGGCAGTAAAATATCACTTTAAATCATACAGAATTATAACTGAAAAGTCCTACATTGGAGAATTCTGAATGAAAGAGAGATTTGTGAGAAAATGAACGGGAAAAGCAGTCCTAGGAAACAAACAGATTTTCACCCTGAATAACATGGGAGGGTCAGACCTTTGGGTACCCAGTTCTCAGACAACAGAAAGAAAAACCAGACAGAATGAAAGGATGTACATGTAATCTCTTTCCATGGCCCTGCCTGGGGTTTGGTCTTGTGGCTGAGAGAAAGTGGCTCGTTCAGGATAGGTGACAGCAAATGACTAGTTGTGAACCTAGTGGAGCTGTAAACCCAAACCAAAAGAAACCATGCTACCAAGGGAGGTAACTCTGGGTCCCCCTTGAGCAAGGGGACCCCTGTGGTGATCAAGCTGTCCCCCAGGATCAAGGGTACCCCAGTGGTAAATCTGGGTGTAGAGTGGTCCCCCATAAGCAAGGAGACCCCAACAACATATATATATATTCAACAAAAAACTAGCAAATAAAAATCTAAAGTGTTCAAAAACGTATATAGAAATAAAGGTTATTGATCTAGAACACTAATGCAGAAATACAACAACTTTTATTAAACCAAATTATTGAATTGAAATGAATATACAAAAACTCAAAATGTCAAAATGGCACAGTCTCTAGTACAAAAATATTAAATATCATAATGAATTAAAGTCTAACTAAAAGGTCCTTAGACAAATCTTTTGCCAACCAATGCTGAACTTATAGATGTCTTGCCTGCTCTTGAGAATCGATCCTTAGCTGGCTTGTTGTAATATACATAATAGGGATGTGCAGACAAAAAGTTTATGTTGATAAGTCGATAAGTTGAAGGTGAGGGTCGATTTCGGTCAATATGGACATATGGAGAATTCCATAAGTTGAAGGTCTGTCCATATGTTCACCGGTTCCCTAAATAAAAATTTAAACCCCTCACCCTCCTTAATCGCCCCCCAAGACTTACCAAAACTCCCTGGTGGTCCAGCGGGGAGTCAGAAAGCCATCCCTGTATTCCTTTGCGAGGAGCACGTGACGTCGGCGTCACGTCGGAGTGACGTGTACGTCACGTGCTTCTCATCGCCTCCGCTCCGGGACCCCCGTTGGACCCAACCGGAACTTTTGGCCAGCTTGGAGGGGTCAGGAGGCCCCCCCAAGCTGGCCAAACGTACGCGTCACTCCGACGTGATGTACGCGTCACTCTGACGTGACGCCGACGTCACGTGCTTCTCCGCGCCTCTGCTCCGGGACCCCTGCTGGACCCAACCGCTCCGGGACCCCCGCTGGACCCAACTTGGGGGGGTCAGGAGGCCCCCCCCAACCAGCTTGGGGGGGCCTCCTGACCCCCCCAAGCTGTCCAATAGTTCTGGTTGGGTCCAACGCGGGTCCCGGAGCGGAGGCGCGGAGAAGCACGTGACGTACGCGTCACTCCGACGTGACGCCGATGTCACGTGCTCCTCGCAAAGGAATACAGGGATGGCTTCCTGACTCCCCGCTGCACCACCAGGGAGTTTTGGTAAGTCTTGGGGGGGTCAGGAGGGTGGGGGGTTTAAGTGTTTATTTAGGTTCAACGTATTCAACATAGCTATGTTGAATAAGTTGAAAATCACGATGCGTTGCGCATCATCACTTTTTTAAGTTAAAAAAAAAAAAGTTGCGTTTTACATATGCATTCAAAACGAATGCACACCCCTAATACATAAGATGTCTTCCATCTACCAGAAACCCTGACAAAGGCTGAATGTTTTGCCTGTAGTTCCTGCTCACTGTTGTGTGGTAGGAAGGCTTTTCAAACTCTGTGCAGAGAAGTAGAATGTAATGCATTGAAGTTTCAGATTTTATTTTTGGAACACTGGATGAATCAATTTGTTTAGCATTCAAATATAAACTCTATTACTTCTCAATGCTTTAACCCCCTGATGAAGTTCGTGTGGGTGAAACATTCGGCCTTTGTCAGGGTTTATGGTAGAAGGAAGACATTTTATGGAAAATTTAATCTATACAAGTCCTTTAATTGGAGGAAACAATGATTCCCAGATATTTTATAGTAAAATCTGAGATTGCAAAATCACCAATGTAACCCAGAGGCTTTTTATGAGTGCCTATAGGCAATATCAAAGATTTATTTTGATTATTCTTATATCCTGATAACTTACCATAGTGAGCAATTAATGCAACAAGACTTGGAATGGACAGCTCCATCTGTGTTAAGTATAATAAAATATAATCTGCATACAGAGATATTTGATACATTATCAAAACTTCCCTGATATCTTCAGTGTCTCTTATTTTCTGAGCAAGAGCTTCCAAGACCAAGTTAAATAAGTAGGATAAGTGAGGGCATCCCTGCCACATACCCCTTCTAATAGGAAATGCAGTAGAAATGGCACCATTAACTATTATGCTAGCCTGTGGATGATTATACAAAGCCTGTATTCAGTTTATGAAGTGTAAAGAAAAGTCATAATGTTGCAACACTCTGAAAAAATATTGCCAGTAAATCTGGTCAAACGTTTTATCAAGATCTAAAGGCAAGATAACCCTGGAAATCCTTCTTTGTTTGGCTAAAAGTATGATATTAATCATTCTTCTAGTGTTACTGACAGAATGCCTTCTCTTCACAAATCCCATTTGATTGGGACCTATCAGCAAAAGTAATATATATTCCAACCTCCTTTGCAAAATGTTGGCTATAATTTTCATATCATAATTAATTAAAAAGATTGGTCTGTATGAACCACAATCTAAAACATATTTCCCAGGCTTCTGTATCAACATACAAGGGCTTCCAAAAAATACACACAGAGAACGCAGGGTCTCTAAGGTAATTAAACAACTCACCCAATAAAGGAACATTTCTTCCTGAAAAGATTTATAAAATTCTAAATGGAATCCATCAGGACCTGGATTCTTATTGACTGGTATTGATTTAATCACCCCTAAAATATCAATGGTGGTAATAGAAGCTATCAAGGGTTCTTTCATAATGTCAGAAACAGTTGACAGCTGTATACTCTGTAAACATTGTTCTATATCCACCTTGGGAACCCCAGATTTTTCCTGATAAAATTGTTCAAAATGAGTTTGAAAAGCATGCATAATTTGAGATGTTGAATACACGGTTCTGCCTGCATGTACCCAAATAGTGCCAATTATACTAGAAGAACATTTGATATCTATCAAATGGGTCATCAATGTACCAGGTTTATTACTGGAGTCATAATATTTCTGCTGGGAAAAATAGTATGCTTTTTCAATCAGATGACATTATAATTTGGCAAGTTCATCTTTAGCTAATTGTAGACCCCAGTGGCAGATGGGGCATGGACCCCAGCAGCAGATTGCGTGGTCCCCCAGGAAAGCATGGAACCCAGTGGCAGATCAAGTGGTCTCCCAGGAGTGTGTGGACCCCAGCAGCAGACCAAGAAGCCCCCAGGAGGGTGTGGACCCCAGCAGCATTCCAGGAGGTAGAGTCAGGCCCCCCAGAGGGCAAGGACCCCAACAACAGACCGGGAAGCAGAGTCAGGTCCCCAGGAGGGCATGGACCCCAGCATGGGCATGGACCTTTCAGTGCAGCAGAAATAGCACTGAGGAGTAGGGATGTGCTAGGGATGTGCAGACAAAAAGTTTATGTTCATAAGTCCATAAGTCGAAAGGGGGGGTCAATTTCGGTCAATATGGACATATGTAGAATTCCATAAGTTGAGTCTATGTCCATACGTGCACCGATTCCCTAAATAAAAATTTAAACCCCTCACCCTCCTTAATCCCCCCCCCCAAGACTTACCAAAACTCCCTGGTGGTCCAGCGGAGAGTCAGGACGCCATTTCTGTATTCCTTTGCGAGGAGCACGTGACGTCGGAGTCACGTCGGAGTGACGCGGACGTCATGTGATTTCCCGCGCGTTCGCTCCGGGACCCTCGTTGGACACAACCGGAACTTTTGGCCAGCTTGGGGGGGAATCACGTGACGTCCGCGTCACTCCGACGTGACGCCGACGTCACGTGCTCCTCGCAAAGGAATATAGAAATGGCGTCCTGACTCTCCGCTGGACCACCAGGGAGTTTTGGTAAGTCTTGGGGGGGGGATTAAGGAGGGTGAGGGGTTTAAATTTTTATTTAGGATCAACAATCGCGATTTCCAACGTATTCAACATAGCTATTTTGAATAAGTTGGAAATCCGATCGTTTTCGCCTCATCACTTTTTTAAGTTAAAAAAAAAATTACGTTGTGTTTTACATATGCGTTGAAAACGAATGCACACCCTTAGGATGTGCAGAGGAGCCGCATACGTTACATACGGCATTTGTATTCATTGGGGCCAGATACGTTGTATCCATTGATACGTGCCATTCTTATTCATTTCCCTTTCAATTTAATTAACTACAATCCCCCACCCTCCTGACCCCCACCAGGACCACCAGGGACTTTTGGCAAGTCTTGGGGGACCCTCCTGACCCCCTGTGACATAGTGAGGGCAAAGGCTATTGGCGCATTTTGAATACTGGCAACCAATAGCCTTTGCCCTCAGTATGTGACAGGGGCCGACTGTTGGCCCCTGTGACATAGTGAGGGCAAAGGCTATTGGTGCCATTTACATACTGGCAGCCGATGGCCTGAGTGCAGGAGGTCGATCCCGGACCCCCGCTAGACTTTTGGCTAGTCTTGTGGGGATCAGGAGGGTCCTCCAAGACTTGCCAAAAGTTCCTGGTGGTCCATTGGGGGTCCGGGAAACTCCGGGACCCACGCTGGACCACCAGGGAATTTAGGCAAGTTTTGGGAGGGGGGGGGGTCAGGAAGGTGGAGGGGTTGTTTAAAATTTTCATTTTGACGGCCGACTGATTCGGCCCCGATTCATTGTATTCGTGGGAAATCGCGATATGTTTCGCGACACAACGAATACAACGAATCCGGCCATATACGTTGCAGATTCGCGATACGTTGCAAACAAATGCACACCCCTACTGAGGAGAGGGCAGCAGTTTAGATACAATGTCCCCCCCCCCCCCCCCAGGCCAATACTGCCAACCAGCCCAGTTACATCTTTCACATGAGAGAGACTGGAAAAATGGGGGAGGATAATAATAATATTTGATTAAGTGGGGACTCAAGAGGTCCTTTCTATTCTACATGATGGTATACTGTGTGGGCCAACAACCTCAAATTGCCAAATATTAAATGTTTTATCTTCTAGAAATGTATATAGTTGTATGGCCTGAGAATACTAACCATGAGTAGATAAGAGTGCTGTTTGACATCCTCTTAGTAATGTACATAGTCATGTAGAACTATATATACTTATATAGTCTAATAAACCTGTATATATTTGTACATACTGCCAGCCTTATTCACAGTTCCATTTTTCCTGGGGTTAAGAGAGAGAAATCCCACCCACTAACACCTTCTTCCCCAGGTGGAGGCACCAGGCACCAAGAACGTGAGGACCGACAGTCTGACCTAGGGGGGCTCCCCCCAGGTCAATCCTGGACCTAGGAATGCCCCATGCAGTAAGCTGTCAAGGGAGCATTACACACAGAAAGACAGATATTTCCCAAGCTACTCTGCCTTGCAACTATATATTCATGCTTCACCGTGGGAATCTTTCTGACACTCGCACTTGCTGCCATACCCAGACTTTACACCTTGGGTTACTTTCTGCAAATTTGCTTTGCTATTATACTCCAGACTTTATACCTCAGGGTGCTCTTGCCACTCTAGGGGACTGCTTTGACCCTTTTATGGTGCCTTGGTGTGTTGATGCTAATCTTCATGCTCCTTTGCCCCTTTATCAGTGTCTTTTGTTTTTTTTCTGCCACCTCTGCAACTTCATTCCCTCTTCATGGTGCCTTAAGATGTTCATGCCACTCTTGGTATCAGTTTGTCTCTCATGCTGCCTTCAAGGTTTCATGCCACTATTGTTGGTGCCCTCTTTTGAAGCCTTGGGGCATTCTTACCACTCTTGCTGCTTCTTTGCTCCTCTGATGGTGCATTGGAGAGCTCCTGCTGCAGCTGGTACCCCTTTGCCCCTTTACAGTGCTACTCATGCCATTTTCGGTACCACTGTGCCACAGTCTAGGTACCTTGAAGTTCGTTCCCCCTTCTGATGATGTTTTTCAACAAATTTCTTGAGAATTGATGAGAAAACCCCAATTCTGTAGCCCGAAATAGGCCGCGGTGTTCCCCCATTGAATTTAATGGCAAACGAATAAACAAATAAATCAAATGAACAAATAATATTTTGGAGGGTTTTATCTAAAGAAACAAATTGGGGTCTCCATGAAATAAATGAATGAACCAAAACAATATTTTTTTCCTTTGTACATCCCTAGCAGACTTTGTTAAGTCAGATCCTTGAAAGAATCCATGTGAGAAGGAAGCCTGTGAAAGTACTTTAAGAGAGAGAGAATCTTAAAGTTGCAGAGGAAGAGCCTTAATAAATAGGGATGTGAATCGTTTTTGAACGATTAAAATTATCGTCAGATAATTTTAAAATCGTCCAAAATCGTTAGAGTGCACGATACAATACAAATGCCCACGATTTATCGTCAGGGGCATTTGTATTGTATCGTTAAATAGGGGGTGGGAAAACCGGCACACCAAAAAAACCCTAACACCCACCCCGAACCTTTAAAACAAACCCCCACCCTCCCGAACCCCCCCAAAATGTTTTAAATGACCTGGGGTCCCGGCGCGATGATCCCGGCGCGATGTCCCGCTCTCTGCCCTTGGCTGCTGTGAAGAGAAATGGCGCCGGTGGCCCTTTGTCCTTATCATGTGACAGGGCAAAGGTAGCACCGGCGCCATTTTGATTCCTAGCTCCCGACGTCACGCGTCCAGGAGATCGCTCCCGGACCCCCGCTGGACCCCCAGGGACTTTTGGCCAGCTTGGGGGGGCCTCCTGACCCCCACAAGACTTGCCAAAATGGTCGGCGCCATTTTGCTGTACGGCAAAACGATTCAAGTTTAGGAGGTCGTTCCCGGACCCCCGCTGGACTTTTGGCAAGTCTTGTGGGGGTCAGGGGGCCCCCCCAAGCTGGCCAAAAGTCCCTGGGGGTCCAGCGGGGGTCTGGGAGCGATCTCCTACGCTCCTGACGTCGGGGGACAAAAAAACAAAATGGCGCCGGCGCTACCTTTGCCCTGCTGTCATATGACAGGGCAAAGGTAGCGCCGGCGCCATTTCTACAACGCACCGGAGGTCCGAGAGTAAAAGATCACACCGGAACCCTCCCTCTGGACCCCAGGTAATTTAAGGCATTTTGGGGGGGTTCGGGAGGGTGGGGGATTTATTTTAAAGGGTCGGGGTGGGTTTTAGGGATGTTTTAGTGTGCCGGTTTTCCCGCCCTCCCCGATTTACGATTTACACGATATTTTGAAAAACAAAACCGTGACGATAAGATTCCCTCCCCCCCCCAGCCGAAATCGATCGTTAAGACGATCGATCACACGATTCACATCTCTATTAATAAACTTGCTTCTAAGAAAGAAGTCCACAAGCAGAAGATAGTTAAAATGGAGTTCAGTGTGAAATTCACAGGAGAAAGGGACTTAACCTGATTGCTCATCAAGTTTGGAGGAGAATCTAAGCTGTAAGTAAAATCTTGAAAGAAGGGTAGAGAAAGTAAAATAAGGAAGTGGAGCTTGTCCTCATCAAAAAGATCTTACCCTTTTCAAGTTCATGAAAGGAGAAAAGATTTGACTGGTTTGCTTCAGTAGCTCTTTCTACTATTTGAAATTTATCATGTCAGCTAAAGAAACTGCAAGACTATTTGTAAATATTTTTCCTTTCCAATGTTCCTAAAGTAAAGAGACTTTTGATTGGGAATCACACATATGTTATCCCATGTTTTACTGCTAGCAAATGAAAGGGAGTTTATAGCGTGTAGAGAGTTTCTGCATGTCACCAATCATCTCTCTCACAAAAAAATAGGCAGATTACAATCAAAATTATAATTGAAATTATAACAGGTATGATTAGAGATACAGAGTAGATTGTGCATAGTCATCAGAGTTGAAATAGTTGGAAATCCCAGTTTGCTTGATAGATATAGTGCAAGGATATAGGTAGATACAAGAGCGTAGATGCATTAAATATGGCAGGTAGGGATGTGAATTGTTTTTTGACGATTTAAAATATCGTCCGATATATTTTAAATCGTCAAAAAATCGTTAGGGCCACGATACAATACCAATTCCCCCGATTTTTCGTTAAAAAATCGTAAATCGGGGGAAGGGGGAAGGGGGAGGGCAGGAAAACCGGCACACTAAAACCCCCTAAAACCCACCCCCGACCCTTTAAATTAAATCCCCCACCCTCCCGAACCCCCCCCCCAATGCTTTAAATTACCTGGGGGATCCGGCGGTGGTCCAGAACGGCGGCGGTCCGGAACGGCCCCCTCAATAGAATCGTGTTGTCTTCAGCCGGCGCCATTTTTCAAAATGGCCGCCGCAAAATGGCGGCGGCCATAGACAAAAACAATTCGACGCAGGAGGTCGTTCTGGACCCCCGCTGGACTTTTGGCAAGTCTTGTGGGGGTCAGGAGGCCCCCCCAAGCTGGCCAAAAGTTTCCTGGGAGTCCAGCGGGGTTCCGGGAGCGATTTCTTGCCGCGAATCGTTTTCGTACGGAAAATGGCGCCGGCAGGAGATCGACTGCAGGAGGTCGTTCAGCGGCAGTCCAGAACCCCCGCTGAATGACCTCCTGCAGTCGATCTCCTGCCGGCGCCATTTTCCGTACGAAAATGATTCGCGGCAAGAAATCGCTCCCGGAACCCCGCTGGACTTCCAGGAAACTTTTGGCCAGCTTGGGGGGGCCTCCTGACCCCCACAAGACTTGCCAAAAGTCCAGCGGGGGTCCAGAACGACCTCCTGCGTCAAATCGTTTTTGTCTATGGCCGCCGCCATTTTGCGGCGGCCATTTTGAAAAATGGCGCCGGCTGAAGACAACACGATTCTATTGAGGGGGCCGTTCCGGACCGCCACCATTCTGGACCACCGCCGGATCCCCCAGGTAATTTAAAGCATTTGGGGGGGGGGGGTTCGGGAGGGTGGGGGATTTAATTTAAAGGGTCGGGGTGGGTTTTAGGGGGGTTTAGTGTGCCGGCTCACGATTTTAACGATTTTTCACGATAGTTTACACACCCAAACGGCAACAATACGATTCCCTCCCCCTCCCAGCCGAAATCGATCGTTAAGACGATCGAGGACACGATTCACATCTCTAAGGTACCTAGTGTAGAGGAAATAAGAGCCATAGGTAAGAGCCAAGTGATAGTTGCTGGTGTAATGTCATGGACAAGAGCTTTGTCAGTCAAGTGATAGAAGGAGGTTCTTGCAAGAATTCTAGGGTAAAGTTTGGCTGAATAGTCAAGCTTTGGCATTCTTCCAGAAGGTAAGATATGATGTTTCAAGGTGTAGGGTTAGTGGTGACTTGTTCTACAATTTTGAGCTGAAAGCACAGTCTTGTACAATTTAGTCTAGAAGATGCCAGAAGAAGGAAGGATAGGAAAACCATTTAGGATCAAAGTTTTCTTGTAGGAGTGTGGGAGGACAGAAGCCGGGGAAGATACTCAAGATCTAGTTTGTTTACGCATTTGAAAACCATGCAAAGAGTTTTGAATTGTATTCTGTTTTTGACCAGGCCAAAATAACTGATTTAGGATTGGCCTTTTGTGGTCAGTTGCTTTGCCCTTATAAAAATTCTAGTAGTCATACTTTATACAATTTGGAAGCATTTGAGATTATATTGAGAGATGCCACTATATATAGTAAATGCAGCTGGTGATTACATGAATGTATTGGTGTTTGTCGAAGTAGTTTGTAGTTGATGAATCTGGCACAGATACATAAAGAAAAGTCTTTCTCTTTACCACCTTTGAGATGTGGGTTTCCATTGTAGGCTGCGATGAAGTTGGCCTGTGTAGATGGAGAAAAGGGAGTAAAATAGCATGCATACATGCAACTTTGTGTGCAGTTTTCATTCTCCAACCTAAACACATGCCCAAGAATACCTCTTTTTAACCCAACTAAAAGTGTATGTGCTATGAAAACTCTTGCATACTTTTAGATGGGCAGATGAGAGCAATTTTTGAACAGGCCAATTTACTCAGTAAATGGTTTTGAAAACTTCCCGCCACATGTAAGATTAAGGACAGGGATTAAAGTATTTTTGGTTGACTGGTGGGTTCTGGTAAATCTAACCTTATGTTTTATGTAGAATCTGATGATGTTGTTTGGATAGTACTGGCTTTACTTTAGCCCTTTCAATTTTGAAGGCAACTGAATCTATGGAGGCCTGATCTCTTTTCTGTCTGTGATCAACTGAATGCATCCAAGCAAGGTGGTTTGAAATATTCTGCTTTATGATCTTCATCAGCAGATGACAGGCCAAATCTCTGGTGTGAGGTTTTTGTTCTCTGCATCTTTATTTTATGTTTGACTCTTATCCCTGGGACCTTTTTGTTGTAGCCATACTGGATTGTCTGGTTGTTCTGTCTGCTGTATATCTGTGAATTATGTAAATACCATCACAAGATGGTAGAGTGCCAACATGAAAGTTTTTGAGGCTGTATATATGCTTGAAAATCAAGACTGCATTTCAACAAATATTGTACCTTACTAAGTCATTGCAGGTGGTAAGAAGAATCGCTTCTTTAAGGTCTTTAAACCTTTCAGAAGCCCCCTTCCTAACCATCTGGCTAATTCATCAAAATGAGTTATAGCATTAACGCACATGATAACGCGTTAACGCATGCGCTAATGCCATAACACATGCGATAATAGCACTAGCGCATGGCGCGAATGCAAATTTTTGGAAGCGCTAGGATCAGGGAGGAGTTTGGGCGGGATTTAGTAAAATGAGGGGTAATGCACCGTGTGATAGCATAACATATGCTATCGCACAGTTTTAACACTGGAAATAACTGCACCTTTTTTCCAGGTGTTAGACTCTGCGATATGCCCGAAATGGCCATAATGAAATTTGCAATAAAGTTTTGAATTGCATTTTGACAAGAGAAAGAGAGAGAGAGAGTGATGTCTTCCTCCCCCTGGAAGCTAGACCCCTCCCACCCACCCCCCCATGGCCCACCTTAGCACACCCTCTTGACCTGTTTTGCAGACTCACCAAATTTCCCTGGTGGTCTCTCTAAAATCTTATCTAAGTGGTGCATGAGGTCTGCAGCCTTTGTACTCGGTAGGCAAGTTAGTAGTTACCAATTTGTGCTCTAGCCACCCAGGTATCTACTTTCCTAATGACCGAGTCACCTACTACAATGGCCATCCTAACCCTTTCCTCCTGCTCACACACCTCAGGAGACACATATTTGATGCAAGAGGACAAAGCATTACCTGGAGGGCAGGTCCTAGCTACAGAATCACTTCCTGCCATACCAAGGTGATGAGCTCTTGATCCTAAAAAGCAGTACAAGAGCTGCTAAACTGGAGTTGGACAGCTCTACTATGTCCCTGACGGTCTCTTCTGTATACTTCTCTGTCTGCGTCAGCTTCTCCAGGTCTGATCAGACTCATTCTCAGTTAGCCAGGTGTTCTTCACACTGGGCACACACACGACCTCTCCCAACAAGTAAGACAATCATACATGTGGCACTTGGTGCAATAGACTGGATAACCCCCATCTCGCTGCTGAGCTTCTGTGTATATCTTAAAGTCCTAAAGGCTAATAAAGAGTAGGAATATCTCAATTTAAGGGTTGCTAAATGTGATTAGGGTTTTTAAATTTATTTATTAGGAGTCTTTAAAATCTATGGTTTTTATATTGGATAACTGGGTGATTAATGTTATTAGTGAATGATCGGGCAGCAGGACTAAAATTAGTCAATCACTAAAAATCAGGGTTAATTGAATGTTATTTATTTTAAGTGAACAATTGACTTACAGTATTTTGAAGACTTTCCTCCTAGTGGGAGTGATAATTTATATATCAAAAAATGAGACATGGGTGGGTAGGAAATGGGATTGTGGGAAAGTGGGAATCAAACTAATAAATAATTACCCTGGAACCAATTCTCTCCCATTCTCAGAACAAGTAAGCGACCTTTGCAAACTCACAATTCAATTGCTGGCAAGAAATACTGTGGTCCATATTCAGAGGCACAAGTTATCTGGCTAAATGCTGACTTTAAAATATTTCTCCCACTATCTTTTACTAGCTCAGAAAATCAAAGTCATTTTCCTACTATACAAACAATTCTAACATTGGAAAACAAATGATATAATTTACTAGGGATGTGCAGAGCAAAAGTTTATGTCCATATGTCCATATGTGGGCATTAATTGTAAAGCACTGCCGCTATTTTCTATCTGTTCCAGCGCTGCTGCTAAAGTTTTGTTGAATGTACACCGACATGATGTTACTAAACGAATGTCGGTATATAAAGAACCTCAAATAAATAATAAATAAATAAATATGTCCAAAGGGGGTCCCATTTGCGGTCAGTATGGACATAAACAGAATTCAATGAGTTGAGTATATGTCCATATGTGCAAATAAAAATTTAAACCCCTCACCCTCCTTAATCCCCCCCCCCCCCCCCCAAGACTTACCACAACTCCCTGGTGATCCAGCGAGGAGTGAGGACGCCATTCCTGCAATCCTTTGCGAGGAGCACGTGACGTCGGCGCCACGTCGAGTGACGCGGCGTCACGTGATTCCCCGCGGGGTCGCGCCGGAACGCTCGTTCGGCCCAAAAGGAACTTTTGGCCAGCTTGGGGGTGTCAGGAGGCCCCCCCAAGCTGGCCAAAAGTTCCTTTTTAAACCCCTCACCTTCCTTAATCCCCCCCCAAAGACTTACCACAACTCCCTGGTGATCCAGCGAGGAGTGAGGACGCCATTCCTGCAAACCTTTGCGAGGAGCACGTGACGTCGGCGCCACGTCGAGTGACGCGGCGTCACGTGATTCCCCGGGGGGTCGCGCCGGAACGCTCGTTCGGCCCAAAAGGAACTTTTGGCCAGCTTGGGGGGGCCTCCTGACACCCCCAAGCTGGCCAAAAGTTCCTTTTGGGCCGAACGAGCGTTCCGGCGCGACCCCGCGGGGAATCACGTGACGCCGCGTCACTCGACGTGGCGCCGACGTCACGTGCTCCTCGCAAAGGATTGCAGGAATGGCGTCCTCACTCCTCGCTGGATCACCAGGGAGTTGTGGTAAGTCTTTGGGGGGGGATTAAGGAAGGTGAGGGGTTTAAATTTTTATTTTGGATCAACAATCGCGATTTCCAACATATCCAACATAGCTATGTTGGATATGTGGGAAATCCGATCGTTTATGTCTCATCACTTTTTTAAGTTAAAAAAAAAATATAAGTAGCGTTTTACATATGCGGTCAATACGAATGCACACCCCTATAATTTACTAGCTCAGAAAATCAGTCTATTTCCCCACTGCACTAACAGTGGCAAACAAATACTAAACTTAAAACTAGCAAACAATTCTCATACTGGCAGACAAATGCTAACCTTAAATCTAGCAGACAAAATAAACAGCCAGTAAAGTTTAACCTTACAAGAATTTTTCTTTTCTTTTATCCTATGATTTAAGCAGTTTTTCCCAGCAAATCAAAAGTTACTGTTGTGCTCCGCGGCCGTGGCACCCCACGACCGCGTTCCCCTACCTGCCTCTCAGCACCATGAAAGCCCCGGGGGAGGGCTCCGACTCGGGCCGTGCTGCCCGCTGCAGGGGAAGCCATCCTGCTTCCCTCAGCGGCGTCACTCCTCCACCGGGGAGATCAAGATGGCCACCGCCATGAGATCCAAGATGGCCGCCGTCAACTCATTTGCATTTAAAGGGGCCTGGTTCCTTTAACTAGACTCACCTGTTTCCAATGATCCAGAGCAGAGGAAGTATATAGGGAGGTTTCCTCTGCTCATTCCTTGACTTGGCAACGTCTCCTGTGAGCTTTGTCCAGTCTGCTTGCTTCGGTGAGTTCTTCGAGCTTGGCTTCTGCTTTGTCTTCCTGGTTCCTGACTTCGGATTGGCTTACGGTGATTCTCTGGTTCCTGACTTCGGATTGGCTTACGGTGATTCTCTGGTTCCTGACTTTGGATTGGCAAGCGGTGATTCTCTGGTGCACGACTTCAGACTGGTGAGCGACTACCCTCTGGCACTCGACCTAGGACTCCCTCAAGACTCCGTCTCCAAGGGCCCACCTAAGTCCCAGCGGCCCGGGTCCCTACGGGCTCCTCCTGGGGGGACCGTGGGCTTCCAGGGCGAAGCTCCAGTTGGCCTTTGCACCGTTGCTCTGACCTCCATAGGTCCACCTAAGTCCCAGCGGTCGGGTCCCTACGGGCTCCTCCCGGGGGGACCGCAGACCACCAGTGGTGAAGAACACAGTGCCTCATCCCGTCTCTTCATTGCCTCTGTATTCGCCTCAGCCTCCAGTGCCAAGGGTCAGCTGGTCCCGTCTCCTGTTCTGCCTCGCCACCCGACAAGAGAGCCTACGGACCCTCCGAAAGGTACACCACCCTCTTGTCGGCCAAGGGTCCACAAGCCTGAGCATAACATATTGCCAAGTCCATGGACCCGGCCGAGGCATCTGCCTGCCAGGCCATTCCGGGAATGGCCCAGCGCCTGAAGGAGCAACAACAGACCCTCGATGCCCTGGTCTCTGCAGTACAGGGCCTGACCCAGCGCCTTGAGGCATTAGGGCCCATGAACCCTACGCTGCCATCTCCGCCTAGGGCTCAAGGAGGCCACCCTACTCGGCCGCACACTATCCAGGTTTCCGGGGGCGACCTGGGACAAGGAATTCCCACTCAACTCCCAGCACCCTCTCGATACGCCGGAGATGCAAAGCTGTGTCGAGGTTTTCTCAGCCAGTGCCAGGTTCATTTTTCCTTGCTCCCTGCGCAGTTTCCCAATGACTTGGTCAAAATCAGCTACATTATGTCCCTGCTCGACGGTAGGCCTCTAATCTGGGCCTCGCATCTCTGGGAGAGAAAGGACCCCATCTTTGAAAGCTTGAGCCAGTTCCTGTCTGCCTTCCGGCAGCTGTTTGATGAACCTGTCCGCAAATCCACTGCGGTCTCTGAGTTACTCCGATTGCGCCAAGGTACTCGGACTGTGGCTGAATACGCAATGGAGTTCCGTACCCTGGCCGCAGAGCTGAATTGGAGAGATGACTGCCTCCACGGGATCTTTCTGGAAGGACTAGCCTCACGCCTTCAGAACGAGCTAGCGGCGAAAGAACTTCCGGAGGACCTCGACGGCCTGGTAGAATTGGCCAACCAAGTAGATCGCCGGATGAGGCTTCGCCTCCCAGTAGTCAAGGGGACGAGGAGATCCTCACCACCTTCCAAGAATGCTTCTGAAGTTCCTGGAACGTCCCCCGAGGAACCCATGGAGTTGGGTCGCGGAAGAGTCTCCCCACAGGAACGCCGCAGGCGGATAAGGGAAGGACTCTGTTTTTACTGTGGAGCAGCTGGCCATCAGATAGCAGTATGCCCGACTCGGCCGGGAAACGCCCGGGCCTAGGACCAAAAGGAGGTCTCATCCTGGGCCGTGCTTCTCCAGTACCTCCACTAACGCTACCAGTTGCGTTAACCTTCGCCGGCGGCGAGTTCCACACTTTGGCCTTGGTGGACTCCGGCGCCGGGGGTAACTTCATCATGAAGAGTCTAGCGGAGCATTTGGAGTTACCACAAGCTCGCCTTCCAGCGCCCTTGGTCATCTCATCCATTCAAGGGAAACCTCTCCCAGAACGTGTGACTCACACCACAGTTCCGGTCCCACTGAGGGTTGGAATCCTCCACCAGGAGCGCATGCCATTGTATGTTCTGGAGTATTCCATACACCCAATCGTCTTGGGCCTTCCCTGGCTGCAGGAGCACAAGCCTCAGTTCAACTGGAAAACTCTGCAGTTGTCTCGCTGGGGGCCGAAGTGCCACGGCCACTGCCTCCAAACCGTGGTTCCCGTCCCCTGTCCCGTGGCTTCCACCAGCCTTCCGGGTCTGCCGGCCCCTTATGCCTTGTTTGCAGATGTATTCTCAAAGAAGAAGGCCGAGGTACTTCCACCCCATCGTCCCTTCGATTGCGCCATCAATCTCCTCCCTGGTACTGAGCCTCCTCGGGGCCGCACCTACACCCTCTCGCCTGCTGAGACACAGGCCATGAATGAGTACATCAGAGAGAACCTGGAAAAGGGCTTCATTCGGAAGTCGAAGTCACCCGCAGGGGCAGGGTTCTTCTTCGTCCGGAAGAAGGACGGGACACTTCGCCCATGTATTGACTACCGGGGCTTGAATGCCATAACGGTCAAGGACCGTTACCCTCTGCCTCTCATCTCTGAACTCTTTGACCAATTACAGGGAGCGAGGATCTTTTCTAAGCTAGACCTCAGAGGGGCATACAAACTCATTCGAATTAAGGAGGGGGACGAATGGAAGACGGCCTTCAATACCCGAGACGGCCACTATGAATATTTGGTGATGCCGTTCGGGCTCTGTAACGCCCCTGCCGTATTTCAGAATACCATGAACGAGATCCTCCATGACCTATTGTACAAGTGCGTGGTCGTATACTTAGACGACATCTTGATATTCTCCAAGGACTTAGCGGCTCACCGCCAACACGTCGTCCAAGTGTTACAACGCCTCAGGGAGAACAAATTATATGTGAAGCTCGAAAAGTGCCAGTTTGAGAAAGAGTCTCTCCCCTTCCTGGGATATATAGTCTCCAGCCAGGGATTCCGTATGGATCCACTAAAGCTAAAAGCCATTCGGGAATGGCCACAGCCGTCTGGACTAAAGGCACTTCAAAGATTTCTGGGCTTCGCCAATTATTACCGCTCTTTCATTCCCCACTATGCCTCCGTTGTCGCTCCTATGACGGCCCTGACCCGAAAGGGCGCAGACCCCAAAAATTGGCCTCTAAGAGCGGAAACCGCCTTTTGTCGCCTTAAGGAGGCAACAACCTTGCCTCAGGCACCCGGACCCGCAGCGGCCATTTTTTGTCGAGGTGGACACATCCTCAGAGGGAGTGGGGGCCGTACTGAGTCAGGCCTCCGACGGCCATAAGCTACGTCCGTGTGCCTTTCTCTCCCGCCAGTTCTCGCTGGCAGAGCGGAATTATGCCATTGGCGATAAGGAGCTCCTGGCCATCAAGGTGGCCTTAGAAGAGTGGCGCCCATGGCTGGAAGGGGCTCAACACCAGTTCACAGTCTTCACAGACCACAAGAATCTGGAATACTTGCATCGCGCTCAGCGGCTCAACCCACGACAAGCCCGTTGGGCCCTGTTCTTTACCCATTTCAATTTTGTCCTCAGGTACAGACCGGCTGGAAAGAGCATTAAGGCTGACGCCCTGTCACGGGTGTTTGAGTCTATGGAAGAATCTGAGGAGCCGCAGTTTATAATTGAGCCATCCCGTATCCTGTTGTCGGCCACCACAACCATCCCACCTGGGAAGACACTAGTTCCGCCATGTTGGCGGAAACAAGCCTTGGCCTGGGCTCACGACTCACGTTGTTCCGGCCACCCCGGACAATCCCGGACATTACAGACCTTGCGACGATATTACTGGTGGCCGCGGATGAATAAAAACGTCCGGGCGTACGTGGAGTCCTGCCAATCGTGTGCCCGCCACAAGAGGATCCCTGGTGCAGTTCCAGGCCTACTTCAACCCTTACCGGCGCCCTCAGAACCCTGGACCCATGTGGCAACTGATTTCGTGGTGGACCTGCCGTCAGGAGCTAAAATGGCGCCGGCCATACGGCAACACGATTCGACTGCAGGAGGTCATTCCGGACCCCCGCTGGACTTTTGGCAAGTCTTGTGGGGGTCAGGAGGCCCCCCCCAAGCTGGCCAAAAGTCCCTGGGGGTCCAGCAGGGTCCGGAACGACCTCCTGCAGTCGAATCGCGGTAGGAGATCGCTCCCGGACCCCCGCTGGACTTTTGGCAAGTCTTGTGGGGGTCAGGAGGCCCCCCCAAGCTGGCCAAAAGTCCCTGGGGGTCCAGCGGGGGTCCGGGAGCGATCTCCTACGCTCCTGACATCGGGGGACAAAAAAACAAAATGGCGCCGGCGCTACCTTTGACCTGTCATATGACAGATCAAAGGTAGCGCCGGCGCCATTTCTACAACGCACGGAGGTCCGAGAGTAAAAGATCACACCGGGACCCTTCCTCTGGACCCCAGGTAATTTAAGGCATTTTGGGGGGGTTCGGGAGGGTGGGGGATTTATTTTAAAGGGTCGGGTTTTAGGGTTGTTTTAGTGTGCCGGTTTTCCCGCCCTCCCCCTTCCCCTCCCCCTTCCCCCGATTTACGATTTCTTAACGATAAATCGGGGGAATTGTTATTGTATCGTGGCTCTAACCATTTTTGACGATTTAAAATATATCGGACGATATTTTAAATCATCAAAAAATGATTCACATCCCTAGTATGTATGCGTGTAAGTCGTGGCTTCTTAAAATGTGCGCTGCTCGCCTGCATACATGTGTATGTGGCCGTTTTCCGCGAGCAACACTTTTTAAAAAAAAGACCCATATGGAAGCAGTGAATGTGGACTGTGTTGCAACCTTTTTTTTTCCATAGAAGACTGAGAAGCTTGATATTTTCGCTAACAGTGTTTCTAAACAGAGCTGAGGTGTTGTTTATGCTTGCTGTTATTTTGTTATATTTTTGTTAGACAACTTGGGATAGTAAAATACATTGAAAAATGAGTTGGCATAATGTGATTACAAAATGAGGCATTATATAAGAAAAGGGTAATTGCAAGCCAATATATATGATCACGTCTTATCAGTGCAGCATTTTTGTTGATTTAAAGTGTTTCTTTTCAATACTGCTTTATTTATATAGTGCCATTGTGAATGAAGATCTGTCAGACATTGCTTTTGTTTTAGGAGGACCTTTATTCCTGTTGATGTGACTCTGCTGAGGCTTCAAGTTACTGTAGTTGGTGACCAGTTCTCTGGCCTGTGTGGTGCAGCTTTTACCTTCTTCCCTGTGACTCCCTGGCACCTCCCCACCAGCCTGGTGTGGCTGATCAAGCTGCTCAAACAACTGGAAGACATCAGAAGTTAAACACTCATTATTTTAATTTGATGCTAATCATGTGTTAATGAGACTAATCCTTGCAATGATTCAGGTAATTTGCTTAATGGCTGCCCAGAGTACAGATTATAGCAATCAGTCATGTCTGATAAGATGTCTGTTGGTGGAGGAGACTGTCAGGTGAGTGAGGTGGGAGAAGACTGATGCCTGGAGACCTGCTTTCCTGCAAAGTACTGTTTCTGAGTCACTGTAAAAATTAAATGTATGTATACACTGTCACTACCCCAGTTTAACTAACATTTCTCTCTAGATTTGCTTACTTCACTTACATAAGTTTAACCACTGATACACCCCCAGGATATATAGCATACATCTATTAAACTGTTACAGCTACAATATACATTCTTGGATGCAATGTCCAACTTGTGAAAATCATGTTTCAGCTATTTTGAGAGTTAGTGGTGCTGAAACATTCTTTTTCCTTTAGGTAAATATGTAATGTGAAATACAATTACATTCTGGGGGTAACTTTGTAAAATTATGCCTACATTATGCAGCAAATACCCCCCCCCCCCCAAATTGAACCCTAAATTACCCCGCCAAATTTACCCACACTCCTGATGTTAAGCCCGTCGGTCGCAGATGGCTGCGACCTCTCATGCTCACCTCTTTTTTCCCCAAAACCATCAATCCTAGGATGAATGGCGGCCTCTGCCAACCACCGCCGACCTCCCTGGCATTCCCGGGATGGTGTGGGCGCTGCCAACCACCATCTTGTTTCCGGAATCACCTAAGACGCGCGCACTCACGCAAGGGCCTCCTTTATACACGTCACGGCAGGAACCTCGGGGGCTTCCCTTCCGAATGATGTCAACTCGCTGCTGTACTTAAGCTGACCGGCCCTGTACTCCCACAAGTTAGCAAGGAGTTCCCTCGTTGCTGAATCCACTCCATTCTTGGATCTCTAGTTCCAGTGCCCTCTCCTGGTGTTCAGACGCTCTGGGTATCCGCTCCACGAGGGCTCTTCTGTGTTCCTAGCTATCCACTCCTCAGAGGGCCTTCCTGCCTTGGACTACTCCTGACCCGCTTCTCGGGACTCTCTCCTGGAACTTCCTCTTGTGAGTACATTCTACTAGGGATGTGAATCGTGTCCTCGATCGTCTTAACGATCGATTTCGGCTGGGAGGGGGAGGGAATCGTATTGTTGCCGTTTGGGGGGGTAAAATATCGTGAAAAATCGTGAAAAATCGTGAAAAATCTAAAAATCTAAAAATCGCAAAACCGGCACATTAAAACCCCCTAAAACCCACCCCCGACCCTTTAAATTAAATCCCCCACCCTCCCGAACCCCCCCCAAATGAGTTAAATAACCTGCGGGTCCAGCGGCGGTCCGGAACGGCAGCGGTCCGGAACGGGCTCCTGCTCCTGAATCTTGTTGTCTTCAGCCGGCGCCATTTTCCAAAATGGCGCCGAAAAATGGCGGCGGCCATAGACGAACACGATTGGACGGCAGGAGGTCCTTCCGGACCCCCGCTGGACTTTTGGCAAGTCTCGTGGGGGTCAGGAGGCCCCCCACAAGCTGGCCAAAAGTTCCTGGAGGTCCAGCGGGGGTCAGGGAGCGATTTCCCGCCGCGAATCGTTTTCGTACGGAAAATGGCGCCGGCAGGAGATCGACTGCAGGAGGTCGTTCAGCGAGGGTTCCGGCGCCTCGCTGAACGACCTCCTGACCCCCCCAAGCTGGCCAAAAGTTCTTTTTGGGCCGAACGAGCCGTCCGGCGCGAACTCGCCGGGAATCACGTGACGCCGCCGACGTCACATGCTTCTCGCCAAGGATTGCAGAAATGACGTCCTCACTCCTCGCTCGATCACCAGGGAGTTGTGGTAAGTCTGGGGGGGGATTAAGGAGGGTGAGGGGGTTTAAATTTTTTTTTTGCACATATGTACATATACCCAACTCATTGGATTTTTTTTATGTCCATATTGGCCGCAAGTGGGACCCCCTTTCGGACATAAGAAATATGAACATAAAATTTTGCTCTGCACATCCCTGTGGGCCACTACTGGATCTGCACTTCTGAAGGAATCTCCTGGTGTACCCTGTGCTGCGGGCCACTACCGGATCTTTTCATCAGTGGTATCACCCTGGGTATACCCTATTGCTCAAGAACTGTGTTTATTTGCATTTCCCGCTCCGCGGTTTATGCATTGTCTTTCTTCTTAATAAAGTCTCTATCACAGCTGTGTCTTACATCACTGAGATCATGCCCACCGACAGTGAGGCTCAAAGGGCTCCTCCCTGTGGGCGGAGACATCTCTCATCTTGGCCCAGGATTCACATTCTTACAAAACCATAACACCTGATAACAGTACATGTGCATTTTTACGGAATATTTACATGAATTTGTTTGAATTTTCAAATGTGGGTAAGTCCAAACCCCTTCCTAACCTTGCCCCTATGAATGCCTCTGCACAGTCCAGATAAATTTATGCACCTACATGACATATGGTATGCATGTAAGTTTGCCCACAATCTGGAAAGGCAATTTTGTAAAAGGCTGTTTTACCTGCAAATGTCCTTTTGAATACTAACCTTCTTATAATGTAAATCAAATTATCTAATAGTTCTTTTCTTTGTACTTCTAGATACATCAAGAAACATAGAAACATGAAAAAGATCATATGGCCTATCTTATCTGTCCATCTACGCCAACTGCTCAACTCTACAATCCCAACTAGTCCTTCAGAGATGCCCCATGCTTGTCCCATGCTTTCTTGAATTAAGATAATGTTCTTGTCTCTACCACCTTCGCTGAGAGGTTGTTCCATGTAGCCACCTGCCTATCCTCTCTGTAAAGAAATATTTCCTTAGATTACTCCTAAGTCTACCCCCTTTCACTCTCATCCCATGACCCCTCCTTCCAGAGCCTCCTGTTGATAAAGGCCCGCCTCCTGTGCAATGATACTTTGGAAGTATTTAGATGTCTCTATTATATTTCCCCTATCCTGCCTTTCCTCTAGAGTATACATGTTTAGATCTTGTCAGTACCCATATGCTTTAGAAAGAAGACTGCTTTATTAACCACTTTCTGGACAGACTCTATCCTGTTTATATCCTTCCGAAGGTGCAGTCTCCAGAACTGTACACAGTATTCTAATGAGGCCTCACCAGGGAATATCTCTGAAAGTGAAATGTGGCCCTGGCCTGAATATCGCAGGAGCACAATAGAGAACTCTGCCACCTGCCCTGACGTTACCATATACAGTTTTGCATACTGGAGTAAAGTTGTCAGTAAGTTAGTGACTAACACATTATTGGTATTTTACTAACTCGATATATCATGGCCATAAGCAAGTGATCCCACTGCATGCTGAGCATTGCAAGAGGATGATGAGTGTTAGCTAGGACCTTTATTTTTATATCAAGTTGTTTATAACATTATGCCCAAAAGGAAGTCTATTCAAACTATCACAATCAGCTCAAATCTCCTGCACTAATTTGAGATTTGCCGGTGGCCTACATCAGATTCTCCTGTCTGTATTTCCCCTCTATGCACACTACCCCTGCTGCTTGCAGCAGTTTCACTCAATCCCCAGTTCTCTTTTATTTTAAAGGGACAATATGTTCCTCTTAATTCCCTAAAATTATTGTTTCCCTAATTCCCTCTAGTAGTATCTACAGCTGTCGAAATGTGCCCTTACTTGTTTTTATTTTGCTTTGTTTCTATTTTATTGAGAACGGTAAAGACAGCCTATGATTTGTACAGAGTTTGCTAACAAAAAGCCTCCAGGACCCTGGTGAGCTGAGCCTTCAGCATACTGAAGCTCTGACAAGGCAGTAAAAGCTGACAGAGTCATTTCAGAACTGCAGCATGCTCAAGGCCAAGCATGCCAAAGTACTGGAGCCTTCTTGCCAGCAGATTGCTAAGATATGGTTTGCTTTAAGCAAAACTTAATTCACCTACAAGTTTTAATTTAAAAATCTGAAAGTGGAGCCTTTCTCCCAGTAATATTAAGCAATGCATTACTAAAAGGATAGAGATTTGGGGAGGAAGGATTTTTATGGTAGACAAATGAAGGATGTTGTGACCCCATAAAAAGGACTTGTCATCAGTATGTAGAGACTCCCTGGGGTCTCCACTAGATGGCCCTAGCTCCCAGCCCATGGTTGGTCATCTAGAAGGACAGCCTTTAGTCCATGGAGGGGGGGGGGGGGGGGGGGGGGAGGAGTGAAGAGTGTGAAGGAGTGTAGATTTGTATTTAAGAGAGAAAAAAAAGTGTGTTCAGTGTGCCCTTCAAGTTTAGGCTCCAGCCTAGATAAGGAAAGGAGGGATACTGCCCTGCCATGTCTTGGTGAGAGACTGAAAGGAAGAGAGGAATAGAGTATTATTTTTGCCATTTTTCTCAACTTAATAAGGATGTTGCTGTTTTCAACCTGTGCCTTCTGGGAGGCAGAAATCCCCTTCCCAGACATACAGGAAGGAGCTGTAAACCCTTTCACCCCATCGAGGTAGCAGAGGCCAACCAGTGAAGATCTAGTTGTATTTTTCAAGTATTGTATTTTTCCATTGTATTTGGAAGGAAGTTTGTTTTTTTTCGACCTCTTTCCTTGCCCAGAAAAACAAGTTAAGAACTGCTCTAGTAAAGATCCTTCCTTCAGAAGGATCCATATCTATATCTTTTGAAGAAGAATTGACGGGAGAAGGAGAAAGAACATCTGGAAACTCCCAATGGAGATTCTACTCTTGGGACACAGGACACAGGTATGTTGGATCTCGGGAGTGCCCTCTGGACATCAGGTATTTTGAGGAAGAGGATATCTGCCTTGGTTAGGATATTTCCACCACCTTGTGACATATAATCATTCCATATCATGGATGATATAACTGTTCCAAGTTCCTATACCAAGGGACACGTCCACAGAGGGAGTCACACCCTAAACCATTAGTCCTATATGGCTAAAGAATCTGGATGTACCTGGACACTTTATTATTTGCTCCTGCTGATTGTTTTTCAATCAATCTTAGTAAACCTTAATTTGATCACCCATCCAGTGAGTCCAGTCTGTTTTGTCAAGGTGCCTGTCCCAAAGAGCTATGGTAACACCATACAGAATAGATCTAGTGCCTGGGCCCAGAAGGTTAGCCTTTTCCCCCACAGAAAATAATGCACCCTTTGAAGACAGAAGAGTTAGGAAAAGAGCAGAGAAGATAGTCCAGTTTAAGAAATACTTATCGCCCTTTGTGATACAGCTTATCCCCAGAAAAAAAAGGGTTACAAGTATGACCCCTACAGTATAGTAATAATAATAATAATCATCATAATATCAATTTATTATTCATGGTAATATTAATATAGTCAAATCTGATTACTTTTCCTATGTATTATCATAATCAACATAATATCCATAATATTGAATAATAGTGAATCATGTTAGTATTATTCTAATAATTCAATTGTATATAATATCTTTCTTATAGGCATGTCTCACAGTTTGCAATTGTTGTTAGCATAGTAACATAGTACCCTGCCACTGACATAGATAGTACTCCTATTTGCCTTATATCCCCCTTTTCCCTCCTAAAGCTGCAGTCTAAGCTTCACATATCACCAAAGTACTCTCTCCATGACCTCCTGGATGAGCTTGCTAAGTACAGCCCACCTCCTGTGGGGAAAACTACATGAGCTATCATACATAACCCTGAGCATTCAGCCAACACTGATCCTCTTATATCTAATGGCTGTCCTATTTTGCTCTTCCTGAGCCAATCCATAAAAAGATTATTGATTCCTTGAATCCCCTGTTTTAAGCGATCCCCAACATCAATGGACTATCACATTCAAACACTGTGTAATCCAGGCCATTTGCCATCATCATGAGGGAATATTCCCTGTTGCAATCCATTATCTGCAAGATAAACTCAAAACACACATGAGAACATTATTTTCAGCTAGAAAAATAGCTCTCCACCAGGTGGGTTACAAATAGCCATGCCCATCATGAAGTCCATATAACCCATCTCTCACCTTAACTGATCTTAGAACAATGCATCAATGTGATCAGTTTAATCTCCAGGACCCCTTGTTTTATATAACTACTGCCTTAACCCACTGACTTTCAAATTGATGTAAGCCGCTTCCTTATTTGTAAGCATTGAGGAATGACAAAGCGAAAAAATAACAGGCAAGGATTGGTTTGCATATTGGTGGTAGCAGCAAGGTAATGCATATAGGGAAAAATAACCCATGCTATAATTACACAATGTTGGGTTCCATATTAGGTGCTACAACCCAAGAAAGAGATCTAGGCGTCATAGTGGATAACACATTGAAATCGTCGGTTCAGTGTGCTGCGGCAGTCAAAAAAGCAAACAGAATGTTGGGAATTATTAGAAAGGGAATGGTGAATAAAACGGAAAATGTCATAATGCCTCTGTATCGCTCCATGGTGAGACCGCACCTTGAATACTGTGTACAGTTCTGGTCGCCGCATCTCAAAAAGATATAATTGCGATGGAGAAGGTACAGAGAAGGGCTACCAAAATGATAAGGGGAATGGAACAGCTTCCCTACGAGGAAAGACTAAAGAGGTTAGGACTTTTCAGCTTGAAGAAGAGACGACTGAGGGGGGATATGATAAAGATGTTTAAAATCATGAGAGGTCTAGAACGGGTAGATGTGAATCGGTTATTTACTCTTTCGGATAGTAGAAAGACTAGGGGGCACTCCATGAAGTTAGCATGGGGCACATTTAAAACTAATCGGAGAAAGTTCTTTTTTACTCAACGCACAATTAAACTCTGGAATTTGTTACCAGGGGATGTGGTCAGTGCAGTTAGTATAGCTGTGTTTAAAAAAGGATTGGATAAGTTCTTGGAGGACAAGTCCATTACCTGCTATTAAGTTCACTTAGAGAATAGCCACTGCCATTAGCAATGGTTACATGGAATAGACTTAGTTTTTGGGTACTTGCCAGGTTCTTATGACCTGGATTGGCCACTGTTGGAAACAGGATGCTGGGCTTGATGGACCCTTGATCTGACCCAGTATGGCATTTTCTTATGTTCTTATGTTCTTAACAGTTTTATGTATTTATTTACTTATTTATCTATTTATTTATTTTTATTTATACATATTAATTCCTCATCCAGGACTTTAGGTGATGTACAAGAAAATTGCATAATATAAAATAAAACACTTATAAAATATTTAATAAACAATATCAAACATAAAATATCTTCAAATAACATAAAATCATACACAGTCTTACACAGTCCTAGAGCATTAAACATAATAAAATCTGAATATCTTCAAATAAAGTACTGTCAAACAAGATCCTATCAAGTATCCAAACTGAAAGTCTTCTTAAAAAGGAAGGTTTTTAAAAGATGTCCAAAGAGGAGATAGTTGAATTCAAGTCTAAAGTTCCTTAGCTATCCTGCTGATTGCACCCTACCCTTACCAGACAATGTCTTGGAATCAAGAAAACCAAAATTTTGAATTGAATCCCTGAGGCCTCCATTTTGGGTAAATGGAGTGATTAAGTTTGTGTCAAACAAATCAGGCTGATTTTTTGTTATTTGTAAATGGAACTCACTCTGAAGAGAGAAAAGTGATTAGTGGAGTGCCTCAGTGACAGAAACATGACAGCAGAAAAGACCATATGACCCATCTCAGCTGCCCATCCATCCAATTTATGTAGTCCTTTCAATTCCCATCACTCCCTCGGAAATCTCCTGTATTTATCCCATGCTTTCTTGAATTCAGATACCATTTTTGTTTCCAACACCTCCACTGGGAGGCCATTCCATTCATCCACCACCCTTTCTGTAAAGAAATATTACCTAAGATTTCTCCTGAATCTACCCCCTTAAGAAATAAGAAGTTGCCATGAATAGTTGGGGGCAAGATGGCCGCCATCGAGTAGGTCCGCTAAGATGCTGCTCGAGGAGAGGGTTTACCTGAATTAAAATTTTCTTCTGTTCTCCATGCCACACACAAAGAGAAAGGGAAGACTAAGGGGGTCGATTGATTCCCCGTCAGTCGATGCCTTTCAACCCCGAATCGAAGGATTCTTCGCGGGAGCAATGGCGTCAACTCCGGAAAGCTCAGTTGCTGGAGAAGTATCGAGAGAGCAGGCGCTCTCCTCCTTGATTCCTGAAACCACCTTGAGCCCCGGCGAGCCGGTGAGACCAGCCCCCCCCCGACCAACAGTGATGCTACCCAGTGCGCCCTGGAGAGAGGAAGCCCTCCCTTGATGATGATTCAAGGTGGTGAGGCATTGAGGATCCAGGAGGCAATCCAGGCAGCAGCATGTGCAGACAAATATTGTTCTTCGGACGACCCTTATGGATCTACCCAGATGTAATAAAGGTGACACAAGTTCATCAGAAAAAGTTTTTACAGATGTGATCTGAAGTTCAACAGTTGGGGGCAAGCTATGTACTTAAGTACCCGTGTAAATGTGCAATAAAGTATCTGAATGTACAATATAATATATTGTATGAGCCAGAGCAGCTTAGGGCCTTTTTAGAGGCTCGCTCCCTATCACCACCAGTTATTAACCCGGCTCAAGTAACCTAAAGTACAATTGTTCTCCTCGATGTAAAGGCCTTGTTTCCTATTGTTATATTAAATTTCTTGTGAATATTGCTCTTTTTTCTGCCCCCCACTATTTACTTATAATTTTGGATATTGTGATCTGGAATTGATTTATTTTTGAGAAAGAAAATGTTTCTTCTTTTTTTTTTCTTTATATAGAAATAGCAATATCCTGTTTTCTGTACAAGGTTTACATACTTGGAATTGTTTTCTAAAAACATGAAAATAAAGAATTAAAAAAAAAAGAAGTTGCCATTCTGGGTCAGACCAAGGGTCCCTCATGCCCAGCATCCTGTTTCCAACAGTGGCCAATCCAGGCTACAAGTACCTGGCAAGTACCCAAACACTAAGTAGATCCCATGCTACTGATGCCAGTAATAGCAGTGCCTATTCTCTAAAACAATTTAATAGCAGCTAATAGACATCTCCTCCAAGAACTTATCCAAACATTTTTTAAACCCAGCTACACTAACTGCACTAACCATATCCTCTGGCAACAAATTCTAGAGTTTAATTGTGTATCAAGTGAAAAAGAATTTTCTCCAATTAATCTTAAACCACTTATTAATCCTATTTGATCTATCTGCGGCCTTCGACACTGTAGACCACAAAATACTATTATCTAGTCTTACCAACATAGGTCTATCAGGAAAAACTCTAAACTGGTTCTCCTCCTTCTTAAAAGACAGGTTCTTCAAAGTCACCCTTAATAACATCTCATCTGATCCATACCCCCTAGAAACCGGAGTACCACAAGGTTCTGTCCTCTCGGCCACCCTCTTTAATATATACCTACTCCCACTCTGTCAATTCATCTCAAATCTAGGCATCTCATTCTTTTTGTACGCTGATGACATTCAATTACTTATCCCAAAAACCTCAACTATCAAAGATGCAATCAACCTCACAGTAAACCACCTAATCTCGATTAGAAACTTACTGAACCAACTAAAATTATGCCTCAATATGAACAAAACTGAATGCATCCTTATCAAAAGAATCAACCCAGAGCTAACAACCCTAATGCCTTCCATAAAAATCGACAACAATAACATCCAACTGAAAAGTCTTGTGAAAGACCTCTGTATCTGGATAGACAACGATCTGAACCTTAAAAAAAGCATCGAAATGAAAACAAAAGAAGGATTTCACAAACTCCATATACTCAAACACCTTAAACGGCTTTTACACCAGCATGATTTCAGAACCGTCCTACAATCTCTCATTTTTTCTAGTCTCAATTATTGCAATGCGCTGTTCATTGGCCTTCCCAAATTTGCACTAAAACCACTCCAATTGCTACAAAAGGCCGCGGCCAGAGTACTTACTGGCAAGAAGAAATCTGAACACATCACCCCAGTACTGAGGAGTCTTCACTGGCTACCGATTTTACAAAGGATCAAATACAAAATTTTAACCACTCTACACAACGAAATCTACATAGATGATAACACCACCCTCGACCACATGATTCAACTGCACAAAACTCCACGTACGACAAGAAACACCGGCAAATTGCTACTAGTCATACCCTCCCTTCCCTCTGCTAAACTATCTAACACTAGGAATAGAGCATTTTCGATTGCTGGACCAAAAGAATGGAACTCTTTACCAGTCTACCTAAGTTCGATCAGAGACTCCAAATCTTTCAAAAAAGAACTTAAAACATGGTTATTTAAACAAACATTCACAGACGGAGTTGGTTAATCTAATCCCATCCGATCAGACTTACTTCCTCTGCTAACCATGCTTTACTTACTTACCTCCCCTTCTAACCATGCTCTATTTACTTCCTAACCCCCATACCTTTTCTCCTTTACTCCTCTATTCAAATTATGTCATGCACATCTTTTCCTCCCATGGCCCCCTAGGACCCTTTCCTCCTTTCCCTCCCACTTCTCTTTTCCCTTTTGTATAAGTCTCCTTAACACACCCAAGCGTGTTTTCAGTTTAGTTATGTATTTAATTGCTTAATTATACATGCTCTCCCACTGCAAGTCCAATTTGTAAGTCTTACTCTCTTATACCTATCCTCACATTTCTGACATATGCCGAATTGTTACTAATTGTCTATTGTGATGTAGCACAGGCCGGCCGCAGGCAGGAGCTGACAAGCTACCATAAGAGCAACAAGAGTACCAAAGCCAGACAGCAGGGGGCGCAGGGGAAGAGGAGAAAAACTACGAATCCCAGCTTCCCTGAAACACCACCAGACAGGGGAGGAAAGCCTGAAGGCGAACAGGTGCCAGGCATAGACGTTAATGAGGCAGACACCGATGAGTCCATGGAGGTGGAGGAAGAGGGCGTGCCCCCTTGGTGGAACTGGCCACAAAAACCCAGCTCTTCGGAGTCAGAGGAGGAGGAGATGGAGGTAGGTTCAGGGATAGAGGAGTCCTCCAGTTCATGCATGGATACTGAGTAATCCAGGTGGAGGGGTGAAGTATAATCTTTACTCTAAAGGGGCCTGTGGTGGTGGGGCTTGTAATAGTGCTGAGCAAATTATTATCCCCATCAAGGAGTCTTTACAAAAAACCATCACCTTTTGGGACAGTTGCTTCCAGGAAATCAGCTCTCTCCTCTTCAAGATTAACCTAGTCATCAACAAAGACAAGACGGAATTCCTAATCATCTCTCATGATGCAAATCTCTTTATTAGTGAAACAACCTTTCTCCCTAATGCTCAACCTCAGATTGATAACCACTCTCTTCCTACCTTCCCTTCAACAATACCTGATTACTTCAAAAATTCTTCGTACGTAAGAGATTTAGGCACCCTCTTGGACAACCAGTTCAACTTTAAAAGATTTGTTAACAATACAACTAAAGAATGCTTTTTCAAATTACAAGTCCTTAAAAAACTTAAACCCCTTCTACACTTCTATGATTTCCGTTTGGTTCTTCAATCAATCTTACTCTCTAAAATCGATTACTGTAACTCTTTGTTGCTCGGACTCCCTGCTGTAACTATAAAGCCACTACAAATGTTACAGAACTCAGCTGCCAGGATTTTGACAAATACAAAAAAGAGGGATCACATCACTCCAATCCTTTACCACCTCCACTGGCTCCCCATCAAATATAGAATTATCTATAAAGTACTAACCATCATGCACAAAAACTTACACAATCTTGCCCCACTCGATCTCACTTTCCAGGTTCGCCCTAAATATTCCACCAGACCTTTGAGAAGAGCATACCTTGGTACCCTCTTCATACCTCAAGCAAAAACATCTCTAAGAAAAAGGGCATTTTCTACTGCTGGTCCCTCTAACTGGAACACTCTCCCTCCTGACCTCCGACAAGAGACTTGCCCAATCTCCTTTAAGAAAAAACTTAAAACTTGGTTATTCAAGCTTGCCTTTCCAGAACCATCTTGTTAGCTTAAAGCCTTCTCTACATATCTTACTACACTTCTCTGTTTATTTCTCTCCCTTATATGGTTTGATCTGTTATTAGTCTTAGTCTTTCTCATTTATTCAGGTTCCCTCTGAAGAGACCTTTAGTCAATTTTTTGACTTTTCCTTTTATTTTATTATTTTGATTTATTATTTTATTTTATTTTTATTTTTATTTTATTATTTTTATTTTATTGTATTGTATTTTATTTTACTTTATTTTATGCTATTTCATTCCATTTATTTCTTCCGCTATTCTCCACTCCTTTTCTACATATCTTCTTAGTTCCTTCTCCCTAATCTTAGCCTAGTACAAGCACAACAATCTTTGAATTTTTCATTTATTGGACTCTTATCACTTATGACCATCATTACTATGTAATCCAATTCTTATCTACCTAGATTTCTATGTAATTTAAATTGTATATTTAGTTTTTCTTCTCTTTGACTATTACTTAAAGTTGCTTAAATGTTTATATGTTTATTGTTCCATGTAAGGCCTTATGGCAAGTTTTTGTTCTTTGTAAACCGGTTTGATTTGCATCTAATGTAGGAAGATCGGTATAAAAAAACAATAAATAAATAAATAAATAAATACATGATTGCTCTGAACTAGCACTGCTTGTAAGGGAACAAGAGGGCTGGAGGGAGAGGGGACAGACCCCATGTAATGCATCCAGTTGTTACTTATTAAACTGCTTTGAAGGAACTATCCCTCTCTCTGTGTTGTCTCTGGGGATTGGGGGGACTGCTTACCCCCAACCCTGCCCGAAGGGAACCCAGAAGCCCAGCAAAACCAGGGCCAACAGAGGCACGGACTCAGGGAGTTACGTGAACACATCGAACTCCAGGGACCGGGGCAACTGGTGGCGACTCAGGACTGGAGACGGAAGAGCGGTGCTCGAGGCCTCATGGACGGTGAGCCATCACACAATACACGTTTCAATATGTTCGTTATGAATGCGTTTTATGTATAATGTTGGTTACATTGTAAACCGGAGTGAAGGCAGCCTGCTATACTTCGGTATATAAAAGAATCTAAATAAATAAATAAATAAAATGTGCTACTTGCTAACTTCATGGAGTGCCGCCTAGTCCTTCTATTTTCCGAAAGAGTAAATAACTGATTTACATCTACCCATTCTAGACCTCTCATGATTTTAAACACCTCTATCACATCCCCCCTCAGCCGTCTCTTCTCTAAGCTGAACAGCCCTAACCTCTTTAGCCTTTCCTCATAGGGGAGCTGTTCCATCCCCTTTATCATTTTGGTTGCCTTTCTCTGTACCTTCTCCATTGCAATTATATCTTTTTTGAGATGTGGTGGCCAGAATTGTATACAGTATTCAAGGTGCGGTCTCACCATGGAGCGATACAGAGGCATTATGACATTTTCCGTTTTATTCACCATTCCCTTTCTAATAATTCCTAACATTCTGTTTGCTTTTTTGACTGCTGCAGCACACTGAGCTGACATGTGGTGAAGGTGAGAGTGGAGTGATTATTGGAGGGACCCTACACCCTAATCATTTGTTTTGGTCATCCTCTGGGGTCACGTACTTTTTCAAATGATGAAATGGGTTCACATTGGCGAAATGTTTGGGAAGCCCTGGTGTAGCTAATAGCGCTCATCACATGTAAAGTACATATAGATGAGGCTATTAGCTAATCCCTGCAATGCAAAACATTTCCCGCATGGCCAATGCGCCCTTGCAACACGGCACATTCCATGCCAGCATAGGGCTGGCATAAAGGTCTGCTGCATTCAAGGGCTCATTGTAAAAACACTAAATTCCTGCTTTCTGTGATCCCTCTTACTAGTATCGTTGCAATACTAAGTAGGAGAGACCACAGAAAGTGGAATCAGTTAAAAAAAATATTTCTGGAAAAAAACTTTTCTGGGCACCCAATACATACCCACAATTTACATGGTCCAGGCCGTGTGTATTGTGGGTGTATATTGTACTGGTAGCGGGAGAAAATGGATACTTGTATTGAACATCCATTTCCTAACCCGCACTGACAGCCACCTTTTCTGGGTGCCTGATGCAGAGCAGGAGCTAGGGACGCACAATTTCCCCATGTATCTCATTTTTACCACGGCAGCTAATTTAAATATTAAATTGGGTGCCCAGGAGAGGTGGATTGACGCACGTTAGGAGAGTGGGCACCCAGTCATGAGTGCCCGTTTTACATACGCCGATATTGCATCAGCCTGTCTGTGAGCAGACTAGGCTTCTTTTTTTTTTACAGCTCCTTCACTTTTCTATCTGTAGAGAGTTAGAAGACTTATTTCCGTACTTCTCCCAGCAGCGAACACTGCAAGCCATCTAGGCATCAGCTTTCACAGCCTGCCACACTCTTTCTAGCATCAGAGGACCTCGAGGTTCATTGGTATCTGGTCTCCCAGCAGGGGACTCCAGAGAACACTGGGAATTGTCTTAGGCTTCAGCTTCCAAAGTTTCTATGCTGTTTCCCGTTACAGAGAACTGGAAGTCTCATTTGCCTACTTTTACTAGCAGCCCCCACACTCTATCCAGGTATGAGCTTTCATGGCCCCCACACTCTTTGTAGCAGCAGAGGAGCTCAAGGTTCATTTTCATGCTTTTCCAGAAGGCTCAGCAGAGGACTCCAGATGATACTGTGAGCATTCTAGGCTTTAGCTTTAACAGCCCAGCTTCCAATTCCCCCTTCTTTCCAGCAGCCGAGGGTCTGAAGGCATGCACTAAAACACCACTTCCTATAAACTTTTAACAACAGATTTATTTCTTTGATAGAATAACAGGGAATTAGTTCACAACAAGGCGCAATAAGGTTTGTATTTATAATACATTAATTGTAGTGTCCAGAGGACCACTGGCAGACAAATATAAAATAAACCAATAGATTTAAAGTAGATTAGTTTGAACAGCCCTGCTCCTTTAGAAAGTCTAAATCACTAACAACTGAAGAAAATTGATACAGAGAGTACTACAGCAGTGACGGTGTGTGTGTGAGTGTGGGTGGGGGGTGGCTATCCAGTCTTTTGCACTGAGTGCCATGTGTGATTATCTACCAGTTAGGGAGAGGTTGTATGTGTGCACTCAGTGCAAAAAGCTCCTAGCCTTCACAGAATGAGTCTGATATCTGGAGGCTAGAATGGCGGGGAGTTGGGTTGGTGTGGAGGACAGGCTGTGGTGTGGCAGAGGAGGGGCTCAATCTGGGAGGAGGCAGGCTGTTCTGGGGCTGGGAGAGAGGCTTGGCCTAGGGGCCTGACTGTGCTGGAGCTGGGGGAGTGTAAGCTGTGCCGAGGCTGCTGGGGAGTGAGGGTAGGTTTTGCTGGAGCGGAGGCTGCAGGGGTGGAGGCAGGCTGTGCTGGGCATGGGGGAGAAGGACAATGAATAGGAGCTTCCAGGGAATTTATATGGGTGGCTGTGCCGCAGCTGGGACTCGGGCTGCGAGGGGTAACTTGGACTAGGACTGAGGCAGGGGTGCGGGGAAGGGGCTGGCTGTGCTGCTCCTGGGCCGTGGGGTGTGAGGTATGGGGGTGGCGAGGGCAGCAGGTGATGGGGCTGAGTAGGCTTTACTGGGGCTCAGAGTGGGAGGATAGGCTATGCTGGGGTTGGGGAAGAAGGCAATTCATAGGATCCTCTGAGGAACTTCCATGGGTGTCAGCTGGTAGTAACATAGTAAATGCAGGAAAAGACCCAAGTGGTCCATCCAGTCTACCCAGCAATCTTTTGCTTTCTTGTTCTTTTTCTATTAATAGGATATTTGTTGCTCTGTACAGGTTAACCCAGTCAACATGGGTTACCCTTTTCTATGTCTTCATCATTTAGCCACCAGGAATCCTCTGTTTTTATCCCATGCCTTTTTGAATTCCATTTTCATCCTTGTCCTCCCTACTGGGAGAGCATTCCATGAGTACACCACCCTTTCCGTGAAGAAATACTTCTTGACATTGATCCTAACTCAGTCTTCCTGGAGCTCCATATTATGACCCCTTGTTTAGCATTTTTCTTTCCATCAAAAAAGGTTTGATACTTGTGCATTATTAATACCTTTCAGATATTTAAAAGTCTGTACGATATCATTCCTGCCTCTCCTCTCTTCCAGTGTATAGATGTTTAGATCCTTCCATCTCATAACTCTTGTGGTGCAGACTCCACACCATTTTGGTTGCCTTTCTCTGGACCACCTCCATCCTGTGTCTATCTATTTTCCGATACTGTTTACACACACACACACACACACACACACACATATTTTCAAAGTGGATTTATGTGCATAAATAAATTTGGTTTGAAAATTTAGGATAAAGTCTGTGAATGAAAAGTACTTTAGCCTATGTGAAAATGGCCCTCCCTGTGATCTGCCCTTACCAAGAAAGTTATTGCTGTATGATAACACCCCCCCCCCCCCCCACCCCCAACATTCTACTAGTGGTGTGTAAAGTACTTACTGCAACTACCATAGATCAGGGGTCAGCAATTTGACAGACTTTTTCTCTTCTCTTTTCATGCATCCCCCCAAAAATAAAACTGGAGATGAAAAGTAAAGCATTTAAAAATCAGCATCAAACTCCTATAACACAGATTTTTAATGACAGTTTTTATTTTAAATTGTAGGAAATTAAAAACCTGTCCTTTTTATCCAGATTGAGTTTTTGGCAATGAAGGATATTTAATTTATATTTGTTTAATGTAGTCAGGATTCTATGGCTTGGAAAATATGCTTGGATTGTAATTTAATTCCTATTTTATAAGACAATTTTAGGCTTGAGGTAGTCACATTGTCCTAAGGCCCTAATTTGATGACTTAATGTAGGCAGATGTTTTTCTCCAGTCAGTTCATTTCAGCTTGCCTATCATTACATGCAGATAACTCTCACTTTGATTAAAATGTTCTAACTGCGACAGCAATAAGTAATTCTATTATTATTATTCCTTTCCTGATCTGCTTCCTAGTATGTACCCTGCTTATTATAATGCAAAAATTACAATAAACATCTATCTTTATACACCAGACTCAGTAATAATAAAACTGCTGCACAAAGAAAGACTGAATTGGAATCTAAGCTCTAAACCTCATGCTAACATTTTTTAGTGGTACACATTAAACATTTTAGCATGAAGGCTCATTTTAAAAGGCATAGGGCCCTGTGTATGAAACTGGGCATTAACACAACACCAATATCCTACAGCTCCCTCTTTCCTTTGTTTTCAAGATAGTTGCACAAAAACCTTCCGCCAAGTTTGTTGCCATAGGGACTGATAAGACAATAGAGGATGGGCCGTTCTAGAGATTAAAATCCAACATGATAAGAACATAAGAAAATGCCATACTGGGTTAGACCAAGGGTCCATCAAGCCCAGCATCCTGTTTCCAACAGTGGCCAATCCAGGCCATAAGAACCTGGCAAATACCCAAAAACCCAATAGGCCCAATAGGCCTCTTTTGCTCTGGCCAGTAGCTTGCACTACATGTGAGAGCTTATACCTGAGAACACATTGTCAAGCCATCCAACGCCAACCAGCTGAGAATGCCTCCAAATTACTTCTGAATCTGCTAGGCCAAACATGATGTCATTAGTGGAGACCCACTATTGATGCATACAGCCCCAATGAAATCGCATTATGTCTTCAGCATTAGAGGTACATTCCAGCGGCCTTCCTGACATTGCCCCGATGAGCCTGGAAGCACCAAAGAAGAGTTCTGTGCAAGGGATTTACAGAGTGACATCTCTGTCTTAACATCAAAATGCAGCATCCTGCCAGAGGGAGAGGCGTTCAGCACATCTCATGGTCTGGGGTGACCTGCCAAGCAGTGAGGCCAGCTAAAGCAGAGCCCCCAGTCCAGCTCAGGCAAGGAAAAGAGGTAGAACAGTGATTCCTGCAAAAGTACCTGTGATTGGGGGCTTCAGCCTTTTCCACACTGTGATGCAAATATGCCCCCCTTTGTGGTCATGTTCAACATGGGATGGACTATGTGGTCCCCGAGTCTCAACAGAGGTGATCCTTCCTAACACCCTCCTGTGTAGCCTCCTGTTTTTTTAGAAGCATAAGCACCAGTTTTCTCTGGATAGCTCCTTCCCCCTTCTTCATACCGGGGGATAAAAGGTGGGGACCGAACACCTAGGCACCAGGTAAGAAGGAATACCTATTTCCCAAATAGTCCAAGGTTTCAACTTCACTGGAGAGCCAGATAGCAGAGGAACTGCAAGCTACTTAAGCTCTCAAACAGACTCATTGTAACAGCTAGCAACCAGAGATACTAGCGAGCTGATGACCAGGGTTGCACAGAAGAGGACTAAGGAGATAAGCCACAAGGAGACCTTACATGTGGCAGACCCAGAGAACATCTAGTGAATCTGTTCTACCTGCAGTAGGGGATTTAAGGTCAGCCATCGGGGTTGGGTACCAAGTTAGACATGATAGGGCAGCAGTTGGAGGATACACATGAAAGAAAGTAAAGATGCAATAGATCTGGGCATCATCAGACTCCAATTCCAATTGCTCATCCACTGAGTCCCATTATGACTCTGATATCGCTTCAAATTCCAATCAAGATATTCACCTCCCTGAATGGAAATCACATGTTGCCTGGGGACTCTAGCCCTAACTAGTGTCAGGAGTGACAGGGCTTGAACCTTGACCCTGGGAAGTTTAGACTGGAGAACTACAAGGAGGCTGGAGAGCTGCAATGGAGCCATGGAGGCTTTTGATCCATAAGGCAGTCTGAGAATAGTTATCTAACCCACCTGAGAGAGGTAGACATTCCACCAGAACCTCCCTTTTGGGACAGAACTGTGTGTGTCCTAACTTGAGGCCAGGATTTAAGGAGCTCCAGAAGGACTCTCTTTGCTGGTTTGACAGTCTCCTTGGAGATCATCTCATTTATTTATTTATTTTAAATCTTTTCTATACAGTCACTAAGTTATATACCATCGCAACGGTTTACATGTAGGCACATAAATTAATGTAGGTGAATGCGTACTATAGTACATTCTAACAGGTGCCACCAAAGGTCCAGTTACAATATATCATTAAAGACAATCAATTGTTTAGTGAAGTAGGTCATGACCAGGTGTACCTATAAGGTACTATTCACGGGTAAAATTCATATTCATAGTGTTTACAATTATGTTTATTGTGATATAGCGTCATAGACTATTTTAATGCACATTCTTAGAATAGTGCTGTGCGCTGGTGCTCTTCTGCCTTTTCCTGTATATTTTTTATTCTCCAGTCTCTTTATAAAATGCTTGTTTAAAAAGCCATGTTTTAAAACTTTTCTCATGTTCTTTGTTCCTGTTTTATACCCACTCACCTGCCCCTGAATCCTCATTTACCCTGAGCCCTACATCTCATTTCATAGCTCCTGTCTGGGCTCCTGTCTGGGCTCTATCATTACCTTGTGAACTTAAGCCTCTCCCTGGAGTGTGCAAGCAACTCCCCATTGAAGCAATCTCTGATAACTAGCTTGACATAGTTATGGGAAACTGTATCCTGAAGATCCCTGAGAGAAAAAGTTTAAAAAACCGGCATTTCCTGACATTTTCAGACTGATAGTCAACACAGATAGAATGGTATAAGTAAAAGAAAGAAATGGGAAGAGGGAAAACAAAGGATATCTCTTGGCTATGTATTAAGAACATAAGAACATAAGAAATTGCCATGCTGGGTCAGACCAAGGGTCCTTCAAGCCCAGCATCCTGTTTCCAACAGAGGCCAAACCAGGCCACAAGAACCTGGCAATTATCCAAACACTAAGAAGGTCCCATGCTACTGATGCAATTAATAGCAGTGGCTGTTCCCTAAGTAAACTTGATTAATAGCCGTTAATGGGCTTCTCCTCCAAGAGCTTATCTAAACCTTTTTTGAACCCAGCTACACTAACTGCACTAACCACATCCTCTGGCAACTGGGTCTAGGTATTTTTGTATATGATAAGTATAGTAAGCAGCAACAATCAGTATGCTTCTATGATGATATACACCAACACCAATACTATACTGGAGACATTCTGGAACTATGAGGGTGGGCATTGGCTCAGTTAAGAAGAGCACTTGACACCAGAGAGATGGAGGAAAATCCAACTATATTTGGACACACAAGATGTCAGCTTATGATAAAATGAAAGAGCAATAATGATTAGGAATGTGCAGGGAAACATTTTTTTTTGTTTCATCTTTTTTATTTGGTGGGAGGAGTGTTCAGGATTTGATTTGTTTAATGTTTATTTCAGTTCAATTTGTTTTCCAAACCAAAATAAATATTATTTAAAAAAACAAACAAACCCCAAACCCAAAAATAAATAAATATATAACAAAAAGTTATGCTTCCTCATGGCCCTCCAGCGGTCCCCTGCTGTCTCCATACTTTTTCTGGTGCTCTTCTGAGGCTGAAAGAAGCAGGAATCAGCCCAGGTTGCTCCTGTTCCACAGAATCTGGTTAAAATATGGTGCCGGCCTCAGGGCAAGCCGGTTCCAATTTGTTTTAAGGCTACAAAATAATATGATCATTATTATTATTAATTTATTTATATTCAGTTTGGATTCCATTTCTATTTCAAATGAATGCACATGCCTAATAAAGATTTAGGGATAATGGTAGCAGAACATCGTCAATGGCAGTGCAGAACATATGTTGGCATTTCAATAGGGTCCATTGCTTTTTTCCCTAATTGCTGATTTTAGCACATTTATTCAGCTTGCCACATAAGCTGTATTGCCTTACAATGCCCTTAAAATTTCAGTGACAAGCCCCCCCCCCCCCCACTCCTATGGTATATATTAATAGTCCAGCTAGTCCACATGGCTAGAAGGAACAGTTAGTGCAGATGGCTTGGGTACATTTTTTGTTATAATCACTGTCATTTGTTAAATAAAGCTGCAGCTTTCTGAAGGAGCATGGGTGGTCATGGTTGCCAGTGTTAAATACTTCTTAACATTTAATACACTACATTTTTAACACACACACTATAATGTAGCATCACATTACTGATAGAAACACTAACCCTAAAAGTACAGTGTATCTGTACTACATTAACCTGGTCACTAAATAGTGTGTGGATGTCACACAAAATTGCATACATGTGCTAAGCTGAGCATGCTGAGGCATCTTTTCCTCATGGTTTTTCCTACCTTTTTTGAAAGCAGTATAAAAAGAAAGAAAATCTGGCATATTGGGCTAGATGTCAGTGCTGAGAAGAGGAGTGGTAGACTTGAATTTCAGGTGTTTCACAGAGTAAAGCCTGATACTTGACGAGACGTGAATTAGTCATCCATTTTGGTCCATGAGTCTCGAGCAGTCCCCGGATAGTATGGGGGGTGGTTATCTGTAAGGTCTGACCGAATGTTAATTTGACAGCTTCGGCTACAGTAGGGTAACAACTGGATCCTAGGAGAGGATATTGAAGGAGAACAAAGAGGTTGAAGAGTATTTTATATTTCTTTTGTGCAAACCTTGCTCCAGATTTTCTGCAAGGTCTCTAAGGAGTGAGTGCATGTTTATGTCCATCAGTATTCTGTATCTGTAAGGGTCTTGAAAGAACAGAGCAAGATGACATGATTGGTGAGAGAATGAAGTATGGAAGGGGGCATTTGTGCCTGTAAAAGTATGGATAGGTACAACATGGGAAAGAGGGGTAAGAGTGTCAATATGTGAGTGGAGATTATAGGGAAGACACCTACTACAGTGCAGGTAGAGACAGTGAAGGAGGAGGGAGTAGTGGGGGCAGGTATACAGTCAGAGCAGTGAGACCAGGCCGTTTGCTCCAAAAACTTATGTTTCCCCATTGAAAAGCATTGACTGTATTAAAACAATAGACTCTGAGGCTGGGCAGGACATGTGGGAGTTTCCACAGCAACCAGCCTTCATGCCTATGACTCATGTGTGAGGTCAGAGGATAACCAGGATCTGTTGTCAAGGAAACCAGACTGACAAAGCAAGGAACATATCAGAGGGAAGCATTTTTCTAAATCAGCGAATCACTCAACTTTCTATCTTTTGTATTTCAATCCCTGACTATTTCAGCTTGCAGTTGGATTCTATATGTCACTCATGGAGGATACATCCTGATTGCTGTTGTCTCAGAATTTTGTATTATTATAGTTTTCTGTATCAACAGTGCTTTGGTTCTAGATTAGAAACATTCTGTCTGTTCTATTCCTGTTAGCTGTTATAAACTGTGTTAATTTGCATAGGTTTATAATTTTTTTTTAATAACTCACTGTTGTCACTGCTACTGACTTAGAGGAAGGTTAGGATTCTCCAGCATTCTTTTCCATTTAGGGGGAAGTAACTCTAGGCTGCCTGGCTGGCACTGAATAGTTTTGCAGTGATTTATTAAATATTAAACCTGTTGCTACCAGTGTAGTACCAGTGCTGTAGCTGAACTCTGCCTCATAGAGAGGCTGTTTTAACTCTCTTTGGCCTGGATTTATCAAAATGCGGTAAGTACCGCATGTGATAGCAAAAGGGGCGTGTTTTATGCTAATATAGCATTATCGCAATTTGCACTAATTACCTGTGCGAAGAGCTAAGTTAGCGCAAATTGCAATACCATTTCAGAATCTGCGATAAGTGCCAGACCTGTTGTATTTCCTGCATTCAACCACTGTTAATGGTGAGAGAGAGAGAGAGAGAGAGATGGAGCGTATGTCCAGGGGGCAGGGGGCGGTCCGGGATGGGTCCAGGGGTGTGGCGATGGTTCGGGGGCGGGCCGGGAGGGCGGTCCCGAGTCCCCTGGCACTGCGGCCTGTGCCGGGGGATGCTGGGGCGGCGCATGCAAGTTACGCCTGCTTCAAGCAGGCGTAACTTGCCCAACAAAGGTAGGGGGGGGGGATTTAGGCAGGGCTGGGGGGTGGGGTAGATAGGGGAAGGGAGGGGAAGGTGGGGGGACGCGGAGGGAACGGAGGCAGGCTGTGCGGCTCGGTGCGCGCAGGTTGCCGATTTTGCACAGCCTTGCGCCCGCCGACCCCACACGTGCGTATGTTTTGAAGATCTACCTCTTAGTGCAACAGAGGCTATAAGATCAGTTTTGTCATCCTCATCTAATTCAGAGCTTGTTGAATCTCCCTTCAAAGGATTTTCTGAAGCAGAGATGGGAGAGGCATTAGCTGAAGACCCTGCATTAGGAGGTTTAGTCAGTACTGTGCTAGCTTCCACTTCACTGACAGAGGAGTGAGAGATAGGAGGACATGTTAGTGAGGGAGAGCAATCCACACTGACCGTGCAGGAACAGAGGATAAGTTAATCCCCTGCTGCAGTTTCTCATCTGTGACCATACCCACTTCACTGCCAGCAGTGCCAACCACCCCAAAGGATGCAGACCGAGGCAAGGGGTCATGAAAGAAATCTGTGATCTGGAGCCATTTTGGAGGACCCATGCATTGCGTGTTGTGACTGTAGTACAAAGGACATCAGCCAAGGGAAGCAACTAGGCCACTTAAGCAATGCTGGAATGGAGCATCACCTGAAGAAGCAGCATCTCCTTCAATTTTTACCTGTGGATGGTAGTAGTATAGTCAGGGGGCTCCTTCTGCAAGACAGAGGACAGTAGTCATTAAAAAGGGGATGAGTGTTCCTCAACCTCCTTCTAAGACTTTGGCTCCTATCAGTCAGGTGGAAGGCCAGCAGCAGTCGCTAAGAAGCGACTGCCTACAATGGAGGAAATGAGGTGGTGTTTGAATGTACTGTCACGGGGAAAGAGGCAGGCAGCATCCAAAGTGGTGACAAGGACTATCAGTGAGATAATTGCTTTAGACGGTAAGCCCCCGCAGATCATTGAGAATGTGGATCTCAGGTGTTTGCTGCAGGTTCTAGCGCCAAATTATAAAGTGCCCTCCAGGACCCCTTTCAGCAGAAAGTAATCCCCAATTTGTATAAACATTGTTGCTCTGCTGGTGAAAGCACAGGAGAGCAGTGTCCATTTCACAAGTGACATATGTACATCCATAAATGTCTCACACTCTTTCTTCTCTCTGATGGCACACTGGTGGGACCTGGCTGAGGCAGCAGCTCCACAGTGGCCAGAGCAACAAGACACAGTTGGGCTTTGCTGAACACTCACTTGATGGATGGTTCCTATACCTCTGCCAATATTTTAGCAGTGATTCAAGAAATGCTGGAGGGCTGGCAGCTGGATCAGAGAACCAGAAGTCTCTGATACACTGCCAGCCCTCCAGCATTGGCTCTAACATGGTCAAGGCAGTATCCGATGGTGGATATCAGGGTGTATGATGCTTCACTCACAACAGTGAGAATGTTAGGAATTATTAAGAAGGGAATGGAAAATAAAAAGGAGGATGTTATAATGCCTCTGTATTGCTCCATGGTGAGACCACACCTTGAATACTGTGTGCAGTTCTGGTCACCACATCTCAAAAAGATTATAGCTGCACTGGAGAAAGTGCAGAGAAGGGTGACCAAAATGATAAGGTGCATGGAACGGCTGCCCTATGAGGAAAGGCTAAAGAAGTTGGGGCTGTTCAGTTTGGAGAAGAGACAACTGAGGGGGGATATGATAAAAGTCTACAAAATCATGAAAGGACTTGAACAAGTTAATGTAAATTGGTTATTTACTCTCGCAGATAATAGAAGGACCAGGGGGCACTCCATGAAGCTAGCATGTAGCTTATTTAAAATAAATCAAAGAAAATTATTTTTCACTCTCACATAGTTAAGCTCTGGAATTCATTGCCAGAAGATGTGGTTACAGCAATTAGTGTAACTGGGTTTAAAAAAGGTTTGGATAAGTTCCTAGAGGATAAATCCATAAACTGCTATGACACTAATTAATAAGCAATAGTAGCTTGTGATCTATCTGTTTGGGTACTTTCCAGGTTCTTGTGACTTGGACTGGCCACTGTTGGAAACAGGATACTGGGCTTGATGGACCCTTGATCTGATCCAGTATTGCTTATCTTATGTTCTTATGTAGTGATATGCTTAACACAATACGGTCTAAGGAATATTTATTCAATACTGAGTCCCAGTAGACTCTAAACTCAGAGTTTTCACTATATAATTTGGGTTCTTTAAGAGTCCTGAGCTCCCTGGCTATCTTTTCTGTTTTCTTGATGAAAATATTGAATCAAGGAAGCTCCATCCAATTCTACCTGAATTAGTTTCTTATATAGAGAAATTAAATCCTGCCAATCATTTATCTTCCCACTATTAGTCAGGCTCCAAACTTGCTCCTTCTTGCAATAATGTTTTAACATGGTCCTCCAAATATCTAATTGCACTTTTCCAAGATTAAGCCATAATCACAATCAATGAATCAAAATACCATCAATAACTTCCCAGTGAGAATGCATGTACATTGAGACATTGAATATACATTAAGAATTTGATTGATACAATAAGACATTCCATTTACACTTTCACTTTAGGAATTATGGTAAAAACTAAAAGGGTTTTTTCCCTATGATGACATCTTTTGGCATAAATCTTTGCAGCTGAGAACTAAAATTAAAGTCACACAGATGTGTACATTTAAAAATGCTGTCTGAGGTTTTTTTTCCCTTTCTTTAAAAGAATTTAAGTGATAAGTAAATAGTATAGATCTTAATGAAAACTGAAAAAAATCAAGAAAATTGGACGTAATTAGCAGCTGGTGCTGTATGTACAATTTTTATTATTATTAAAAAGTTAAAAATTTATATTAAACATTAAATATATAACAAATGTATTTAAAAAATATATCACCAGTGGTTTTTTGTATTGAATATTTGTTGTATATTTACACAGAATATTATTAATGGTATTTTGGTCCACCATTTTTAAAGTGCCAGGACCTGAGTGAGAGTAACTGGAATTCTCTCCTGCCTTTTCCATGCAGGATCTGGGAAAGAGTTAAGTAGGGCTGGGGTGTGAGTTTCTTGGGCCTGTTGTTGGTGAGAAGACCATACTTGTAAAAACAACTGGTCATGAAAAGACCCATTTCACTGTAGTCCTGTTTTGCCTGGCAGATGGCACAAAACTGCGTCCAGTGGTAATATTCAGGAGGAAAACAATGCCCATTAACCTAAAAATTCCAGCAGGCGTAACTGTTTGGGTTCATCCTAAAAGCTGGATGGATGTAGAGAGAATGAAATGTTGGTTGTGCGGTATAGTGTAGGCGACCAGGCACAGGTCTAAGACAATGATTGTCACTAGGGATATGTTCTGCATACATATAACAGAGGATGTGAAAGATGATGCAAAGAAAATGGCGACCATGTTAGCAGTGATTCCAGGAGGTCTGACATCAATGATTCAGCCATTAGATGTCTGTCTCAAGCAGGCTTTCAAGGGCCAATTGTGGCATGTATAGCAACAATGGATGTGTTCTGGTCAAGCAAAATTAATGAAAGGAGGAAACCTGATGAAAAACCAGACACTAATTTGATAGCAAAATGGGTAAAGGATGCCTGGGAGTCAATTCAACCATAAATGATCAAGAAGTCATTCCTGTAATGCAGCATTAGCAATGCTATGAATGGATCAGAAGATGACACCATCTATGAAGACAAAGACGAATCAGCATCAGATGATGATTCAACAGATGGAGACAGTGAAGGCAACATTTGCGCTAAGGGCATCAACAAAGAACAGTTCCACAATTTATTTGGACATTCTGATGATGAAGAATCAGACTTGGAAGGATTAGAATGAGGCACTTTATTCTTATTTATTTATTTAAAATTGTTTATATACCACCTTTTAAATTAAAAATTGATTAAAACGGTTTATATTCGACCATATACATAATATAAACATAAACATCTCCCGTCAAATCCTTCACGATTCAGCTGCTCATGTTTTAACTGGTATAGGTCTCAGAGATCAATTTATAATAATTTTGTATAGAGAAATTAGATATACGGTTTTGATACTTAGAAAAAATGGAAAAGGGTAGACAGTGGTGTGCCTCGGGGCTCTGTACTTGGACCGGTACTTTTCAATCTAACTAGATAAATGAAGCCTGACTGACGTGCCGCAAATGCGCAGTAGAGAGCAGCTCTACTGCTCATGTGCGGGCGAGCACGTCGGTCTTAGGCAGGGTAAGGAAAAAAAAAACATGGCGGCGGGTGGCAGTGGCGGCGGTGGCAGCCGGCGGCGGTAGCGGCGGCAGTAGCAACGGTGGCGGCGGGCGGCGGCGGCGGCAGCGGGTGGCGGTAGCGGGCGGCGGTAGCGGCGGCAGTAGCGGCGGCGGCGATGGCAGCGGGCGGCGATAGCGGTGGCGGCGGGCGGCGGCGGTAGTGGCAGCGGGCGGTAGCGGCGGGCGGCAGCAGCGGCCAGTAGCGAGGGAGGGAGGAGAGAGAGAGAGGGAGGGACAGACTGAGTGAGAGGGAGGGAGGGAGTGGGAGGGACGGAGAAGAGGGAGTGGGAGGGAGTGACTTAGTGAGAGGGAGGGACTGAGGGGAGGGAGGGAGGGATTGAGTGAGGGGGAGGGACTGAGGGAGGGACTGAGAGGGGGAGGGACTGAGGGAGAGAGAGGGAGAGAGGGAGGGAGGGACTGAGGGAGAGAGAGGGAGGGAGTGAGTGAGAGGGAGGGACTGAGTGAGAGGGAGGGAGGAGTGGGTGAGTGTGTGGGAGGGAGGTAGGTAGGGGGTGGGGAAGAGTGAGGGGAGAGGGAGAATGAGGGAGAGGTGAGAGACAGGGATGTGAGTAAGTGGAAGGGGGAGAGGGAGAATGAGGGAGAGGTGAGAGACAGGGATGTGAGTAAGTGGAAGGATAAGAAGTTGTGGAGCAGAGAAAAAGGGAGTGGAGGAGGGCTGAGGGGGAGGGGATGGGATTGAGAGAGAGTGGGGAGTGACTGAGGGAAGGGGAGAGAGGTGGGAGTGACTGAGGGAAGGGGAGGGAGGTGAGAGTGAGGGGAAGAAGGCAGTGGGAGACAGAGGGTGAGTAAGACTGAGTGGAGGAAAGGGGAGGAGTGAACGAGGGGAAGGGGGAGAGAGGGAGAAAAAGTGTAGAAGAGTGCTGTGTTAGAAAATGGACTGAAAACAAAATGTAATGTAGCCCGTTTTAACGGGCTTAACGGCTTGTATATCTATAAATGAACTGGAAAGAAATATGATGCGTGAGGTTATCAAATTTGCAGATGATACAAAATTATTCAGAGTAGTTAAATCACAAGCGGATTGTGATACATTACAGGAGGACCTTGTGAGACTGGAAGACTGGGCATCCAAATGGCAGATGAAATTTAATGTGGACAAGTGCAAGGTGTTGCACATAGGGAAAAATAACCCTTGTTGTAGTTTCACGATTTTAGGTTCCATATTAGGAACTACCACGCAGGAAAAAGATCTAGGCATCATAGTGGCAAATACTTTGAAATTGTCAGCTCAGTGTGCAGCAGCAGTGAAAAAAGCAAACAGAATGTTAGGAATTAGTAGGAAGGGAATGGTTAATAAAACATAAAATGTCATAATGCTTCTGTATCGCTCCATGGTGAGACCATACCTTGAATACTGTGTACAATTCTGGTCGCCGCATCTCAAAAAAGATATAGTTGCAATGGAGAAGGTACAGGAAAGGGCGACCAAAATGATAAAGGGGATTGAACAGCTCCCCTATGAAGAAAGGCTGAAGAGGTTTGGGCTGTTCAGCTTGGATAAGAGATGGCTGAGGGGGGATATGATAGAGGTCTTGAAAATCATAAGAAGTCTTGAACAAGTAGATGTGAATCAGTTATTTACACTTTCGCATAATAGAAGGGCTAGGGGGCACCATGAAGTTAGCAAGTAGTGCATTTAAGACTAATCAGAGAAAATTATTTTTCTCTCAATACTAGGGATGTGCAGCAGGGACGGATTTGTCCCATTCGGTATTCATATTTGTCAGGACCCAAATCCGTTGCATCCGTTCTCGGGGGACCCCGATCCGTTCATTAGTTACATATGTATTCATTTCCCCCCAAAAAATCCCATCCCAACCCTTTAAATTTAATTAACTACAACCCCCCACCCTCCTGACCGCCCCCCCCCCCCCCCAAGACTTGCCAAAAGTCCCTGGTGGTCCAGCGGGGGTCCTGATGCGATCTCCTGCACTCGGGTTATCGGCTGTCAGTATTCAAAATGGCGCCGATAGCCTTTGCCCTTACTATGTCACAGGGCCTACCGGTGCCATTGGTCTGCCCCTGTCACATGGTAGGAGCAATGGACGGCCAGCGCCATCTTGTTAATGTATTGTAATTTGTTTTATTTTAATATTTTTAATATTTTTATTTTTTTTATTATGCATATTACTATTGTAAGCCGTCATGAACTTTAAAAAAATGCATATTCATTGTGGATATTCCGTTTTTCATTAGCATGTCCGATGATCAATCCTTAATGGTGGCCTATCTTAATGCTTATCTGAGGGAAATAGCTGAGTGGTTGAGACACCAAAACTTGCAGCTTAATCCTAAAAAAAAACCTGAGATGTAGGTAAGTCACATTCACAAATAGTAGGTCAGTCCCCTTACAGTGAAAGGACTGGGATTGTTCCCTAAAAAAGTATTTCAGAATTCAGGAGTCTTGTTAGATGACCAGCTTGCTATGGAACTGCATGTCACTGCAGCTGTCAAAACTTTTTTTTTTTAATCTTCGTAAAATCAGGCAACGTGATTCTTATCTGTTGAAGAATATCCTGGCAATTGTTATATATGCTCTGGTTACTAATAGAATTGATTATTGTACTTTCATTTATCGGGGTCTTCCTGAGAGGTTTCTGTGGTGCTTGCAGCTTCTTCAGAATATAGCTGGTGGGATCTTGACAGAGCTCATGCTAAAGATCATATAACTTCCATTTTAAAGGAACTGCATTAGTTGCAGGTCTTTTGGAAGTTAAGTTTTACGTTCTTCAGTATGTTTTATTTATTTTCTTTATTTGTTCACGCCTATATTCTCGCTGTCTTGACTGAGGGAATGGTTAAGAGAGCTTTGTTTGCTGAACGAAGATTCCTGTGTGATACTGTGTGGTACGTGTACCCATAGTGCAGTGTTTAGTCAGTCCACTTTTTCATCATGTATTAGTTTATGTATAGTGCATAGTGCTTTGTATTTTATTCTTTGTTCTATGGGTAGCCAGTGAAGTTCGGCCAGAGTTTCAGTAGTTCAGGGATTTCACTTGTGGAAAAATCAAGGGATCAGGCTACTTTTCAGCACTGCAATCCTAGTGGGGAAGGGGGATTCAAAGGCACTTTCCACTTAACTGAAAGTTAAAAAATACTGGATACATCGTCCTAAACTGGTATTCATGCTGTCACAGGTGCTTGCCACATTCAGGATGTGAGTAGGCTCACTGATCTTCAGCCCCTGTCCTTTGAGTAGGGCCAGCAAGAATGACTTTCCCCAAAGAAGCAGGGTGAACTCAGTTCCTTCCAAAAATAGGAGTCCTCTAGTCTTCACTGTCTCTCACAGCAGGATCCGTCACTGGCGTTTGCCTAGGGTTTAGAGTAGACTCACAGGTCTTTGGTCCCCTAGTGAGAGACCTCTTGCCTCTAAAGTGTATCAGGCTCAACAATCTATCTCTCTGTAACTTATAATGAGAGGGACCCTCTGGCAGGGAATGCATGGTGAGCTATCCCCTCTCAAAGAAAACTCCTTAAGGCAAGGCCGGGAGGCCTCACCAGAGTGTGGAAAAAATATTTCCTTACTATCTGACTGAATCCACAATTGTTAAAATGGCTGGGCTAAATAGCAGTGAGTCATCCAATCCAGGACCTCTTTGTGGGAGAGACTAAAATGTATGGCTGGCTCTCGTCTAAGTGTGTTCTAAGGTCAGGGATAGTGGCATCTAGTGGCGGGACTGAGGGGGGTCTGTCGCACTAGAAAGAAGGAAGCTTTTCCTAGTTATGCAGCAAGAGACTTGTTCTCTTGATGTTATTTTCTACCATCAACATCATCGAAGCAGCTGATAAAGAAGGAGGCATGGTGGCCTTAGATCATATGACTATAAAGCTGAATGTTTACGACAGCTGCAAGATGAATCATGTTATCGTAAACCATATCTAATTCAAACAAAAGAGTTACAAGAACAAATAAAGGTTCTTACAGAGGAGGCGTTACATGCTTATTACTTAACACAAAAGGAATATGATTATTTAAATAAATAATTCTACGTTTGTCATTTTTTAAAACAGTCCCTAAAATTCATAGACATTCCATTCATCCTCCGCATTGTTTCATAATCTCTTCAAATGATTCCTTATTAAAGCTGCCCTCACAATACGTTCACACCTTTTTAAGTCCTATAGCACCACCAGTCTTGTCGTATGTGAGAGACACAACACATTTTTGCAAACATTATCCCAGAATGATAAGGATACTTCAGGTTGGATCCTGGTTACCTTAAATGTGATCTCATTGTATACATCTATCCCTCAGGAGGAAGCACTATTTATAGTTAAGCAGGCATTAAATAGGCATCCAAGACCTATGCAAGTGCTACAGAATTCATTATGTCACTGGCAAGATTAGCATTTACTAGAAATTATCTTTTCTTTGATGGACAGCTGTTCAAACAAATTTCTACAACAGCAATGAGCGTGACTTTGGCTCCATCTTATTTATTTAAATATTTATATTCCTCTTATACCAATTTCATTATACTCAATGGATTACAATTTTAACTTAAAAATGCAATGGTTGAAATGTACATGACAAACTAGTACTCAAAACTATTGCCAATTTGTTAGGACTGAGTTTGAAACACAATGAGTATTTGCTTCAACGTTTGCATTGCATATTGTGTTGTAGAAGTGTTTCACTGATAACGAGTTCTTAATATGGAAGAGTTCTTTTGAATTATTACAGCAATTTTTTATCTGGTTAAATCAATATAATTCTCATGTACGATCTTCTTTTCATTATGATGATGCAGCAATTTCTGTTTAGATGTATGGATCATGCAGGGATGGGTCAGCGCAGAGCCTTGGGCAGACACAGGACAGGGTAGACATCAGGACATCAGAGACGGAGGACGTCAGGACATCAGAGACAGAGAACATTGGAACATCAGGATCATGGACAAAGACAGGAACATCTGGAATGACGAACATGAGAGACATCAGGAACATCTGGCGGATGATAGGACAAGATGAAAGACATCTAGTGAAGAGACCAGGAACATAACAAGGAGGGATCCTATGTAGAAAGGAAAGCCAAGCAGGAGCAGAGACGAGGAGTCCTAAGGAGGACTAGCTCCTTGCCAAGGCAAGGCTAGACTGAAGACTGGGCCCTTAAATAGGGCTGAAGAGGAGGAGATGCCCAGGGAGGAGTTCCAGGTGGGGCCCGGGGCATATCCGGCTGTGGGCCCTTTAAATGAAGGAGAGAGATGCGGCCTCGCCCCTTAGGAGGAAGGGGCAGGACCCTGGACAGCGGCGTCCCCAACGCTGTGAAGGCGGAGGAGTCAGAGCAGGCCACAACCAGGCCCGACGCAGGAGCCGTGGCGTCCTGGACACAGAGACGACGCTCGAGGTGGCTCCCTGCCACAGGAAGAAGCTCACGGAGGAGGCCCCCTCCCGGAGGGGAGAAGATGATGTTGGCGGCCTCTGGGCCACGTGGAAGCACAGTGGTAGGCCCCGCCATGCAGGAAAAGGATGAGGGTGGCCTCTGGGCTGCAAAGGCAGAACAATGGCGGCTCCTGCTGCGCAGAAAGGTCCAGAAATGAGGTAAGTGCCTACTCCCGGCTAGGCCTGCTAGTAGGAGCACAACAGGTTCTCCTCTGTTAATGATCCATACAGTATATAAATGAGTGCTATTCTCAGATAGAGAATGGCTACTACAACTGAGAGAAAAACAAATGATAGAGTAACCAGGGATTATTTATCCCATATGATATTTCAAAAGCTCCGCTCGATTAGTTTTCATTATACACCAACCTGGAGTTTATTATCTTTACACCAGTATTTTAAAACATAAATTTGTTTTGTTTATACTAGGAGAAAACATCTTTGAGATGTGTTGATTCGATCAATGTTTCCAGAAAGAGGGGCATCTCTGGTTTCTCCTATGGGAGAATACAAAAGTTATGGTCATTGTGTTTTTTGTTCCATAATATTTCAAGTTACAGCCTTTGTTAATTCTTTGGATGGATGTTGTAATACTTTAAAGTACAATTCTCTCTGATTGTGAAACATTGTATGTAATGTACATTTTGGTGTGCCTTTGTAACAAAATTCATGTTGGGAAAACATCCAGAAAATTATGAGTACGTATATCTGAACTTAAGAGCTGCATGACACACCATAGTTTGGCGACTTCTCAGAATTTAGATGCTGTGTTTTGGATATAATTCCAATATATCCTTGGGGAGCTACGTTTCTATGGAGAGAACATTTATCATTTGGGTTCCTTAGAACCTAATAGACTAAATTTAGCCATCAAATGGTCTCATTTTTTATCAAATAAGAAATCAACTGCATTTTGAAAGGCTGGTTTACTTCCAGTTTGGACTCTTTTGGAATTGTCATTTCTTGTCTCAGAATTGAAAAGTTAGATTCTGATTGTCCTGATTGTGCTGATTTATGAAATGTCCTCTGATTGCACATCCCTAGAAACCCATCCCCAAGTTAGGAGCTTTATCCTTCACTTTGGGGTGGTATGGGTCTAGATTTAGTGCATATGGGGAGGAAAAATAAACTTCCATAGCCCTCTGGCATGTCTATCCTCTCTTTGCTCTTAAAGCTCACACTAAAGGAGGAAGACCTCACAAAGGTGCCACACTGTTCAAAGCAGATGTAAGGAGGACATTAACAGCAGCAGTGATAAATAGTTTCACACCAGGACTCAGTCATACAGTTCTAGAAATGGATGGAGCAGCAAAATAGAATAAATCACTCATAGAAGTCCAAATAAAATCGTCCAAATAAAATAGCCTTTACTGCAACTTAAATAAAATAATGCAACCCATAATGCCAAAAATGAAGAACAACATAAAAAATATAATAGCAATGAAGATGATTGTTAATTTGCTAATCTTAGGTGTTACCTCCCTTCTCACTTCTCTTGCACCATTATCCATAGAGAAAAACTGTTCCCCTTGCAAAGTGGGAAAATGGGAATTGGGTTCCAGCATGAAGTTATCAGCAAATAGAAGAAAATTCCCTAGCACAAAAACTGCAGGACAACTGTCCCCACATACAAAAACATCCAACTGCAATTGGTCCAAATTTGTACTTTTCTTAAAACTGGAAAAACTGTATCTCAATCTCAATGGGTATAGCCCTTTGAGTCCTTTTGTCAGAAAAAAGTATCAAAATCTTCTTACCATTAGTTCTTCAGATTACTCAGACACTCAGACTCATGCCTCAAATCCTCATTCTTGCCCCAAGTCCTCAGAGATACCGGCATTATACCCTTCCCTTCAAACTGGTCAAGTCAGTCCAAAAAATCCTTTAATCTAAAAGTTCCTTGAATATCAGAATTGCCAAAATGATGAGCAAAAGGCCCATCCAAAAAGTACTCTGCGCTCCTCCTTCTGAGACCCTGTAGAAAATCCCCAAACTTTTCTCTCCTTCTCATAGATCCTGATAGGATCCAAAGGTCTTCCAAAAGTATTTGAAATCCTGCGGGGAATATCAAAATGCTAACTCCTCGAGCTTGAGACTTTGTAGGAATCTTTAGCTGTCTCCTTCCCTCTTGGTTCCTTCAGCCATGCTTAACCCTATGAAGCTCTGGGCATGCTCCTAGGCCATACCCCCGAAAAGGCCTAGAGAGGAAACAAAATTCAACCCCCCCAAAAAAAAGCTATTGAATATTCAAATTACAAGAGCAATGTTAACGACGACTTGGAATCCCCGTCACACCCCTAAAAGGCAAATTTGGACACAGAAAGATGGCATAGAAGAGCTACAAGCACAGTCTGCCTTACCTGCAGCATAACTATGAAAAAGGGTATAAAAGACTGAATCATACTCACCTTTTCTTCTTGGCCCCAAGCCATTCTGCCACCCCCTCACCCCCCAGGAAATGCAAGTCGGTTGTCCATTGCATAATTCCATTAGTGCTGATTAGGAATGTGCTTTTGTTGAAAATGAAGTGGGAAATTTCAATGACATTTCCTGGGGTTTTTTGTTGGTTTTTTATTTTATAAACGAAACAAAAGAAAAATGAAGACATTTCATTTGTTTTTCTTTTGTTTTTTGGTTTGTTTTTTTTACAGTATCATCTCCCCATCAACTAAATACGACAGCAAACTTTTAAAAGAACACTCTTTGGGCTTTCCATCCCCTCCAGCCCCCTAAATCCCCTTCCCTCTGTATTTTACTCTATAGCTGTGGAGTCCAGACCCTCTAACCCTTTTGTAGGGCTAGGCCAGTGCCGTTTGCTATGGTGGCAGCTGCAGACCAGGAGCCACCATGCATCGCTTCTACCCTGTGAAGAAATTTTCAACAAGAGGGAGAAAGGATCCAGGAGGAGGGGAAGACCGGGGAAGGGCCTGGGTGTGGGCTGTTTTTTTTTTTTGTTTTTTTTTTGGGGGGGGGGGGGTTCTGTGTGGGAGAGGCAGTGACAACTTTATTCTTTTTTTTAAGCAAACCAAATAATAATGAATTAAATTTTGTTCATTTTTCTTTTGTTTTATTTAAAAAAGGAAATAAAACAAATACACATCCTTAACAGGTTCACTAGGAAAAGACTAGGAAAGATAACTACACTGCAGTACTTTAGAATGAAGTGACAAAAAATAATTTAAGGGAACAGTTTCTAAAAATATGAGATTTTCATTTTTATAAAAAGGATGGCACCTGCTGTGCTGGCCCTGAAAACTGTCAGTTTAACTAAGTAGTTTAGCTTATGCTTACATCTTGCTACTTTTCATAAGTAGCAAGATGGAATCCAAATTGTGAGGAACCTAACAGAGTTGCTAGAGCTTCCTTGAAATCTGTCCTGGCAGGCTGAAGTTAGGAAGGCTTTTTCTGCATTCCAAATAGCCATTGCCCACTCAAAGCAGTGTATTCTAAACCACCTGTTCCCTAATTCTGTGTGTAGTCGGGGTATAGTTCTTTTCCATATGGCAATGTAATTCCATTAAGCAGCAATCTAGAATAGTTATTTTTTTTAACATTTTAAACCTCAAGAGTTAATCATCCATCTGTATGCAATCATCAATTCCATTAAGCCTTATGGCCCTGTCAGATTATCAAACAATTTGCACAGTAATAGGAAAGGCATTTAATAATTAAGGAATTAATTTTCATATTTGCAGGTCCTTTCAAAGCACCCCCGCCCATTTTTTTCTCCTTTTAGATATTTGCTTTTTAGTAATTCCATTTCAAATCTCATCTGTTAACATGAACTCAGAACCAACATCTGAAATTTCACCGAGGTGTCTCTTAGCAAATGGAGAAAAAAACTAAAAGAAATTGTACTGGCAGAAAGTAAGAAAAAACATTTCATTGTTTTAGTCAATCTGGCAGATGCAATCTCCAAACAGCTCGGTTAAACTTCCTGTTCTGATTAATTAAGAGAGATCTGAGAGAGAGCCCAGTCTTCAGTGCATGGAGATGGGATGCATCTTTCCTTCAAAAGCATTTCTAGCTTGGACAGTCAGGTTGAAAAATCTCCTGTTTAATAAAGAGTAGGGTATGGGAGATGGTGTAATCAAACTATGGGACCAGGGAGGAAAGAGGAAGAGGGAAAAGAAGAGGAGAGAGAGGGGACAGAAGAGAGAGAGAGAGCAGAGGAGAAGGAAGAGGATAAGAGAAGGGGTAAGAGCTGACAGGTCAGAAACAGAGAAGGAGGAATTGGCAGAAGACAAAGAGCTAGGGGGCAGACAGCATCCAAGCATATTCTGGCTTAGGACAACCCTACTGGGACAGAGAAAGAGGTAATCCACATGCTTCAGTTCAGAGGCCATTATGGCCCAAAATGAAGAGTTAAAGATTGAAATTGATCCTCAGACAGACAAGTCTTATGCCATATCTGAGCTTAGCAGATTCTTGAGCTTGTCACATTTTCTAGGCTCTAGGGATTTTCAAACCACAGTGGCTGCTATTGGTGGAATAGAGTAAAGACCATCCACAGGCACATAATGTTAACCCTGCCCAGATGATATGGGATGAGTAAGAACATAAGAACATAAGAAATTGCCATGCTGGGTCAGACCAAGGGTCCATCAAGCCCAGCATCCTGTTTCCAACAGAGGCCAAACAAGGCCACAAGAACCTGGCAATTATCCAAACACTAAGAAGATCCCATGCTACTGATGCAATTAATAGCAGTGGCTATTCTCTAAGTAAACTTGATTAATAGCAGTTAATGGACTTCTCCAAGAACTTATCCAAACCTTTTTTGAACCCAGCTACACTAACTGCACTAACCACATCCTCTGGCAACAAATTCCAGAGCTTTATTGTGCGTTGAGTGAAAAAGAATTTTCTCCGTTTAGTCTTAAATGTGCTACTTGCTAACTTCATGGAATGCCCCCTAGTCCGTCTATTATTCGAAAGTGTAAATAACTGAGCCACATCTACTCGTTCAAGACCTCTCATGATCTTAAAGACCTCTATCATATCCCCCCTCAGCCGTCTCTTCTCCAAGCTGAACAGCCCTAACCTCTTCAGCCTTTCCTCATAGGGGAGCTCCTCCATCCCCTTTATCATTTTGGTTGCCCTTCTCTGTACCTTCTCCATCGCAACTATATCTTTTTTGAGATGCGGTGACCAGAATTGTACACAGTATTCAAGGTGCGGTCTCACCATGGAGCGATATAGAGGCATTATGACATTATCCATTTTATTAACCATTCCCTTTTTAATAATTCCCAACATTCTGTTTGCTTTTTTGACTACTGCAGTACACTGAGCTGACAATTTTAAAGTATTATCCACTATGATGCCTAGATCCTTTTCCAGGGTGGTAGCTCCTAATATGGAACCTAACATCGTGTAACTACAGCAAGGGTTATTTTTCCCTATATGCAACACCTTGCACTTGTCCATATTACATTTCATCTGCCATTTGGATGCCCAATCTTCCAGTCTTGCAAGGTCCTCCTGTAATGTATCACAGTCCGCTTGCATTTAACTACTCTGAATAATTTTGTATCATCTGCAAAGTTGATAACCTCACTCGTCTTATTCCTTTCCAGATCATTTATATATATACTAGCCGTTAAGTCCGTTAAGACGGGCTACCAAAATGATAAAGGGAATGGAACAACTCCCCTATGAGGAAAGACTAAAGAGGTTAGGACTTTTCAGCTTGGAGAAGAGACGACTGAGGGGGGATATGATAGAAGTGTTTAAAATCATGAGAGGTCTAGAACGGGTAGATGTGAATCGGTTATTTACTCTTTCGGATAGTAGAAAGACTAGGGGGCACTCCATGAAGTTAGCATGGGGCACATTTAAAACTAATCGGAGAAAGTTCTTTTTTACTCAACGCACAATTAAACTCTGGAATTTGTTGCCAGAGAATGTGGTTCGTGCAGTTAGTATAGCTGTGTTTAAAAAAGGATTGGATAAGTTCTTGGACGAGAAGTCCATTACCTGCTATTAATTAAGTTGACTTAGATCACCGCTATTACTAGCAACGGTAACATGGAATAGACTTAGTTTTTGGGTACTTGCCAGGTTCTTATGGCCTGGATTGGCCACTGTTGGAAACAGGATGCTGGGCTTGATGGACCCTTGGTCTGACCCAGTATTTATTTATTTATTTAACAGTTTTATATACCGAAATTCTTGTAAGGGTTTACAAATCAGTTCGGTTTACATTGAACAGAAACAGTGCTTCGGTAAATGAAAGCAATTACATAGAACATTAACAGAGCTTCAAATGTGAACAATTACAAAGAACTAATAATAAAATATCTTATTAACCAACAAACAAGCAGAACAACATTTAACATTTGTACAGAAAACAGTGTCCCAGAGAGAGTAAATATAATACATCCGTGGTCGCAGAGGCTTAGGCTTAGGTCTTGAACTAAGAAACAGAAAACTAGGGGTTGACGCTAAGGTATTGTACCAAATTGAAATCATGGAACAGAGGGGCATATAAGGGTGTCACTGTACAATATAATAAACGGCTAGTGGGGTGAGGATTAGGTATGTGAACCGTAGTGAAGGCAACAGGAGCTAAGTAGAGGGGCAAAATCTGGACATGAAATTTTTGACTAAGGAGATATAAATGAATAGGAAGGGTGTAATACTGCTGGGGAACGGGAGTATGAGATTCTTATGAGATTCCATCGGTCAGACAGGCACGGTTAGACCCGCTCTGTTCTCCACAACTTCCCTTTTCCTTCCATCCCATCTCATCTTTCCTTTCCTTCCCCTCTCACCTCATCTACAACCCCTTCCCTCTCCCAGCCCTCCTTCACTCTTTTTTCTCTTCTCCAGAACTTCTTACCCTTCCCACTTGTTCAGTCATATCCTCTTCCCTTTTCCTTCCCTTCTCACCTTCCCTTTCCTTCCCCTTCTCCCTCTCCCTCAGCCCTCCTCCACTCCACTTTACCCTTCCCACTTATATCCTCTTCCTTCCATCCCTTCTCATTTTCCCTTTCCTTCCCCTCCCACCTCCTCAACCCCTTCCCTCGCCCTCAGCCCTCCTCCACTAACTTTTTCTGTACTCCACAACTTTACCCTCCCCACTTACTCACATCCTCTTCCTTCCCCTCCCAACTCCTCAACCCCTTCCCTCTCCCTCAGCCCTCCTCCACTCCCTTTTTCTGTACTCCACAACTTTACCCTCCCCACTTACTCACATCCTCTTCCTTCCCCTCCCACCTCCTCCACAACCCCGTCCCTCTCCCTCTGCCCTCCTCCACTCCCTCTTCTCTTATCCAGAACGCGCGCCTGATGCTTAGATACTGCCGCTGCTCCATGGGAGGTCTCCAGGGGTCTCTCTCTCGTGTGCGCCTCTCCACCGGGCTCGTTGCTGGCCTGCCTGACACTCGGTGATGAGGCATGCACGCGAGAGAGAGACCCCTGGAGACCTCCCATTTCTATGTCTGTGCCGCCGCTTCTCCCCGCGCAAGAGAGAGACCCCCCCGGAGACCTTCTGTGCTGCCGCCGCCATCGCCGCTGCTCCTCCCCGCCGCTTCTTCCTTCCCAGCACCACGTTGCTGCCCTCTGACCGACGTGCTCTTGCGCATGCATAGTAGAGCTGCTCTCTACTGCGCATTTGCGGCACGTCGGTCCAAGCCCATTTATATGGTAGATTGAAAAGCACCGGTCCAAGTACAGATCCCAGAGGCAAGAATGGCAGGACAAGTGCTTTTTATTACATTGTTGACCTAACTAACATGATGGGTGCAATAGATTGCATACATGTAGTGGTCATGCCATCTTGTGATAGGGAAGAGTCTTATCCATTATCCAACCAGGAAATTCCTTCATTCTGTGGATGTGCAGGTGATGTGTGGCACACATATATGAATTCTGAATATGGTAGTGAGATAGCTCAGATTCTGCCCTGATTCTTTATTTGATGTGTCTGCTATTTTGAAATATTTTACTGGTGTTTGGAAAATGTATACAAATTTGTGTATGAGTTAATTATTGGAAGTTATTCTATTCATTAGCTGTTTTGAAAAACCTACTTTCAATTTATTGGTCTACAAGAAAAAGCTGACTATGACATAACATAGCAGATTCTCACTAAACCTTGCTACAACATAGATCATTTATTTGAATAGAAATACAGAGATCATCTTTCCATCTTATTTTTCAATACATAGTCATTTAAATCCCATTGTGCGATAGGCAAGAAATTTAAATATCAATACCCTTCAAGGTGCACGTCAAAATGCTAGTTCAAAAATATTTCTGAGAGCTGCGTTTGTTACACAAACTGAAACTATATCTTGAAACAAATGATTTCTGGTCCATTCTATAGACTTTGGTAATAATAGATATAGATAATTGCAACTTTCTATTCTTGGACCTCCCCCAATATATTTTGAGGCCTCATCAGATAATCCAAAACTCAGCATCCAGGATTCTGACCGGAACCTCCAAATCTGATCACATCACTCCAATGTTGAATTTTCTACATTGGTTGCTGATTGAGTATCAGATTCAGTACAAAATCCTCACCATGATTCACAATGCAATAAGAGGTCAATTTTAAAAGGTGCACATGGTTCCCGGTGCACGCACATGGACATGCCAATTTTATAACATGTGTGTGTTGCCGCGCACATGTTATAAAATATGATATCCGTGCGCACCCGATTTTATAATTGGCATGTGCGGGCAAATGTCTGTCACGCACGCAAGGGGGGGATTTTTTAAAAATACATGCGGCAATGCAGGTCGGCCTTTTTCAGTTCCCTCCCAGTCCACTCCAAATAAGGAGCAGCTGGGAGGGAACTTCCCTAACCCTAACCCTAACCCTAACCCTAACCCTATCCTTCCACCCTCTTCCCCTCTCCTCTCCAATCCCTAAACAATCTTTTATTGTCCCAGATTTTTTTTTTATACCTAAGTCCTGATATTAAAAGGCCCACACGCGTAAAAAAATGGGGGTTACGCGCGCAGCCTAGCCTTGCACGTGGTGCTGCACACATTTTAGAACGGGCCCATTACACGCAGAAATGCCGGGCCAATCAAAGGGGTGGGCGTGGGCAGGGAGAGGCGTGTGGGGGCCAGCTGGGATAACGACCATTAGGCCCTGTCTCGGAGAAGCGTGCACTGGCAGCCGGCCAGCATGTGGAAGATACTTCTGCTCGGGAGGAGTATTCAAATAAAAAATGGGGAAGCTAGGGTAGGGGAGGAGAGGAGAGGAGTGGGAAAGAGGGTGGAAGGATAGGGTTAGGAAAGTTCCAACCCAGTCCACTTCTTAATTGGAGCAAACTGGGAGGGAACTGGGCAAAGGTCTGATCATGTTGCCACGTATACTTTTGAAATTTCTCCCCCCTACACGAGCGAGTCATGGGCTGCCTGCACATGCGCACACGGATATTAAAATCTGGCACGCATGTGCATGCAGATATCGCATTTTGTAACATGTGCGTAATGACATACGTGTGTTATAAAATGATTGCATCCATGTGCACACACCGGGAACCGTGCGAACATGGATGTGCACTCGCTCATTTTAAAATCTACCTTTTACTGCTCCTTCATAACAGAAGTAAACTCCGGCGTGCGCTTCCCCGGGTCAGCATCTAATGGTGCTGCCTCGGTCCACTCCCCCCCCCCCCCCACCGCCCCAATTAGACCACATCCCCGGACTGCCCTTTTTACTTGGCCTGATACTTCTGCGTGTAACAGGGGCTACGTACATTGCTGAGACCTTTGTAAAATGTATACAGCACGCACAGGGCCCAGCCACACGCGTAACCCTGATTTTTACAGTGCTGGCCTTTTAAAATTGGCCTGTAAGTGAAGATGCTCCAGTGTGCATTTATTCTTTACTAAAGATTTATCATCCTACAAGAAATCTGAGATCATAAGGAAAATGTGTACTTGATAGGGATGTGAATCGTTTTCCATATCGTCTTAACGATAGAAATCGTGTGGCAGGGCAAGAAAATCGTCTTAGGCACGATTTTTTAGTTAAAAAATCGTTAAAAATCGTTTTTTCCGATTAGTGCGCACTAACTCGAGTTAGTGCGCACTAACGGGAGTTAGTGCGCACTAACTGGGAGTTAGTGCGCACTAACTGGGAGTTAGTGCGCACTAACTGAAAATGATACAATTTGACACTTTTCAGGTCAGTTAAGGTCAGTTTAGGAATGAATATGTATTCCTATTGGCTGCCCTCTTATTTATTCATGTTACCAAGTTTCCTACTGACAGTATATGGGGGATGGGAAATGGAAACAGTTGGTAGCTTGACAAAACAAGTAATGTGATCAGTCAATGTGACTAGAACTTGTGCCCTAACCCTGATACCAGGGGTATTGTGATCTTCCTGCACACAGTGCCCTATGCCTATTAATACCAGGAGTGTTGTGATCTTCCTGCACACAGTGCCCTATCCCTAATACCAGGGGTGTTGTGATCTTCCTGCACACAGTGCCCTATTCCTGATACTGGGGGTGTTGTGATCTTCCTGCACACAGTGCCCTATTCCTGATACCGGGGGTGTTGTGATCTTCTTGCACACATCGCGATATCAGGGATAGGGCACTGCGTGCAGGAAGATCACAACACTCCTGGTATTAATAGGGATAGGGCACTGCATGCAGGAAGATCACAACACTCCTGGTATTAATAGGGATAGGGCACTGCATGCAGGAAGATCACAACACCCCTGGTATCAGGGATAGGGCACTGTGTGCAGGAAGATCACAATACCCCGGAGGAGTGAGGGTCAGGCAGCTCCCCCCTGTCTGTGAAGCCAGCCTCTCACTAGTAATGCAGGGAGGGAGCTGTCTCAGACTTCACCATCCACCCCCCCCCCCCCTCACCCACACACCATTCACTAGCTGGGACATGGGGGAAGTCAGGAGTGAGGGACAGGCAGCTCCCCCCTGTCTGTGAAGCCAGCCTCTCACTAGTAATGCAGGGAGGGAGCTGTCTCAGACTTCACCATCCTCCCCCCCCCCCTCACCCACACACCATTCACTAGCTGGGACATGGGGGAAGTCAGGAGTGAGGGTCAGGCAGCTCCCCCCTGTCTGTGAAGCCAGCCTCTCACTAGTAATGCAGGGAGGGAGCTGTCTCAGACTTCACCATCCTCCCCCCCCCCCCTCACCCACACACCATTCACTAGCTGGGACATGGGGGAAGTCAGGAGTGAGGGTCAGGCAGCTCCCCCCTGTCTGCGAAGCCAGCCTCTCACTAGTAATGCAGGGAGGGAGCTGTCTCAGACTTCACCATCCTCCCCCCCCCCCTCACCCACACACCATTCACTAGCTGGGACATGGGGGAAGTCAGGAGTGAGGGTCAGGCAGCTCCCCCCTGTCTGTGAAGCCAGCCTCTCACTAGTAATGCAGGGAGGGAGCTGTCTCAGACTTCACCATCCTCCCCCCCCCCCCCTCACCCACACACCATTCACTAGCTGGGACATGGGGGAAGTCAGGAGTGAGGGTCAGGCAGCTCCCCCCTGTCTGTGAAGCCAGCCTCTCACTAGTAATGCAGGGAGGGAGCTGTCTCAGACTTCACCATCCACCCCCCCCTCACCCACACACCATTCACTAGCTGGGACATGGGGGAAGTCAGGAGTGAGGGTCAGGCAGCTCCCCCCTGTCTGTGAAGCCAGCCTCTCACTAGTAATGCAGGGAGGGAGCTGTCTCAGACTTCACCATCCTCCCCCCCCCCCCCTCACCCACCCACCATTCACTAGCTGGGACATGGGGGAAGTCAGGAGTGAGGGTCAGGCAGCTCCCCCCTGTCTGTGAAGCCAGCCTCTCACTAGTAATGCAGGGAGGGAGCTGTCTCAGACTGGTATCAGGGTTAGGGCACTGTGTGCAGGAAGATCACAACACTCCTGGTATTAATAGGGATAGGGCACTGTAAGAGATGACTGTAGTAGATTGAATAAAGATCTGATGTTTCTGCTCTCCTCACACCAAACAAAAACAACACACAAGCAGAGAAGCCCTTCTTACAAAGCTGAGCTAGTGAGTTAAGTAGGAGGAAAAGTAAACATACTGGTGCCAGTGTGGCTACTTAAAAAATACACTTACCAACAATCAATTACATATATTTGAACTGTGTCCAGTTCCAGCCAGGACCCACCTTTCTAAAATGCACAGTGATTGGCAAATTCAACATGCACTAGCATTTCAGGTGCCTGCTAACAAAAATAATAAACAAACAAGTTCTAGTCACGTGAGTGCTGATCATTACATTACTTTTTTTGTCAAGCTTCCAACTGTTTCCATTTCACATCCCCCCAACCATATTGGTAACATCAATAGATAAGAGCACAGCCAGCCAATAGGAATACATACATACATATTCATTCCTAAGTGACCTTTACTGACCTGGGAAGTGTGAACACTTTGTTTCATTTTCTGTTGGTGTTCGTTAGTTTCCAGTTCCATTTCCCATCCCCCCAACCATCACCTCAGTGGTAACCTTGGTAACATCAATAGATAAGAGGGCAGCCAGCCAATAGGAACACATATTCATTCCTAACTGACCTTCAGTGACCTGGAAAGTGTTTATTTGTATCATTTTCAGTTAGTGCGCACTAAATCGAGTTAGTGCGCACTAACTCGAGTTAGTGCGCACTAACACGATTTAACGATTTTTAACGATAAATCGTTAGAATTTCTATTGTATCGTGTTCTATAACGATTTAAGACGATATAAACATTATCGGACGATAATTTTAATCATTGAAAAACGATTCACATCCCTAGTACTTGATGTCCCCAACTATCACCTGATTAAGCTTTGTGAATGGCAAGAAAGGTTATTTGAGGTTGCTGGATCAGTTCTACTGAACCGGTTACCCATTGCTTTGTGCAGGCAAATCTGTATAAAAACATTAAAAAAAACAGTTAAAGATTAATTTCTTTAAACAGACATTTTATTGTAATTAGCCTTTAATTTGGCCTTAGCTATGCTGAGAATATATGTCAACTAACTTGATTGTGGTCATGCAGAGCATATATGCTATTATCGTCTATTATCGAGGTTATTGATGCAGTTGTCACTGTCAGTCCTTTTTGCCATCTTGTTCATGTGTTATAGTGTATTGTATCCTTCTGTCTGTAATTTTTGTATTTATTTGTATTTTATGAACATTTTTATTGTATGCCACTTAGTACGTCAGATAAGAGGGCTAATACATTTTTTAAATAAATATATAGGGAATGAAATAAAAGATTATTACACAAAAAAAAGATAGTGACAAGAGATCATTCACTTGTACTAAATCTGACAAGTAACAAATGTTTCAACAAGAAGACAGACATCTCCCATGCCACTTTGCCTTGCTGCTATATGCCTCATGCTACATTTTAGGGGTCTTTTGTGAAACTCAGCCTTGCTGACATACTTTATACTTTGGGGTACTTGTTGCTACTCTGCCTTGCTACCATACTCCAGACTCTACACTTTGGGGTGCTCTTGCCATCGGGGGGGGGGGGGGGGGGCTGCCTTGTACTTCTCTTGGTTCTCTGATGTGATGATGCCACTCTTTGTGTTGCTTTGTTCCTTTATCAGTGCCTTGGAGTTTGTCTTACCATCTTTTAAGCTTTGCTTCCTTAGGATATTGATACCAGCCTTGGTACCACTTTTCCTCTCTTATGCTGCCACTGTAGTTGGTACTCTCCTTTGAAGCCTTGGGGTGCTCTTCCCACTCTAGTTTCTTTCTTTGTTTATTATACTGGGTGTTTTGTCAATGGAACATAAATGTGAAAAAAGACACCCCCCCCCCCCAAACAAACAGATTTCTCCTCCCACTGCACCTGTTTTATTATTCTTTGTTTTTTTCTACCCCTCCACAATCCTAGCCTGGTTCTTCCACCCTGGTTGTTTGTTCGTTCTACTGGGATGTTTTATCCATAAAACCCTCAGTCAGAAGGAAGAAATATAGGCACAAAAGAAAAGATGCTGAGGAGAAACCATTTGAATGTTCATAATGTGGTGAAAGTTTCACTGGGGAAAAAGAACTCATGTAAAACCAGAAAATCAAGAAATGGGAAAACCTGGGATCAGCTACAGAATATGAGAAAAGCTTTTTTAATAAAGCTAGCATCACAAATACTAGGAGATCCACACCGAGGAGTAAGCATTTTCACATTGTAATTGTGACTAAAGATTCAAATAGAAAGTACATTTCAGAAGAAACCCACAATGCCACCCAGCAGCAAATTCAAGTTCAATTAGGGGTTGTAATAAAAGTTTACATCATGAAAATGATACTTATCACAGTTCATTTTCTTGTACTAAATCTGATAAGTGACAAGTGCTTCAACAGAATAACTGACATCTCCCATGTCACTCTGTCTTGCTCATGCTACACCTTGGGGATCTTTCAGCCACTCTGCCTTGCTGCCATACCCCAGACCTTATAACTTGAGGTGTTCCTGTCATTCTGAGGGGTTGCTTTGCACCTCTCATGTTGCTTTACTGTATTGATGCTACTCTTTGTGCTTCTTTGTCCCTTTATCAGTGCCTTGTGATTTTTACTGCAACTTTTTTAGGCTTTATTCCTCCATCATGGTTCCTTAGGATGCTGATGCCACTCTTGCTGACATTTTTCCTCAAGTACTGTCTTCAAGGATTCATGTCATTGCTATTGGTGTCCTCTTTAGGAGCCTTGGGGTGTTCTTCCCCCTCCGGTTGCTTTTTTGCTTTTTTGATAACGTCTGGAAAACTTTTGTCACTGCTGGTACCCTTTGCCCTTTTACAGAGCCTCAAGGCCTGATTTTAAAAGGCCCCATTATGCGCAAAAGTACCAGGCCAAGTAAAAGGGGTGGGCCAGGGGGCAGATCAGGACAGCGCCATTAGACACTGTCCCGGGAAGTGTGCACCAGCAGCCAGCCGGCGCACGGTGTTTACTTCTGCTCCAGAGGAGCAGTAAGTATAGAAATAAAACAATTTGGGATACCTAGGTAGGGCTTAGGGGTCAGGGTGGAGATTGGAAAAGGGAGGAAGGCAGGTATGGGAGTAGGAAACTGGGAAAAAGGCAGATCGCGTTGCCGCGCGTAATTGGAAAATCCCCCCTGTATGCAAGAGTCGCAGGCTGCCTGCATATGTGCTCACGGATGTTAAAATCTGGCACGCATGTGCGCGCAGACATCCTATTCTATAAAATTCACGCGCCGACGTGGTCATGTTATAAAATGATCACGTCCATGTGCACGCACACTCGTTTTAATATCTACCTTTTCAGCTATTTGTGCATATTTTGGTGCCACTTTGCCACAGTCTATATACCTTGAAGGTCTTTTCCTCTTCTGATGATTTATACCCACAAGTTTCATAAAAACTGATAACGAAACCTCAATTCCAGAGCCCAAAAATAGGCTGCAGTGCTTCCCCCATTGACTTTAATGGCAAACAAAGAAAACAAATAAAATGAATAAACAGATATGTTTTTATTTTGTTTTGGAACTAATGAAACAAATTGAGATCCCCACAAAACAAAATAACAAACCAAAACCGTTTTTTTCTTCTGCACATTCCTAGCAAATAGGGGTTTTCAGTACCATTTTCTGTTTACACCCATATGGGAAGTATGGGGGTGTTATGACTACCGGCCGGTCACTCACCCCAGCACCCGGACTGACCGCCGATGCTGAGGCCGGCGTCGGGGGTTCCCTCAGCAGCAGCAGCCGCTGCTGCTCCAAGATGGCCACGGCATCTTTCCCCGCGCGGCTAAGCTCCGCCCCCTGATGTCTTCTAGGGCCGCATGAGCGGCTATGGCCTGTGTTTCAAAAGGAACACCTACAGGAGGTAGGTTGGTTCCTTCCTGCTATCTCCAACCTGCTGGGGACTATTTAAGGCAAGGTCTGAGCCTTCAGACCTTGCCTTGGCTTCTTGGCTCCTGAGTTTGTTCCTGTTCATGGTTCCTGTTTGTCTCCTCCGTGCTTGATTCCTGGACTGGCTGCTGTTTCTTCTGGACCTCGACCCCTGGACTGGCTGCGGTACTCTCTGACTCCTGACCCTCTGGACTGGCTGCGGAACTCTCTGGCTCTCGAACCCTGGACTGGCTGCGGAACTCTCTGATTCTTGATTCCTGGACTGTCTGCAGTACTCGCTGGCTCTTGGTTCCTGGCTGAGCTACTGAGGAATCCTTGGTTCTGGCTCTTCGACCTGATGAAGGCGTCAGCAACTGCTTTCTCGACCTGCTGGAGGCGCTAGCTATCTGGAGAACACGACCGGCAGGAGGCGCCTGCATCCAGATCTTGCTCAACCCTACCAGCAACTCCGAGAATTGGCCTCGCCTACCGACGGTGGCCTAACGGACATTGTCGGACCAAGGGTCCACGCCTCTGAGTGTAACAGGGGGATTCCTCTCCAGGTGTTGAAGTGGGATTACTCCTATATGCTGATGTCAGGGGAAAGAGGGAAAGGATTCCATATGGTAGCAGGGGGATTTTCTACTATGTGTTCGAGAGATTCCTCATTGAGGAGCGGCACCTCATGGGGAGTGAGAGGGAGACATACAAAATTTCCAAAATATATCCAAATGCAGAACTTCTCCTTTTTTGAACAGATATACATCTTGTAAGGTATAGGGAGGGGGTCTCCTCTCCAATTCTATTTGCATCTGCATGGACTGAAGACAGCACTGTGAGCCTGCTATTCTGCTGCAGGTCCTAGAATGTTGTACTAAGAATTAGCACAACGCAATTTGATTAGTCTACTGGCATGTCCTTCAAATATTTCTTCTTATGTATAGCCACGCTTTACTTAATTATTCCATATAAATATGTATTTATGTATTTTTGTTATTTTTAATTTTTATTTGATATTATTTATGTAGGACCCACACTTAAGGAGCTGGTATATCAATCAAACCCAAATTAGTATTAGGTCCCTTTACTTTATTATTACTATTTCATCAATTTTTTCTAAAAATTATTTCAATATTGTCTCTCAGCAAGCTGACAAACTCCAATATCAATGATCATTTTTTTACAATCATAAATTGGTATATTCTCATCTCTCCAATGCTAGCATTAATCCAACCTCAATGTTTCTAACCACACATAACAACATAAGAACATGCCATACTGGGTTACACCAAGGGTCCATCAAGCCCAGCAACCTGTTTCCAACAGTGGCCAATCCAGGCCATAAGAACCTGGCAAGTACCCAAAAACTAAGTCTATTCCATGTTACCATTGCTAGTAATAGCAGTGGTTATTATCTAAGTCAACTTAATTAATAGCAGGTAATGGACTTCTTCTCCAAGAACTTCTCCAATCCTTTTTTAATCACAGCTATACTAACTGCACTAACCACATCTTCTGGCAACAAATTCCAGAGTTTAATTGTGCGTTGAGTAAAAAAGAACTTTCTCCGATTAGTTTTAAATGTGCCACATGCTAACTTCATGGAGTGCCCCCTAGTCTTTCTATTATCTGAAAGAGTAAAAAACCAATTCACATCTACCCATTCTAGACCTCTCATGATTTTAAACACCTCTATCATATCCCCCTCAGCTGTCTCTTCTCCAAGCTGAAAAGTCCTAACCTCTTTAGTCTTTCCTCATAGGGGAGCTGTTCCAGTCCCCTTATCATTTTTGTAGCCCTTCTCTGTACCTTCTCCATCGCAATTATATCTTTTTTGAGATGTGGCGACCAGAATTGTACACAGTATTCAAGGTGCTGTCTCACCATGGAGCGATACAGAGGCATTATGACATTTTCCGTTTTATTCACCATTCCCTTTCTAATAATTCTCAACATCCTGTTTGCTTTTCTGACTACCGCAGCACACTGAACCGACGATTTCAATGTGTTATCCACTATGACACCTAGATCTCTTAAGAACATAAGAACATAAGAAAATGCCATACTGGGTCAGACCAAGGGTCCATCAAGCCCAGCATCCTGTTTCCAACAGTGGCCAATCCAGGCCATAAGAACCTGGCAAGTACCCAAAAACTAAGTCTATTCCATGTAACCATTGCTAATGGCAGTGGCTATTCTCTAAGTGAACTTAATAGCAGGTAATGGACTTCTCCTCCAAGAACTTATCCAATCCTTTTTTAAACACAGCTATACTAACTGCACGAACCACATTCTCTGGCAACAAATTCCAGAGTTTAATTGTGCGTTGAGTAAAAAAGAACTTTCTCCGATTAGTTTTAAATGTGCCCCATGCTAACTTCATGGAGTAGTAGCACCTAATATGGAACCTAACATTGTGTAACTATAGCATGGGTTATTTTTCCCTATATGCATCACCTTGCACTTGTCCACATTAAATTTCATCTGCCATTTTGATGCCCGATTTTCCACCCTCACAAGGTCTTCCTGCAATTTATCACAATCTGCTTGTGATTTAACTACTCTGAACAATTTTGTATCATCTGCAAATTTGATTACCTCACTTGTCGTATTTATTTCCAGATCATTTATAAATATATTGAAAAGTAAGGGTCCCAATACAGATCCCTGAGGAACTCCACTGCCCACTCCCTTCCACTGAGAAAATTGCCCATTTAATCCTACTCTCTGTTTTTTGTCTTTTAGCCAGTTTGTAATCCATGAAAGGACATCGCCACCTATCCCATGACTTTTTATTTTTCCTAGAAGCCTTTCATGAGGAACTTTTTCAAATGCCTTCTGAAAATCCAAGTACACTACATCTACAGGTTCACCTTTATCCACATGATTATTAACTCCTTCAAAAAAGTGAAGCAGATTTGTGAGGCAAGACTTGCCTTGCGTAAAGCCATGCTGACTTTGTTCCATTAAACCATGTCTTTCTATATGTTCTGTGATTTTGATGTTTAGTAGGGATGTGTATTGGAACTGGAATCGGTTTGGATTCTGGTTCTGATTCACATGTGGTTTTTTTTTCAATCGGGCCCGATCGTGGTTTGTTTATCGGCTGCGCCCGAGCCGATAAACAAAAAACCCACCCCGACCCTTTAAAACTAATACCTTAGCTTCCCCCACCATCCTGACCCCCCAAAAAACTTTTTACAGGTACCTGGTAGTCCAGTGGGGGTCCCTGGAGCGATCTCCCGCTCCCGGGCCGTCAGCTGCCACTAATCAAAATGGCGCTGATGGCCCTTTGCCCTTACCATATAACAGGGTTTCTGTGTCATTGGCCGGACCCTGTCACATGGTAGGAACACTGGATGGCCCATGCCATCTTGTGCTCCTACCATGTGACAAGGGCTGACCAATGGCACCGGTAGCCCCTGTGACATAGTAAGGGCAAAGGCTATCGGCACCATTTTGATTACTGGCAGCCGATGGCCCAAGTGCAGGAGATTGCTCCCGGACCCCTGCTGGACCACCAGGGGCTTTTGGCAAGTCTTGGGGGACCCTCCTGACCCCCATAAGACTAGCCAAAAGTCCAGCGGGGGTCCGGGAGCGACCTCCTGCACTCGGACCGTCGGCTGCCAGTATTCAAAATGGCGCTGATAGCCTTTGCCCTTACTATGTCACAGGGGCTACTGGTGCCATTGGTCAGCCCCTGTCACATGGTAGGAGCACAAGATGGCGCCGGCCATCCAGTGCTCCTACCATGTGACAGGGTCCGGCCAATGGCACGGATACCCTGTCACATGGTAAGGACAAAGGGCCATTGGCGCCATTTTGATTAGTGGCAGCCGATGGCCCAGGAGCAGGAGATTGCTCCAGGGACCCCCACTGGACCACCAGGTACCTGTAAAAAGTTTTTTGGGGGGTCGGGAAGATGGGGGAAGCTAAGGGATTAGTTTTAAAGGGTCAGGGTGGGTTTAGGGGTTATTTTTATGTGCCGTTTTCCCCACCCTCCCCCAAAATGATAAGAGAACCCCCACGATCAATATCATGGGGTTTTCCTATCGTTTTGGGGGAGCCCCCGATTTCTGACGATTTTGAAAATATCGGCCGATATTTTCAATCGTCCGAAGCCCAATTCACATCCCTAATGTTTAGAATACTTTCCACTATTTTTCCTGGCACTGAAATCAGGCTAGCTGGTCTGTAGTTTCCTGGATCGCCCCTGGAGCCCTTTTTAAATATGGGGGTTACATTAGCTATCCTCCAGTCTTCAGGTACAATGGATGATTTTAATGATAGGTTACAAATCTTTACTAATAGGTCTGAAATTTCATTTTTTAGTTCCTTCAAAACTCTGGGGTGTATACCATCCGGTCCAGGTGATTTCCTACTCTTACGTTTGTCAGTCAGGTCTACCACATCTTCTAGGTTCACTGTGATTTGGTTCAGTCCATCTGAATCATTACCCATGAAAACCTTCGCCAGTACGGGTACCTCCCCAACATCCTCTTCAGTAAACACCGAAGAAAAGAAATCATTTAATCTTTCCGCGATGGCTTTATCTTCTCTAAGTACCTCTTTAACCCCTCGATCATCTAACAGTCTAACTGACTCCCTCACAGGCTTTCTGCTTCGGATATATTTAAAAAACGTTTTACTGTGAGTTTTTGCCTCTACGGCCAACTTCTTTTCAAATTCTCTCTTAGCCTATCTTATCAATGTCTTACATTTAACTTCCCAACGTTTATGCATTATCCTATTTTCTTCTGTTGGATCCTTCTTCCAAGTTTTGTTTGGCTAAAATAGCTTCTCCCCTTTTAACCATGCCGTTAATCGTTTTGCCTTATTTCCACCTTTCTTAATGTGTGGAATACATCTGGATTGTGCTTCTAGGATGGTATTTTTTAACAATGATCATGCCTCTTGCACACTTTTTACTTTTGTAGCTGCTCTTTTCAGTTTTTTTTTATTTTTCTCATTTTATCAACGTTTCCCTTTTGAAAGTTTAGCACGAGAGCCATGGATTTGCTTACTGTCCCCCTTCCAGTCATTAAATCAAATTTGATCATATTATGATCACTATTGCCAAGCGTCCCCACCACTGTTACCTCTCTCACCAAATCCTGTTCTCCACTGAGAATTAGATTTAAAATTGCTCCCTCTCTCGTCGGTTCCTGTACCAATTGCTCCATAAAGCTATCATTTATTCCATCCAGGAACTTTATCTCTCTAGCGTGTCCCAATGATACATTTACCCAGTCAATATTGGGGTAATTGAAGTCTCCCATTATTACCGCACTACAGTTCTGCCTGAGGGGGAATCTTCTCTTGAATTTTCACACAGTTCCAAACGTTCAATCAGCTCAATGTCAAAGTGGCTATCTTCATAATTTTCTTCCACGACCTGACTTCAGAATCGCCATCTTTTTTCAAACTATTTTATGAATTAGAACCAGAGACCATGGGCTATGGTTCTTCCTCCTTTCTCCTTCCTCTTTCCTCTTCTCTTTTCTTGTGAAGTCCTTTCTTCATATCACTCTTTAGGAGATTTGCTGTGCCTTGCAGAGTGGATGTATCAGTGAGGAAAGGAGCTTGAAGAAATAACGTCGTGACTGCCAGTGCTTGGGGCAGTCCTCCGTTCGCTATTGCAATCGGGAATCGCTGACATAAGGCACAAACAATATGAGGCGCAAGCTTTTTATGGTGGGAATAAAGGCCACAGCTTTGTTATATAATTAACAATTCAACAATTGGATAACATTGAGATGCATGAGTCTCTCATCATATCTGTATCTAACCAATAGTCCAGGGTGCCACCCGCCATGTCTCCAAGCAAGGCAGCCCCTTCCGCCGGCCCCCCGCAGTGCTCTTCCTAGCAAGGGGGCCCCATCCCCGGCCTACCAAATTCGGCCCCGACTCGTGCACCTGCCACCAGCATCAGGTAGTAGCACTTGCCTCATGCCCTCCCCAAATCTGCGGCCTTCTCAACCTAAGAATTGTTCAATGGCTTCCTGGATGGAATTGTTGAACAGGTCAATGCCAATATCTGATAGGTGTATATGATCAGGCCTGTATAAACCTTCACATGTGTCTTCTGCCCAGTCATGATGTATGTGCCGCCCACCCAGCCTGGTGGCCCAGTGTCTGACTTGTGGGTTTACCTTTTTTCGACCTCTTTTCCATAACTTGCTATCCCACCATTTCAGTCGCTGTATGATGTCTGACCACATCATGCAGGAATTAGGAAAAATGGCAACCAATTTGCTCCAGTCTTGTTTTATGCTTCTTATTAATTCTATGCATGACATAGTTCCCAGGTCGTTGCCCCCAAGGTGAATGACCAAGGCATCTGGTTCAGCCAATCTGTCTTTACTGTGCTGCATTCTCTGGAAAAGCTGATCCTAGGTCATTCCTTTATGACCCATCTATATGATGCTCACGTTTTTTGACTTTAGACCCCAGTGAGTCCCATATGAGTGAAACTGCAGCCTCTTGGCTGCCCAGTGAACAAAGGAGTGTCCGATAATCCAGGCAGACCTTTGCCTTTGTGGTGTCTCTGTAAAAGAGGTTCGCAAATGAGGTTATGTCGTCACAGTACACTTGGCCTGATATATGTGTAGACAGCATCTGACTTCCATCTCCCGATTTTTTGAATGGTGTCTATGTTTAGTCCGGCTTGTGTGGCACTGGTGGCCATGCCTATCCTGAATGAGTGGTTCCCGAATTCCTTAGGGTTGTGTCCTATTTGTTGAATTACCAATTTGTGGACTGCTGTGAACTGGTATCTAGTGAGTGGGGTATGATCGTGATGGATCAGCAATTGTGTACCGCCCATTGGGCGAGCTAATAGGTATGTCTTCAGATTTTGTATGGGGCATATGGACACATTCTCAATCATCCTTAAATACAATTTGGCTCCCCTAGCAGCTTGGTCAGTTTTTGACTTCTGTATTATTATCTGGACAACTTGTTTGGATACTGTGATGTTCTGCAATATTATACCTCAGAGACCCACTTTACGTTTTGATGTGGCCACCATCTCGCTAATTCGCAGTGCTCCAAAAAAGGCAAGGGAAAACACAGTTCTAAATAACTTAACCTCGAAATGTGGTATGCATGCATACCATTGGTAACACCAACCACATCTGTGAAAGCAACTCATGTGTGATCGGCTTACATGTATCAATGGCAGGTCCTGAATTTTTGGCCCATCCTGCCATTATTTTCTTAACTAGGAAATTCTTAGATGGATCGCCCCATCTCTTGCCTTTGAGACAAAGGCGAAGCCAGCTAGCTCTCTCGTAACTACGCCCCTTGATATACCACTCTCTTTTGAGCTCACAATAAATTTGACCATTAGATCTTGTTGACCTGGTCCTGCATTCCATCTTCTCTCTTTTAGGAATTCAGAGACAGTGTCATAGGGTCTGCTGTACGCTCTCCATGTGGAGGAGGAGACTGATCACTTCAGGAGGTTTCTCGTGGCATCGTCCCAATGCTCCACAATTTCTTGGGTACTGCTGTGCCTTCCTTGTCTGCTCCGGGAACCTGTTTGCGAAACAAATCCCATTTAGCTCCGGATAATGCACCAGCAACACTATTATGGATTTCCAAGACATGGTGTGCTCTTATGGCCATGTTTAAAGGTAAACTGGTTAGTATCACCTCTCAAAGTAACTCAGCCACTCTTGGACATTTGGCCGATTATTTATTGAGAACTTGCACTACCGACATATTGTAGCACCAAAAAATTATGTGTTTATTCCATAATTTGCAGCCCCATATGACAAGTGCAACCAGAATGGGAAACAGCTCAAGGAAAGTGATGTTGCATGTTAAACTATTCTGTACCCACTCCTGTGGCCATAAAAAATTTCAAAATTTCATAGATAGTCACAGCTATCAAGTCCCTGTTCAGGTGCCAAAAATGTAAAGCTTACTCTATGCTTATGGCCAGGGACACAAGAACACTTAGACTCAGTAAAAAGTATAATGTATTTTTATTAGTCAATAAAAGTGTTCTCGGGAGATGCTGGGTACTGGGTGCCCTTAGTCTTACAATCTGACCAGCATCTCCCTGGATACAGGAAGTGACCCTTGTTTTATAGATAACATTCAAATACAGGAAAAGGATAGAAGGTTCTAGAGACTTGCATGACTGCCCAAAGGATCATTTACATAAGTTGTAATGTCAACTGCATGATTAAATCTTCGCTAACTACCCTGATTGGCTTCCCAGGATGTGTAGCCCATTTCCCATGGCTCTCTTTGTTCTGTTAAACTCTTACTGGTAAAGGCAATCAACACGTCTGTAACTGTGTGGATTACAAACTCCTGAGAATGGTGCCTGAAGCTCCCCTGTGGTGACTCTATGAATAGACATCACCTGTCTGGTGCCAGCTTGCATGCTTCTATAGATATTATTTATTTATTTATTTTTATTTATTTAAACAGTTTTATATACCGACAACCGTTTGCACATCGTGTCGGTTTACAAGTAACTTGGAACCAGGGAATAGGCATTGCCTTTCCAATGAACAAAGAACAGTTAAACACAGTAACGAGGTAAAAATAGCTAATTTAGATGAGCAGTTCAACTGGGTGTAAACAATAAATGGGAGGGGGGAATGAGCAAACAATAACAAAGGAGAGGGTAATATACAAGGTTCAATAAATAAACATTCCTAGGAATTGCTGGTAGTTGTTAGGGGGAAAGAAATTGGGAAAAGGAGGGCTGGCAGGAGGCAAAGGTTAGAGAGAGGTGGCAGAGGGACAGTGGTTAGCAAGCGAAGGTGAAGGAGGGTAGGCTTGAAGGAAGAGCCATGTTTTGAGTTTCTTTTTGAAAATAGGTGTAGAGGTTTTGGTGCGTAGGTCAACAGGCATGGAGTTCCAGAGGGTGGGACCGGCAAGAGAAAGGGCTCTGTTTGTGGTGGAGATAAGTCTAGTAGATTTTATAGAGGGAGCACAAAGGGTTCCAAGTAAGGAGGACCGAGTTGGTCTGGTGGAGGTGCGAGGAAGGAATGGAGGGTTTAACCAATTGAAATGTTCATTGGTGATGCTTTTGTGAATGAGGGAAAGAGTTTTGTATATGATGCGCGATGGTATTGGAAGCCAGTGAAGATCAATGAGGGTGGGAGGGATCAATGAGGGTGGGAGGGACATTCTGTAAGTCACTCAGTCCATTCAGCCCAGGCAGGCCAAAGACACGCAGAGGCTTCTGGGGATTTCCTTCTCCATGTTGGTTTTCTGTTCAGGCATACTTCTCATTGCTCAGCTGCCCAGGAGCCCTGCCAGTACACGCTGAAACCCCATCCACCGGATGCATCTAAATATATACAGAGGTCTTGGTTTGATATAGGAGGGTCTTGCCAAATGGATGCTCCATTGAATTTGTGGAGGAAGGATGACCATAAGTACAAATCATCCTTCATTGCCTGAGTGACTCTGATGCAATGTTTTGGGCTTGAAACTCTGATCGTGCTTGAGATTAACCTCCTCAGAAAAACTCTCCCAATTGGTATAACTTGACATGAAAAATTCAAGATGCCTATTAGTGACTGCACATCGACCAAAGACATCTTTTTGGCTGTCATCGCTTGCTTCAGCCTGCTCTGTATGTCTCTGAGTTTTTCTTGGGGTAACCTGGACTCCATCTTGTTGGAGTCAAGTTTGATTCCCAAAAATTTGATTGAAGTGGTGGGCTCTTTGGTCTTGTCATGTGCTATTGGGACTCCAAAGTCAGATGCTATGTATGGAATGTTCTTAGCAGTCTCATGCAGGCAGTAGTATTCTTGGGGCCGACGAAAAGAAAATCGTCAAGGTAATGCACAATGTTGTTCATCCCTGCTTGTTGCATTGTTACCCAATGAAGGAATGAACTGAATGCCTCGAGAGTAACGCATGATACCGCGCACCCCATTGGCATACATTTATCAAAGTAATAATCTCCTTTGAATCGAAACCTGAGCAATGGGAAACTGCTGGGGTGAACTGGGAGAAGCCGGAAAGCTGATTCAATGTCTGTTTTCGCAATGAGTGCCTCCCTTCCGCATCTACGCACTATATCTATGGCACTGTCGAAGGAAGCATAAGAACATAAGAAAATGCCCTTATCATTTTGTTAGCCCTTCTCTGTACCTTCTCCATCGCAATTATATCTTTTTTGAGATGCGGCGACCAGAATTGTACACAGTATTCAAGGTGCGGTCTCACCATGGAGCGATACAGAGGCATTATGACATTTTCCGTTTTATTCACCATTCTTTTCTAATAATTCCCAACATTCTGTTTGCTTTTTTGACTGCCGCAGCACACTGCACCGACAATTTCAGTGTGTTATCCACTATGACACCTAGATCTCTTTCTTGGGTTGTAGCACCTAATATGGAACCCAACATTGTGTAATTATAGCACGGGTTATTTTTCCCTATATGCATCACCTTGCACTTATCCACATTAAATTTCATCTGCCATTTGGATGCCCAATTTTCCAGTCTCACAAGGTCTTCCTGCAATTTATCACAATCTGCTTGTGATTTAACTACTCTGAACAATTTTGTGTCATCTGCAAATTTGATTATCTCACTCGTCGTATTTCTTTCCAAATCATTTATAAATATATTGAACAGTAAGGGTCCCAATACAGATCCCTGAGGCACTCCACTGTCCACTCCCTTCCACTGAGAAAATTGCCCATTTAATCCTACTCTCTGTTTCCTGTCTTTTAGCCAGTTTGCAATCCACGAAAGGACATCGCCACCTATCCCATGACTTTTTACTTTTCCTAGAAGCCTCTCATGAGGAACTTTGTCAAACGCCTTCTGAAAATCCAAGTATACTATATCTACCGGTTCACCCTTATCCACATGTTTATTAACTCCTTCAAAAAAGTGAAGCATATTTGTGAGGCAAGACTTGCCCTGGGTAAAGCCATGCTGACTTTGTTCCATTAAACCATGTCTTTCTATATGTTCTGTGATTTTGATGTTTAGAACACTTTCCACTATTTTTCCTGGCACTGAAGTCAGGCTAACCGGTCTGTAGTTTCCCGGATCGCCCCTTGAGCCCTTTTTAAATATTGGGGTTACATTTGCTATCCTCCAGTCATCAGGTACAATGGATGATTTTAATGATAAGTTGCAAATTTTTACTAATAGGTCTGAAATTTCATTTTTTAGTTCCTTCAGAACTCTGGGGTGTATACCATCCGGTCCAGGTGATTTACTACTCTTCAGTTTGTCAATCAGGCCTACCACATCTTCTAGGTTCACCGTGATTTGATTCAGTCCATCTGAATCATTACCCTTGAAAACCTTCTCCATTACGGGTACCTCCCCAACATCCTCTTCAGTAAACACCGAAGCAAAGAAATCATTTAATCTTTCCGCGATGGCCTTATCTTCTCTAAGTGCCCCTTTAACCCCTCGATCATCTAACGGTCCAACTGACTCCCTCACAGGCTTTCTGCTTCGGATATATTTTAAAAAGTTTTTACTGTGAGTTTTTGCCTCTACAGCCAACTTATTTTCAAATTCTCTCTTAGCCTGTCTTATCAATGCCTTACATTTAACTTGCCAATGTTTATGCTTTATCCTATTTTCTTCTGTTGGATCCTTCTTCCAATTTTTGAATGAAGATCTTTTGGCTAAAATAGCTTCTTTCACCTCCCCTTTTAGCCATGCTGGTAATCGTTTTGCCTTCTTTCCACCTTTCTTAATGTGTGGAATACATCTGGACTGTGCTTCTAGAATGGTATTTTTTAACAATGACCACGCCTCTTAGACATTTTTTACTTTTGTAGCTGCTCCTTTCAGTTTTTTTCTAACAATTTTTCTCATTTTATCAAAGTTTCCCTTTTGAAAGTTTAGCACGAGAGCCTTGGATTTGCACACTGTTCCTTTTCCAGTCATTAAATCAAATTTGATCATATTATGATCACTATTGCCAAGCGGCCCCACCACCCGTTACCTCTCTCTCCAAGTCCTGTGCTCCATTGAGAATTAGATCTAAAATTGCTCCCTCTCTCATCGGTTCCTGAACCAATTGCTCCATAAAGCTATCATTCATTCCATCCAGGAACGTTATCTCTCTAGCGAGACCCGATGACATATTTACCCAGTCTATATTGGGATAATTGAAGTCTCCCATTATTACTGCACTACCAATTTGGTTAGCTTCCCTAATTTCTCTTAGCATTTCACTGTCCATCTCACCATCTTGACCAGGTGGACGGTAGTATACCCCTATCACTGTAGTCTTCCCTGACACACAAGGGATTTCAACTCATAAAGATTCAATTTTGTATTTAGTCTCATGCAGGATGTTTATCCTGTTGGACTCTATGCCATCCCGGACATAAAGCGCCACACCTCCTCCCGAGTGCTCCTCTCTGTCATTGCGATATAATTTGTACCCCGGTATAGCACTGTCCCATTGGTTATCCTCTTTCCACCATGTCTCTGAGATGCCAATTAAGTCTATGTCATCATTTACTGCTATACATTCTAATTCTCCCATCTTACTTCTTAGACTTCTGGCATTAGCATACAAACATTTCAAAGTTTGTTTTTTGTTTGTATTTTTATTCTGCTTTTTAATTGATAGGGATAAGTTAGAATTTTTTAGCTCAGGTGAGTTTTTAGTTACAGGCACTTGGACTACTTTTCTAATTATTGGAACCTCAGTGTCGGGATGCCCTAATTCTAATGCATCATTAGTATCCTTTAAAGATACCCCTCTCCGAACCATGCGCTGCTGAGCGACTGTCGGCTTTCCCCTTTGTTCTAGTTTAAAAGCTGCTCTATCTCCTTTTTAAAGGTTAACGCCAGCAGTCTGGTTCCACCCTGGTTAAGGTGGAGCCCATCCCTTCGGAAGAGACTCCCCCTTCCCCAAAAGGTTCCCCAGTTCCTAACAAAACTGAATCCCTCTTCCTTGCACCATCGTCTCATCCACGCATTGAGACTCCGGAGCTCTGCATGCCTCTGGTGACCTGCGCGTGGAACAGGGAGCATTTCAGAGAATGCTACCCTGGAGGTTCTGGATCTAATCTTTCTACCTAAGAGCCTAAATTTGGCTTCCAGAATCTCCCTCCCACATTTTCTTATGTCGTTGGTGCCCACGTGTACCACGACAGCCGGTTCCTCCCCAGCACTGTCTAAAATCATATCTAGGTGACGCGTGAGGTCCGCCACCTTCGCACCAGGTAGGCATGTTACTAGGCGATCCTCCCGCCCATCAACCACCCAGCTATCTACATTCCTAATAATTGAATCACCAACTATGACGGCCGACCTAACCCTTCCCTCCTGGGCAGTAGGCCTTGGGGAGATATCCTCAGTGCGAAAGGACAATGCATCACCTAGAGAGCAGGTCCTTGCTACAGGATCCTTTCCTGCTACACCTGGTTGGTGCTCTCCCATTATGAGACCTTCTTCCTCCAAGGCAGCACCAGGGCTGCCAGTCTGAAGTTGGGACTTGACTACTATGTCTCTGAAGGTCTTATCTATATACCTCTCTGTCTGCCTCAGCTCCTCCAGGTCTGCCACTCTAGCCTCCAGAGATCGGACTCGTTCTCTGAGAGCCAGGAGCTCTTTGCATCGCATACACATGTACAACTTCTTACCGGTGGGTAAAAAATCATACATGTGACACTTGATGCAAAAGACTGGGAAGCCCCCCTCTTGCTGCTGGACTGCTGCCTTCATCTCAATTTTGATCAGTTCCTAGTTAAGTTTTAGGTTGCTATGGGAGTAGGAATGTGTCTAACTTCCTTTAAATGTATTAGTGAATTCACTATATGTCTAGTAGTGGCCTACCAGACATATAGTGGTAGTGGCCTACCGGGGTCTGATCGAATTCTCAATAAAGTTTTTGTTGATGGTTTTTGTTTTTTTTTGTGAAAGTGGCACCTGCCTATAAGTTAAGGGATAAGCTAGGGGTGGGTGGGTTGGGAAATACAAACAGTCTAACTTTAGTTAGTCAGCCTGAGTGACTCACTGCTCCCTTGATTAACAAATGTTGTTCCCTATTCAAACCTAATCACACTACCTCAACACTTTTCCAAGGTGAGTAACTGAGCTGAACTATTCAACTGTTTTACTTTGGTATATACTGCTCCTAGCTTATTTCTAGCTTCTGGCTACTTTTTTGTGGGGGGGGGGGGAGGGGGGTTTGTGGTTTTTTTTTGTTTTTCAATACAATGCACTCAGTTATTATTAAATAAAACACTCAGCTCTTTAAAAGTCTGGAGAACACTCAGTTCTGCAGACTTTTAAAAATAAACACACTACCTACTGCTACCTTATTGACTGACTAAAAATACAAACAGTCTAACTTGTTTATTCACTGCCTACCTACTGCTACCTTATTGACTGACTAAAAATACAAACAGTCTAACCTGTTTATTCACTGCCTACCTACTGCTACCTTATTGACTGACTAAAAATACAAACAGTCTAATTTGTGTATTCACTGCCTACCTACTGCTACCTTATTGACTGACTATTTAAAAATGCAAACAGTCTAACTTGTTTATTCACTGCCTTTCTGACTATTAAAGGCACAAACACACAAACACACTAAATAATATTCCCAAATAGTTAACTTTGCCCCAATACTTTTAAAAAAGTCAATGTCCCAAGCAAAAACTTACTGATTCCTTTCAGCCACCAGCAAGGTGATCCTCTCCTCTCAGTGTTTCCACTGGAATGTCAAAGGGATGCTCCAGGTGAAGTTTGAACTCACAACCTCAGCATAACCCATAGTCAGTACTGTCCTATAAGTACCACACGCTATCCAATTGCACCACTGGACTGTGCATTCTTCGGCTGGCAAGTGGTCGTTGACTGAGGTGCCATGTGGATATGAAAGGTTTTGAATCAGCCTGTATTTTCCAGGCTCCTTTTTTGGGATGATGGCCAATGGAGATATCATCATTTTATTGAAAGTTGGAGATTGGAAAGGTCCGTCTATTCTGCCTTTTGCTATTTCTTCTTCGATTTTCTTTTGAATGATTACTTGATATTTTGTTGCCGAGTTGTATTATCTGTCCATATTTCCTCCATGCTCCCTTGAAAAGGTATTTTGAATCCGAAGCAAAATCCCTCTGTCAGCTTAGCTGCCTGTTTTTTGCGTGGGTAATGATTTAACCACGGGAGCATGGTTTCACTGTTGATTGGAGATGGCGCTTTAATGAATGCGCTGTTATCATTTTGCCTTGGGATTACTCCCCGTGTAACCTTTCTTATTACATTTAAAGGCTGGATATGGTGCAGAGCAAATCGAGCATATGTGCTTGAATTTGCAGTCTTGGAACGAACATGCTGATTTGTTATACCTCCAGCATGCGCCATTGTTGCTGCTGAATGCTGATTGTCCTGTGTGTGTGTTTTGTTGACTTAATCTGTTGGATGAGTGGATGCTGGTTGCTGCGTCCTGCACCTTGCTCTTCATGTGCCTGAGCCACAGACTGACATCTTGCATTCCCCAAGACATGAAGCGGTTCTCTTCTATTTTGTCTCTGAAGTGCTCATCATAATTAAGCCATGCCCATCCTTCGTATTCTCTATATACGTCTAAAATGGTGTCTGAGTAGCTGAGCATCGGGCCATATTGTGATGGGTCTTCTTGTCCCATGACGCTTGTCATGCGCAAAAATGCTCTTGTCCAGTTTATAAAGTTCTGGCAATAGGTTTGTCGGATCTAGGTGCATGCTCATGCTTTCGGTTTCCTTTTTTGTTGCCCGGATTTCTTCTTCCTTCGAGGATTTAAAAAATGTCAATGTACTTTCGCTTCTTGATCTTTTTCCACAAGTTTTTGGGCACACTCTCCCATAATTGTGCAATCAATGCAGGTGGAGCACGCAATGCATCCTCGTCCCGTGTGCTGGGCTTTTCTCGATCATCCTCCGATGACGAGTCAGTATCAGAGGGTGATGAAGCACTAGAACTTCTAGAATCTGATCCTGATTCTGTTCTTACCTTCTTACTCTTTTGTGATTTCTTATTTTTTGGACCTTTCTTATTGTGGCAGCTAGCCCTCGGTATTGATTCCGACTCACCTGTTGCTGTTCTCTCGCTCTCATGTGCTGGGTCAGTTGTTGAATCACATTTATTGCTTCTTTCACTGGTGGATTCTTCTGCTGCCACCTGAGTCGGTGGTGCCATGTTTTTTTGTTTTTTTTTAATTTATATTTTTATTAAGTTTAATCACATTATAATCAAGAAAACACTTCTTGTTTGAAACATAATACAATATAAACAATATCTAGGAATTTAACTATCATAGCATACATTTTTTGTATCATCAATCAAAGTCCATGATCAGAGATCTAAGTTTTATGCCACGGGAAATTCTTTGCCTAAACAAAAACAATTTTTTAAAGGAAATAGAAACTATACGCTGTTGATATATATCATCACTAACAAACCTTTATGTCATTCAATTCCCTAATCAATAGGAGAGGAACTTCCAGGTATTGGATTTTTCCCAACCAAAAAGGCTGTAAGCTGATTTGGGTGGAAAAATACATAAGATAGTCCTTGATACTTAACTAAACACTTACAGGGAAATTTCAGCAGGAACATCGCACCAATTCCCAAAACTCTTGATCTTAAATTTAGAAATTGCTTTCTTCTCTTTTGGGTAATCTTAGAAAGATCAGGAAATACGATCACCTTATAACCCAAAAACAGCTCAGATCTATGTCTAAAGAACATTTTTAATGACCATTCTTTGTCTGCTTCCATTAGAAAGGATACTACCAAAGTAGCAGGTATAATTTGATCTTTCAGGGATGTTTCTAAAAACTCAGTTAAATTTAATTGTAACTGAGCATCAGAAATTATATCTTTATCTACTTTTCCCCCTTCTTCTTTACTAGATTTACTAATTGGTATATAGTATATCCTGGATGTTACTGGTAAGGCCTGTTCTGGTACCTTAAGAATTTCTAACATGTATTTTTTCCACATCTCTTTAGGTGATATCAATTGGCTTTTAGGGAAGTTGATAAATCGTAAATTTTTCCCTCTCAAAGTATTTTCTATATTCTCTAACTTATTAGTCAGAGTTTGATTTTCTTTTATTATAGCATTCTGTACTAATTTATTACTCTCTATTTCAACTTTCAATTTGGCAATATTCTCCTTATCCAAATTAATTTCTTTTTCAACTCCCATAAGTCTTATATCCATTTTCTCCACGTATGTATATACTGGCGACATCTGATTGTAAATATTGTCATTTAAAGACTGGATAGCGTCCCATATTGAATCAAGAGAAATAGCTGTTGGTTTAATCAAGTCGGCTCTTTTCAATTGTGGAAAAACATATTTTACCTCAGAGTTCCCCCCTATTTTAGGTTTCCTGACATTACCCTCAGATTCCAATGGTGTTATTGAAGGACTGAGCAAATCCATAGATGGTATACTTCCCTGTTCAGGTAGACTCTGGCCCATAACGGCCACCTCCGAATCAGGGGTTTGAATTTGCGGCCTTCTTTCTGCTGGATTATCTGGGGGCGTTCGTTCTATCGGGGATAGGGTGGTACAAAGTTCTGGAGAGGGGCCAGGTAAATCTTTCTCCTTACCCTCACTCAGCGAACATTCTCCCGATACCAGCGCTCCTCGGCGTACATGAGCGTCCATCAGGCCTAGCATAGTAGCAACAATTTCCGGATGGGCCTCTTTTTCTTTGGCCCTCCGTTTTCTAACAGAATGAGGCATTGAAACGATAATGCTAAGCCTTCAGATTTTACTCACCTTTCGCCGGAGTTTCATATAGCCTTAAATCTCTCTGGGTGGAGAATCCTGGTGAGGAGATTCCTTTGCTGTTATAATTCAAGAAAAACTAAAGGAAATTAAATATAAAGCTGTATTTTCCTTTTTCTTTTTGAAAGCCGCGCATGCGCCGAAGGGGCGTGCGGCTTAGGCAGCGCGCCGGCGTCGACTGCGCGCTGCAGAGAGGGGTTGGTTATGAGGCCTCTGAGCCGGCCCTTGTAGATGACGTCAGAAACCGGAAACAATCAGGACCAGCTGCTCGGCGCCCCGTCGAGGGCCAACTCCAGCTACCCTCCGGTTTGGCAGGTAACAACTCAGGCAGCTGCGAGGAAATCCACTCTCCCTTCTCCACCCCAGTGGTGCCATGTTGACAGAGGTGGTCGTGTTAAGTTGCGCGGAGCTCGACTCTGCTGTTTGTATTCTCTGGCTGATTTCTTGCCTTGGGGCAGGGTTTTCATCAGTGTTGCCGGTGGCTGTTTGTCCTGGCCATGCCCACCATCCCCAGTGGGGATGCTGAGGGTTGTTCGCGGGTATGCCCGCATTCCCCGTGAAAGGACCCCCAGGGAACCAATTGGTCAATGGATTTGCACCAGGCCAGAACGGTGTAGCATGTTCCAGGGGGCTGTGAAATGCTCTGTATTTGATTGCTCACAGGTCCTGCCAACGGCGGTCCTTCATTCGTGTTGGTGGGGCAGCCGGTTGCCGTGACCGTATTTTCTGCATTACTGGGCCTAGATGAGACTTGCCCCTGTGGTGCTGTCTGACTCTGCATCGCTGACTGCTCAGTCACACTTGTCCCTTGGACCTGTCCTTGTGGCAAAGGCTGTTGTTATTCTGTTGTAGGGGGAATGTTTGTTATACCATCTATGTTGTTACTTGCTACTTCAGCGAGTTCGACGCACTCGCATTCCGCTCTTTTGCGCTTTTGTCTGTTAGCAGTCTGTTGTGCGCGTGGCCTGGCCGTTGCTTTCTTGTTTGTCAGTGCTGATTTTTCTGTGACTTTCTTCAGGAAGGCTGCCATGGTGTAGGATGGGCCCCCCCCCCCCCTTTTCGATCGTCCCACCGGACTCTTCTTTAAATTAAAGTGTCTTATTATGCCACCTTCCTAGGTAGAGGGATGATGTGGCGTGTCTGTTCACTGGGGGTGGACCCAGGGCTATGGGCACCGGCTCTCTTCTAGATCACTCGCTGGACCCTGAATAGCGGGCTCGCTTGCAAGTTTAAATCAAAGCTGAGGCTGGGTGTGGGCTCATAAAGTGACTGTTAAAGTCCCGAGTCACTATGGGGCGGATTTTCAGAGCCCTGCTCGCCTAAATCCGCCCAAAACCGGGCGGATTTAGGCGAGCAGGGTCCTGCGCGCCGGTAAGCCTATTTTACATAGGCCTACCGGCGTGCGCAGAGCCCCGGGACTCGCATAAGTCCCGGGGTTCTCCGAGGGGGGCATGTCGGGGGGCGGTCCCGGTCATCGCGGCGTTTTCGGGGCGTGTCGGCAGCGTTTTGGGGGCGGGTACGGGGGCGTGGCTACGGCCCGGGGCGGTCCGGGGCGTGGCCGCGCCCTCCGTACCCGCCCCCAGGTCGCGGCCCGGCGCGCAAGAGGCCCGCTGGCGCGCGGGGATTTACGCCTCCCGGAGGGAGGCGTAAATCCCCCGACAAAGGTAAGGTGGGGGCTTAGACAGGGCCGGGTGGGTGGGTTAGGTAGGGGAAGGGAGGGGAAGGTGAGGGGAGGGCAAAAGGAAGTTCCCTCCGAGGCCGCTCCGATTTCGGAGCGGCCTCGGAGGGAACGGGGGTAGGCTGCGCGGCTCGGCGCGCGCCGGCTATACAAAATCGATAGCCTTGCGCGCGCCGATCCAGGTTTTTAGCAGATACGCGCGGCTCCGCGCGTATCTACTAAAATCCAGCGTACTTTTGTTTGCGCCTGGAGCGCAAACAAAAGTAGGCCTATTCGCGGAGTATGAAAATCCGCACCTATATGAACAAGAATTTTTTTTTTTTAATTAAAACCCGATGAGGCCTGTTATAGCGAAAGAATGGGAGGCGAATCCGGGGGACGGGGGGGAGAGTTCACCCCGCACGTGTTTTGGCAGCCTCTGGGTGCCGAGCAGACTCCCTGCTCTGTGCAGGATTTGAGTCGCTATAAATTTTTTTTTTTTTTATCGCGGCCTCTTTTCTAGGTTCCCTCCGCTCCTAAGCTTTTTTTTTTTTTACTTGCGGTTTTTCTCTTCAGCAGCCTCTCTTGCCGTTGTGCTCTTCCTGTGCTGTTGCCTCCACTTTACGCTGCCGGCCACGCTTGCAGTCGCCGCCGATTTCAGTTGCCAGCCTCGCTTGCCATTGCTGCTTGCCATCGCCGCTGCTGAAACGGGGCGATGGTGGCGACAGTGTTGGCTTTTATCAGAGCTGCCACGTGCTCTTTGGTGCGCGTCAGAGGCCGATGACATCGTGGGCATGTTGGTCGGGGCGCATGCTCTCACGAGAGGCCCGCACCCGACGAGCCCAGGAAGACCAGCGCCGGAGGCAGGTGAGTGCTCCCATCCCAACAGCACGTCGTTAGGGGCGGGCGCTCGTATGGGTGTGAGCCCTTGTATTTACATCGCTTCTGCCTCAGCCATCACAGCATGTTCAGACGCAGTCACTGCTGAATGTCATTGACCAGGGCTACAAATCAATTCACCACAAAAGGGCAACCATCAAAAATTAAATCTCACTGCTTTGCTGAAAAAAAAATTGTGGAACATAACATTTTCTGCACATTTTTTTACCAAGGTAGAAAGCCCAATTTTTCTGCAGTTTCACCCTTGCGGTGATTTTATTTACAAATCACTAGTATCAATAGCTGGATGTAAACTGCTTTTCCATGACTTGACAGGTATCTTTGAGGCACAAGTAAGCAAAATCTAAGGTGTACATGTAATGACAGAAGAAACATGGTGAGAGAGTATCCAAAAATTAAAACACTAACTGGAATCCATATTATCAGCAGTAGCAATATCCCACAATATGTATATGCACCGTTCATGTACACTATAAAGAAATGAACAGGCTGAGCTCTTTTAGCAATTAGAAAAGTTGCTGCTCTCCAATCAAAGAATAGCATTAGGAAAATGAATGAGAGTAATTAAATCTAATTTAGTCATGCAAATGAGTTTAATTAAAAGAAATCTACCCTTTAATAACTTCAGGGGGCATGTAGTTCCTTATGGACTTTTTTAAGTTTGTTCAAACTAACAAGACACAATAACTGAACTGATGAGGCCATGATGCTGAAATCTCCTTATGAAAACAAGGACACACATGCAGCACAGTATGTGCTAGTGTTCGCACAAACATGTGTCTTAATGTGTTTAGCATCTAATTAGTACAGAATGCTTTCTCAGTAATTACACTTATATCAGCTTTGGACTAAATTAATTAGACAGTTTCATACAATATAATGAATAGTATACGTTGTTCACTCAAAACAGTGTTATTATTTGGGCTGATTGTTTTATAAAAGTTCAATAAAACCTTTAGTTGAGAAAATAAATGTATAAAATGAATCTTTATAAGAGTAGGGGGACCTTAAAAACAATGTGTACAACACTCAGGGAAGTTCTCATAAAATTAACTCTGGAAGCATAGCCATGCATGACAAAGATTCAGGATCTTAGTAGTTTTTCTTTATGAATAGAATTATTAAAATATGAAGCTTATTTTGTAAAAATAATTTCCAAACTTCTCCTTCCTTAGATAACTATATCTTGTGTTTCATGCTATGCTCTTTTTATTAGTTGCTTTCTATGTGATCTATTTTGTGTTACTCTCATCTGTATCCTGGAGAACTATGTCATGCTATATTTTATCTAAATGTGTTATCCATATTCTCTATTTTAAGTTCATACTGTTGCGTCCGTCGGTCGCAGATGACTGTGACCGCTCTGCCTTGCCTCTTTTCTTCCCTATTCTCTCTCCTTGGGAAAGATGGCTGCCTCCGGTGCCGAGTGTCTCGGCGTCTCCAATTTAGAATGGGCGTTCCAGTCCGCCATGATCACTCCCGTGGCCTCCTAGGGTGCGCGCGCGCACATCTCCTATGCTCAAATACACGTCATGGCGGGAACCTCGGGGGCGTCCCCACGGCATGACGTCAATACCTCTGGGTATATCAAGCCTCCGTTTCGCTACCACCTTTGAGTTAACAAAGACTTTGGTTTAGCTACTCTGACCGCTCTAAGCTGCACGCTTAGACACTGCTTTCGCTCCAAGGGGCCTCGTTACTCTACAAGCTCTGACACCCGCTCCTCGGGGGTCTCTTGCTTCCAACTACCCTTCTGGGTTCTCTATTAACTAGACAACTACTCCTCGGGGGTCTTCTCTCTGTTCTCATTTCAGGATATCGGACTATCAGGTACTCGCTCCTCGAAAGCCTACCAGCCTACGTACCTTGCACCACGGACCTTCGGTCCCACTATTTCAACATCAGGAAGATGCTTACATTTCTGTGAGTACCTCTACAATCCTGTGCTCCAACTCCACCCACCAGCCAAAGCGTTACCTGCACAGCGGGCTCCTGCCTATCATGAACATCTGGGTGAGATTCTACATCCGAGCTTGTTGAACGTATTGACACCTCGTGGATATCAGTGCCTTACCTTCCAGCTTACATCATCTATCTACAACAGTACAATAAAGCCTTCCATCCATCCTGTGTCTGCTATATTGAGTTCAGCCTATCGCTGTAATTCCCCACGGGTCCCAGCAGATCACGGAACAACAAATGTCTTTGGAGAGCCAAGCTACTGCCTTCAATCAGTTACATGCTCAACTGAATTCTTCAGCTCCTCCTGTGAAGGAATTGCTGTCACCAGTGGTAGCCCTTAAGACCACTGTGCCTTTATCCACACCTACCCGCTTTACGTGTGAAGCCAAGATGTGCAGAGGGTTTGTTAATCAATGCAGCATGCATTTTTCATTGCAGCCTACCCTCTTTCCCACTGAAGCTTCAAAGATCACCTACATCCTTCCTTCCTAGAAGGACGAGCCCTGGCCTGGGCTTCACCGTTATGGGAACGTGAAGATCCAAGCCTGAATGACCTACCAGGATTTCTAAAACTTTTTAAGTCTGTGTTTGTTGACCCGGCTTGCCAGAACATTGCTGGATCTGCCTTGCTTAATCTTCAGCAAGGTAACAAGCCGCTTTCAGACTTTGCTACTGAATTTAAGACTCTAGCATCCGAACTATATTGGGACACTGGATGCTTACATGCCATATTCATGGAGGGTCTCAACTCTCGACTAAAGGACAAATTAGTAGCTCGTGATTTGCCTGATACCCTTGAGTCCATGATGGAACTGGCTGGGAGAATTGACCGCCATATCTGTGACCGTACTCAGGAGGCTAAGAGTCCACGAAAGTCTACAGTGGGGGCTAACCATCCTAAACCTGTGCCTATTGCTTCCAGCTTACCCTCTGCAACCTTAGAGGAGGAAGAGCCTATGCAACTAGGCCAAAGCCATTTGATCTCCATGGAGAGACGTTTTCGAAAGCGCATGGGGTTGTGCATGTACTGTGTCCAGTCGGGCCATGCTGTCCAAACCTGTCCCATTTGTCCGGGAAACTGACGGCCCTGGGATCTGCAGGAGGACTTCTCCTGGGTCTCACCTCTCCTACTCCTCCATTATCCTTACCAGTATCTCTGCTTTGTGGCGATCTCAAATTTTAGACTCTCGCCCTCATTGATTCCAGTGCAGGAGGTAATTTTAGTCTGAAGCGCTTAGTTGAACATCTACGGATTCCTACCACACCAATAGCTAAGCCTTTGCTATTGTCCTCTATCCATGGAGAACCACTTCCTGGAGAAGTTTCATTGACCACCCAGACCATTGGCCTGCGCACTGGAGCTCTACCCTCAGAATCCATTTCATTTCTAGTATTGGAAAAAGCCATGCATCCGGTGGTATTAGGGCTTGGTTTCAAGCCCATGCCACAATTTAATTGGGCCATGTTGGAACTGTCCCAGTGGGGACCAGACTGTTATGGTCGGTGTCTTGCTGAAGTTTCACCGCTCATTTGCATGCCCACTACTCCGTCATTACCTGGCTAACCTCCACAATATGCCTCCTTCCAGGATGTTTTCTCAAAGCAAGCAGCTGATGTTCTTCTGCCACACAGAGAGTTTGACTGTGCCATAAATCTGAAGCCAAATTCAGAACCTCCCAAAGGAAGAGTTTACCCTCTTTCAGTAGCCGAGACTAAAGTTTGTCTACCTAGCTACAAGAAAATCCACAAAAGGGATTCATCAGACCTTCCAAATCCCCTGCTGGTGCAGGCTTCTTTTTCGTAAGGAGCAGGATGGCAATTTACGCCCCTGCATCGACTACAGGGGTCTGAATGAGATTACCATCAAGGACAGGTACCCGCCTGCCCTTAATTTCTGAACTGTTCGATAGGCTCCAAGGAGCCAAAATATTCTCCAAATTAGATCTTAAAGGAGCTTACAACTTGGTGCGTATTCGAGAAGGAGACGAATAGAAGACTGCTTTTAACACCTGTGATGGACACTTTGAATACCTCGTCATGCACTTTGGCTTAAGTAACGCACCTACAGTCTTTCAAAATATGATGAATGACATCTTAAGGGACTTACTTTATCAATGCGTAGTAGTAAATCTCGATGATATACTGATCTTTTCTCAAGATCTGCAAAGTTATCAGGAGGATGTTAAGAAAGTCCTAAGACGCCTGCGTGAGTACCACCAATACACAAAGCTTGAAGAGTGCGAGTTTTACAAAGAAGCTGTACCCTTCCTGAGATACATTATTTCTAAGAACGGTTTTCAAATGGACCCCAAGAAACCCCAAGAGAGTATCTGGGACTGGCCTCAACCCACAGGCCTGAAGGCACTGCGTCGCTTCTTGGACTTCACCAATTACTAATGATCCTTTATTAAAAATTACTCATCATTGACAGTCCCTCTAACTGCTATGACCAAGAAGGGAGCTAACCCTGCCAATTGGTCTCCAGAAGCCATCTCAGCCTTTCTGATGCTCAAGGAGGCTTTTCAGAAGAAGCCGTCTCCGCCACCCTGACCCACATCGTCCTTTCATCGTTGAGGTCAACGTATCAGACGTTGGTGTGGGGATGGTTCTAAGACAGTATAGTGAATCCAATATGCTCCATCCGTGCTTCTTCTTTTCATGGCGATTCTCGCCTGCCGAGAGAAATTATGGGATTGGAGATAAGGAGTTTCTCGCAATCAAGCAGGCTTTTGAAGAGTGGCGTCCATGGCTAGAAGGCGCACAACACCGATTACAAGAATCTGGAGTACCTTCGACACGCTCAATGACTCAACCACCGTCAAGCAAGATGGTCTCTGTTTTTCAACAGATTTGACTTCCTTCTGAAGTATCGACCGGGAGAGAAGAACACTTGGGCTGATGCCCTGTCATGATCATTCTCTCCTCAGGATGTGCCGGATGAACCCCGTCATATTACTGATCCCGAAAGAGTGCTTCTCGCAGCCACCCACGTGGTACCTACCGGGAAGACGGTGGTGGCCAGAAACTTAAGAAAGAAGCTGTTGAAGTGGGCACACGATTCCCATCTGGCAGGCCATCCAGGACAGAGTCGTACCCTAGTTATGTTGCAAAGATACTATTGGTAGCCAACTATGAAGAAGGTCGTACAAGTGTATGTGGGTTCCTGCACTGTCTGTGCCAAGCAAAAACCACCACCTGGGTGGCCTTGGGGCCTATTACAGCCTCTACCATCACCGGATGAACCATGGACCCATACAGCTACAGATTTCGTAGTGGACCTGCTATCATCCAACAGGAATAACATTATATGGGTCACGGTCGACCGTTTCTCTACAATGGCACATTTTGTAGTGCTACCAGGATTACCCTCTGCTACAGAGTTAGCAAAACTCTTTATTAAACACATCTTTCACCTTCATGGGATGCCTAAACATATCCTATCTCACAGGGGAGTGCAATTTACTGCAAAGATTTGGAGAGCATTATGTCAAAAATTTGACATCGCCTTGGACTTAACCTCTGCCTACCATCCTCAGTCCAATGGTCAGATTGAGAGGATGAATAGAACGCTGAAAAAATTTCTGCAATCATACGTCAATTCTAGACAGAACGACTGGGCTGAATTACTGCCTTGGGAAGAATTTGCCATCAATTCTCATCCTGCTTCCTTGATGGGATCTTCCCCTTTACAGCTTGTCTACAGAAGACAACCATTACCTCTTCTGCCAATTCCATTGTCAGTAACCTCTCCTGCTGCACAGGCTGCCGCAGCAGAGTTATCCCAACTTTGGAAACAGATGAAGGAGCTTCTCCTCAAAGCAGGACAAAAGGCAAAGAGAACCTATGACGCTCATCATCAAAAGGCACCTCAGTTTCAGCCTGGAGACAAAGGTTGGTTAAGCACCAGGTACCTTCGACTTAAGCTTCCTTCTGCAAGATTTGCACCTCGCTATGTGGGACCCTTCGCCATCCTTCGGCGATTAGGAAATCTGATGTACAGTCTAAAACTGCCTCCATCAATGAAGATACACAATGCATTTCATGTATCTCTACTCAAGCCAGTGATGCTCTCCGAATTCTCCAGGAGAGACCCAAAACCTACTAGTCTGGATACAGAAGATGACATCGATTATGACGTTGACGACATCCTTGATGTACGTAAAAGAGGCAAGACATGGGAGTATCTCATTTTATGGGAGAACTATGGTCCAGAAGAGAACTCCTGGAACCACTGGCCAATATTACAGATAAAGAGATGATACGCCAATTCCACCTGGCACATCCATGCAAGCCCAGACCACCTGGAAGAGGTTTTGGAGGGGGCCCTTTGAAGGGGGGTACTGTTGCATCCGTCAGTCGCAGACAGCTGCCACCGCTCTGCCTTACCTCTTTTCTTCCCTATTCTCTCTCCTTGGGAAAGATGGCTGCCTCCAGTGCCGAGTGCCGAGGGTCTCGGCATCTCCAACTTATCATGGGGGTTCCAGTCTCCAAGATTACTCCTGTGGCCTCCTAGGGCGCATGCGCGCACATCTCCTACGCTCAAATACACGTCATGGTGGGAACCTCGGGGGCGTCCCCACCGCATGACGTCAATATCTCCTAGTATATCAAGCCTCCGTTTTTCTACCACCTTTGAGTTAACAAGGACTTCGGTTTAGCTATACTGACTGCCCTAAGCTGCACGCTTAGACACTGCTTTCGCTCCAAGGAGCCTCGTTACTCTAGAAGCTCTGACACTCGCTCCTCGGGGGGTCTTTTGCTTCCAACTACCCTTCGGGGTTCTCTACTAACTAGACAACCGCTTCTCGGGGGTCTATCTCTCTCTTCTACATTTCAGGATATTGAACTATCAGGTACTCCTCGAAGGCCTACCAGCCTACGTATCTTGCACCACATACCTTCGGTCCCACCATTTCTACATCAGGAAGATGCCTACATTCCTGTGAATACCTCTATGATCCAGTGCTCCAACTCCACCCATCAGTCACGGCATTACCCGCATAGTGGGCTCCTGCCTATCGTGAACATCTGGGTGAGATTATACATCCGAGCCTGTTGAATGTATTGGCACCTCACGGATATCAGTGCCTTACCTTCCAGCTTACATCATCTATCTACAGCAGTACAATAAAGCCTTCTATCCATCCTGTGTTTGCTATACTGAGTAACTACAACAAGGGTAATATACCAGTCCTTAACTTAATAACACCCAACATCAAATAAGGACATGAATTTCTGTTATATAAAAAATAATATGTTCATTAATTAAAGTTATTTAATCAATCACAGTTTTTCTTTAAAATTGTATATTTATTACAAATACATCTTTCACAAATTACCATATGCCATATAACTGTTATATCAGCATATTAATTAAACATCATCCCATCCAAAACATGTATAATAAAGACAAAATATTTTCTTATTTTTGATTTTTTCTTCTATTTTTTAACATTGTGTGGATACCCAAAACTCCCAAAATTTTTTTCATAAATTTACATAACACACTATCCCATAAAATATACTAACCATTCACTCACACCAACCATACATTTACTTAAAATACCCACCATATTGCACTTTTCCCAAAAACATATTTTACATACAGGAAGATTACAGTACAAAAATTACAGGTCAATCAACCCTCATACAATATTTCTACACATATCCAATACCAATATTTCCTTTTAATACAGTTCTTTAATTCTTTAACAACTGTTGACACTCCCCACGTATTCAAATTGTGTTATATTGTCAGTCCCCAACAAGGACCTTGTTTCGCGATTAAGCTTCCTCAGGGGTTATGTTTTTAGCTTATAGATCCAGTACTGCTGCCTGCGGTTTAATATTGTCCCTATGTCATCCCACATTGTGTTCCTTGTAACTTTCTCGATTACTGTCCATTTCAAATCCTCAAACATGTGGCCATGGATCTATAAGCTAAAAACTGAAGTACCGGCTGGGTTGAATGACCAAATTGATTGATTTTCACTCCTTTAAATTTGATTTAAGAGGGAGGTTGAATTGCATTATAGCCATGTTTTAACTCACGTGATGGAGTCCCTTTAAATTGGGACGCGAACAGGGGTGTGCAGGTTCGCCATTTTTTGAGAGGAGCATCGAGCAGCGCTTTGCGAGCTTTTTTATGGACTTAAGCAAAGAACGATTGTGAGCTGGGATGTGCAGCGGCTAAGTGGCTTCCCCTGACAAAGAAGCAATTTGAAACCGGGCCTTGTTGGGGCAAACGTCGCCAATGGTTATACTGAAGCTTTAGGATTCAAATTTAAGCTAAGTGACATTTGGGATTACGCTCCGTTTTTGAATGTTTGTTGGGCGAACTGTGATCCTCTGTTTTGATCTTTTCACACTTTCATACAAAGATGTCCTTTTGAATAAATATAAAATAACAAAAAAATGTTTTTGAGAAAACAATAAAAGGATTATAAGGTGGACGGTGGTGCTTATGATTAAATAAAAAATTAAGTAAGGTACACCAGGATGGTGCCCTGAAACTTTATGAAGCATCACTCTACACCTTTAAAAATTATTTAGAAATCTCATTGAGATAATATGTAAGTGTGAAAAATGTGGTTAAAGTATATTTTTAAATATTATAAAATTATTATTGATGAAAGTGATTAAAAAGAAGAAAAAATTGTAGGGTAGTACATAACAAAAAAATGTTTTGAGTGTGGGTTGTTTGATATTTAAAGAGCCAGCAGGGAGTTGTCCCTCTGGCTCCACCTGAACTCCTCCCAGGGCATCTCCTCATGTCCAGCCCTACAAAAGGGCTCAGTCTTCACTCCAGCTTTGCCTTCACAAGGAGTCAGTTCCAGCTGAATTGCTCCTGGAGCTTCTTTTCCAGCTTATGGTCCAGGAGTCTTCAATGATGTCCTTCTTCGCTTCTGCAAGGCACTCTGTTCCATGTTGTCCTCGTCCTGATGTCCGTGATCCAGTCCTGATGTCCATGAGTTGAAGTCCTGAGATGTTCCATGTCCCAAGTTCCGAAATGTTCCTTGATCCGAGATGTTCCTTGTTCCAAGTTCCGAGATGTTCCTGTTGCATCCGTCGGTCTCAGACAGCTTCGACCTCTGTGCCTCACCTTTCTTCCTTCTCTCTCCTCAAGCCTTCTCTCTGCCCTTCGGACTAATTCATATCTAACCTGGGTACCTGCTCTTCGGGGGCCCTTATGTTCTCTTACAGGTACCTATCTGGGATATCAGGTACTTGCTCCTCGAGGGCTTGCTCTTCCTACTCTGGTGCCTTACTACTGACTTCTGCCTGTCAGGATCTTCATCAATACAGCTATCTACTTCAGTGAATAACTAACCTTATCAGTCTGTCTCACCTCCAGTTTCTGCGCTCAGAGTCTGCATCCGGGACTTTCCTCTGCTACCCTGCACTATCTACCATCTACTCGAGTGTGGGACTGGTCTCCTCTGCAGAGGACCCCTGGACTGTTGCTATTAAGTTACCTCACTGCTGCCCCTCCTGGGCAGTACCATCGAGCTGTATAATAAATACAAATTCTCTGTGTTTGTGTGTATAGAGTCTAGCCTAGTACTGCGGCTCCTCATGGGGCTCCTCCCCGTGGGTGTGACCATCACCGCAGTACCCAAGAATCCACTCCAGCACTTCAAAACCATAACAGTTCCCAGCCCTAGGTATCTAGTCCTGATGCTCCAGGTCCTGAAATACCCGTGCCTCCGGAGGTTCCTTGTTTTTAAGTCCAAAATTCCGGTTTCCAAGTTTTTATCCTTGTCTGCATCCAGTTCCAACTCTGGAGGATCCGAGGGGTTACTTCACTCCTGTGCTATGAGCCTGTCCCGCTCCCCTTGTGGTCTGTGACCAGCCCTCCAGCTGTGTAGGGTGTGTAGGGGACAGTGTGGTCCACGACCAGCCCCTCAAGCTGTGTAGGGTGCCTGAGGGCCTTGCTCGCCCCCTCTGTGTCCACGTCTACATACCAAGTCTCCACGTCTCCTCGTCTACGTTCCAGGTTCCATGACTGAATCTTCATTCCAGGTTCCATGTCTGAGTCTTCGTTCCAAGCTCCACATCTGAGTCTTCGATCCAAGTTCCATGTCTGAGTCTTTGTTCCAAGCTCCACGTCTGAGTGTGATTCCAAGTTCCATGTCTGAGTCTTCAATCCCAGAGTCTCCATCTGCCCTTGTCTCCTGTCCAGCCTGCGCTACCTACATCGGGGCGGAGTCGGCCCCGGAAGAGGAGGAGTCGGGGCGTCACTGGGGCCGACTCTGTGACGACGGTGTTGGGGGGGGGGGGGGGGGGGGGGGAGAGCCATCACAGTGCACCTACATTTTTTTCATTTTTTTCATTTTTTTTTATTTTTTATTTTTTTTATTGCATTTCAATTTTTCAATACAGAATTGGATATATATGATCACAATACATATATACAGAAAAAGAAATTCACCATAACAATAGCAATACAACTATTATTTATCATATTATCCACTATTTAAGAAATCAATAATAGATTAGAGAACAGTTGGTAGTCAAGTGGTAACATGGAGCATTACATCTAGGAAAATACCAAATTAACTTGCACTTTGTCTTAACAATTCCACTTTTACTTATTTAATTAACCCTTTAAACAGTATCTAAGAGTGTATCTAGATAAACACGTAACTGATCAGGCTGACTGAAAATATATCTAGTGTCCTTATGTTTTATGAATCGCAAAATAGGAGCGCTACTGCACGCACAGAATCTCAGCAGTCAACAGGAAAATGTGCAGAAGAATTTAAATGTCCACACTTCTTTGATGCAAAAACACATTTTTATATTTTTATTCCGGCAACTCCACAGTGTGATACAGAGGTTATTGTACAGGCGGGTCCCCTGACACGGACCCGTGTTTCGCCACCAGGCTGCGTCGAGAGGGACGGGCAAGTAAAACTTTGTTATTCTAAAAAATGATGAAAAACAACAAGAAAAGGAAGGATTTATATCAGTGGACAAAAACATAAAGGAGCATGGCAATGCTAAAAAGTTCTAATCATGTTCGAGAAACAGTCACAGGGTAAATTAACAATTAAGAGGTCAACATATCTGACAGACTAAGAGCGAGCAGAAGAGAAACAGCGCAGCAAGTGATTAACTCAAATTGTATTACAGATAACCAAAAGTAAAGCATAAACGCGTAATAGACTGCTACCAGTGTAGCGCAATATAGAATAAGCTTAATAAAAATCCACACAGTATTTGTTTAAAGACTGTTGACACAAATGTGAGCAAGCAAAATAATCAAAATAATAAAACCAAAGTAATTACTGTAAAACATGAATAATGAATGCCAGCAATAAGTTCAATGCAGGTAGAGCCCTGGACAATATTAATAATTCTAAAATTCAGTACACCGGACTTAGTAACATACTGAAGTAAAATTTCAACAAGGGCGTCACTGGGAGAGCAACGCGAACGATACAACGGCAGCCATTTAACTTAGAGAATTTGGCGCGAAAAGTTCAGTAGCCAATCAGAGAAGAGATATCAAAACTGGACGTGATAGAGAACTAGCCAAAGTGTATATCATGTAAAGAGGGCGTGAAAGACAACTTCCAAAAATTGATGAGATCATCGTGAACATTCAAATCATCTGAATAATTTATCACAAATCGGGCAAAAAGCAAGGGCAGAAGCAGAGATCATGTAAACAAAGCAGGAATCATGTATACAATAGCAGGGATCATGTAAACAAAGCTGAATAAACAAAGAGGTATACTATATTAGATGAAATATCGCCATTCAATTTCTTTATTCAAACCGTATGGTATAAGACTATGCAGTTTGAAAATCCATCTTTGTTCACGGCGTATTAGAATTTCTGACAGGTTGCCACTCCGACGTGGAGAGGGTATTACATTAATAACGCAAAAGCGAAGGTCAGAAATATTGTGTGATTTTTCGGTCCAGTGGGCTACTAAGGAGGCATTCCACGTAGATTTACAATACTAGATTTATGCTCAATGATTCTCTTTTTAATCGGTTTAGTGGTTTTCCCAACATAAATAAGATGACATGGGCAAATAATAATGTACACTACACCTGATGTATAACAAGTCGAATTAAATTTCAAAGTGTAAATTTTATTTGATTGGGGATCTGTAAAGGAGTTGGTAGACAATGAGAGAGGACATACCGAGCAGGCCTCACAGGGATGGTGACCACTGTAAGTCAAAGGTGAACAATCCAAAGGACGTAATTCTGAATGGACCAAAAAATCACGTAAATTTCTGCCTCTATGATAAGTGAAACGGATCGGAACTTGAAATACATCGTGTAAAGAAAAAACACAAAAAATAGATGCCTGGATCTTTTTCAATGTTTATTAAGACAGAGACGTGTTCACAATTTGCCCGACTCAGGCCGGGTTTCGCGGCTCAAAAGCCGCTGCCTCAGGGGCTACAAACAAACCAAACACAAATCAACATCAATATCTATTTTTTACAAACAACAAATTAAAAATCAATAAACAACATCATTAAGATCTTATAAATCTTAAAAAGTCCTTATTAAAAAATAAAACATAAAAACTTTTTACAACTTCACTAAGATCTCAGATATTGAATAAAAATGAATTATTAAAATGATGACAAAAATTGAAATAAATATCAAACATACCCAAAAATTGTAAATATATAAAAGATTAAAAATACTTAATAAATTATCCCTCCCTGCTTAAGAAAAATAATATTTAATTCTATATTTATTTCTTAGCAGGTACAAAGATAAATTTACCTTGAACACCTCACAGTCGTGATTGAGACTCAGGTGCTACTATGACAATGTGGCAATACACAGGAAGAGGAAAAAACAGAGGTGAATTTTAAGACCCGCGCTCGTGTGTGCATGTGCACGCGTTTGCCGGCTTGCACACATGGATGCAGCAATTTCATAACAAATGTGCGTATATGTGCATACATGTGCACCTGTTATAAAATAGGCTAATCATGTGTACATGTGCACACAACTTTATACTGACGTGTGTGCAAATTCTGCCTTGATCACGTAAGTGGGGGCGATTTTAGTAGATATGTGCGCCGACGCAATTACCTGTTTCCCCAGTTCATTCCCAGTTTGCCCCAGTGAAGGAGAAGACTTCCTAAACCCCCTTGCTAACTAGCCGCCCTTTTACCCTAATAGCCTCAACTCTTAAAACCCTGCTGACTCACCTATTTTTTGTTATTTTATACTTACACCCCTTCCATAGTAGAAGTAGCATGGCAGGGGACCCCAGCACACGTAAATACGTACAGACAGATTCCATGTTACAGACTCTGCCCTCCCATACCCTGCCCATACCCCACCCCTTTTTAACTTTTGCATTTGTGTGCATTTATCAGGAGATATGCACATACTCACATGGATTTTAAAGTCTACATGGCACGTGTTGTGCAGAGTCACATGGGTATCTCCTGGTTTTGGTACAAGTAGCTCTTTTAAAACTTGCCAGTAAAGATCCTTCTCAAAAGAATTTATCATTATCAATAGTATTTAAACAGGACCCCCGCTATCTTTGTAGTTGCTTAAGTAGTTACATAGTGAAAGAATGTATTTCATAACCCTAGATGTGATCATCAGCATAAAACATTAGATAGAAATCGTCTTTAAAGTGTGCTTAAGTTATTAAATTAATCAATAATTTTTTTCTTCAAAAAATGTATCCAGTTTTGGTTTGAAGTGTTTAAAGTGAAACATCAAAAAGAGTTACACCCTGTGCTGTGGATGAAAACTGAAATATAACACTAACTTTACTTAAGATCTTGTATAATTGCCATTTCCTTATAAAAATCAATGACAAATATCTTATCATAATAATGTATTTTTCTCTTCCACATAACATATTCTTGATTCTTCCATAAATTTTAGGGATGTGCATTCATTTTCAAAGAATGTGCAATCCGCAATGAATAGGTCCCTGTTCGTTTGATTCGTGGGTCCACGAAACGCATGGCATCCCCCATGAATGAAACATATCATATTAGTTTCATTCTTTTGGTTTACAGTGCTTTCTTAGCAGCCGTTTGAAATAGGAGAAGGCCATGTGGGAGTATCCATAGCAACAACCAGCCCTTTCTTGTGAGTCATAAGTGACCTCCAGCCTTGTCATAGAGTGGGTCAGACAGGTTGGCTAGGAGATCAGAATGCCAATGTATCAGAGCGAAGCATTTTTCTAATTCAGCCAAACACTGCTCTCAGTGCTCTGTGATCTGTTCCTGCTGTATTTCTACCTTAAGTAAGCATAGCACATGGCACACCACACACTTTCTTCTTGGCTTTTATCTGGTGAGTTGCTGTACTCAGAGCTAGTTTCTGAGTGTATTCAATTGCTATTGCTTGCTACTTTGATAGAATTTTCCATTGAAAAAGATATTTGTTCATTTTTGCTGCTGTGCCAGCCAGGCTTTTTTTTACTGCACTTTTTTTTTTTTATTGAACTCAGACTGTCTCTCTGTCTCTCCCACTGAGACAAGCTGCCAGCAGTGGAATTTTGCTGCTGATCTTATCCCCCTGGGGTAGGTTGCAGGCAGGGTTTGGGTGGTGTGGGTGGGAGATAGTGTGAAAGTTGCAGTGGCTGTCTGGGAGTTGGTATTTTCAGAGAACAAGCAGCATCACTGTAGGAATTGGACTTGCTCAGGTTTCTAGTAGAGATGTGAATCGGAACCGGAATCGATTCCGATTCCGGTTCCGATTCACATCATGAAATTTTTTTCGTGTGGTCCGATCGTTTTGTTTTTTTTATCAGCTGCGCCCGAGCCGATAAAGAAAAAACCCACCTTGACCCTTTAAAACAGATCCCTTAGCTTGCCCCACCCTCCCGATCCCCCCCCCAAACTTTTTAAAAGTACCTGGTGGTCCAGTGGGGGTCCCGGGAGTGATCTCCTGCTCTCGGGCCGTCGGCTGCCACTAATAAAAATGGCGCCGATGGCCTTTACCCTTACCATGTGACAGGGTATCCGTGCCATTGGCTGGCCCCTGTCACAAGGTAGGAGTAATAGATGGCCACAAGGTACTTTTAAAAAGTTTTTGGGGGGTCAGGAGGGTGGGGGAAGCTAAGGGATCTGTTTTAAAGGGTCGGGTGGGTTTAGGGATTGTTGTTGTGTGCCCCTTTTCCCGCCCTCCCCCAAAACGATAAGAGAACCCCACGAACAATTTTGTGGGGTTTTCCTATCAATTTCAGGGCGCCCCCGATTTCTGACGACTTTGAAAATATCGTACGATATTTTCAAAATCGTCAGAAAAATGATTCACATCCCTAGTTTCTAGTCTTTTCTCTGCAGTTTCATTTTTTGTGCACACAGAGCAGTCTCAGGTGTAGTGTACAGCAAGGCACTGCACTGTGTGTCTGTGTGTATGTGTGTAGTTTTCAACACTCACATATATTGGTATAGAGATGTTCAGTCACCAATAAAGAAATAATTATTTTAATTGAAATCCCTAATAGGCAGTGACATTAAATCCATGATGTCAAGGAAAGGTAGACATGGTCAAGTGATTGGGACTGGCAGAGGAAGCACTGGCAGAGGAGGCACTTCAAAAAGCAGTGCCAGTCCCCCATTAAAGTTAAAAAGGGAGCTGTTCCAATCTAAAATCTCTGGAGGGGCAGGCAGTTCCATCCGGAAAAAAATGAAATTTAAAGATGATGCACCGCCACCACCTGTTTCTGACCCTGTTGTTTTGGAGGTGAGCAAAGAGGAGGCTGAGTCATGCAAGACAAAAGGGCGAGACCCAAAAGCAGCAGTGCGACAGCAGACTCTAGTTAGCACTGACAATGTAGTACAAACACTGCTTCTGATTCCAATGAAGAATCATCTTGTATGGGATTCTCATAATCAGAAATGGAAGAATTAATAGCTGAAGAAGGTTTAGGAGGATTAGTTAGTTCTGTCTTAGCCTCCACTTCAGTGCTGAAGGGGAGAGATGAAACTAATGATGATCAGGAGGAAGAGCAGTCAGTGCAGGCACAAACTGTGACTGATGCTCCAGCATTGCTTCTCAGGGTACACCCACTACTTCAACTCCAGTGCCAGCATGCACCCCGAAGGCTATAGAGAAGGGATCACAAAAGAAATCTGTGATCTGGAGCATCTTAAAAGTGAGGGAGGACCCGCGCTTTGCTCAGTGTAATTACTGTGCCAGGGATATTAGCAGAGGCAAACAAATATGACATCTAACTAATTTTGGCATGATGCATCATATGTAGAAGCAACACCCAACAGTACTGACATCTGGGGATGGTGGTAGTACCAGTCAGGGGACCCCTTTTTCCAGGCAGTGTAAAGTGGTTGAAAAGGAGCAGAGTCATCCCACGCATTCAGCCCCTTCTAGCAGTCAGGTGGCAGGCCAACAGCCCCCTGCCATGTGTCAAAAGCGACAATCCACCATGGAGGAAATGGGGTGGTGTTCGGTAATGCTATCCCAGGGAAGGAGGCAGGCAGCCTCAAAAGTTGTAACCAGGAGCATTGGGGAAATGATTGCCCTTGATGACCAGACCTTGCAGGTAGTGGACAATGTGAGTTTCAAGCATTTGCTGACGGTCTTAGTTCCAAATTACAAAGTCCACTCAAGAATCACATTTAGTAGAAAGGTCATCCCCAGCCTGTACAACCAGTGTCGCAGTCGCATCTAAGCGCTGGTAGCTAAGGTAGAGGAGAGTGTGCATTTCACCTGCGATATCTGGACCGCCATGAATGCTACACAATCTTACCTCCTACTGACAGCACACTGGTGGGATCTGGCTGAGGCGGGGCAGGCAGCAGCTCTATTAGTGAACAAGTATCAGGGTGGAGGTGGGCTTTACCGCACACCCACCTGACAGACGATGTCCATACCTCAGCCAATATTCTAGCCTGCATCAGACATGCTGGTGGGTCTGGCAGCTATACCAGAGAGACAGGAATTTTCAGGCAGGGATCTTTGTCACAGACAATGGTGCAAACATGGTAAAAGCAAAAAGTAGTGAATTCAGCTCTGGGGTTGGAGTCCATTCCAGGGAGCCCTTTCCTGCGCAAAGGAAAGGCAACTCTACTCAGGTGTCGCCTATCTCTTAATACCCACTGACCCATGTTGAACCGCTGATCACATGGAAACCTCCTTCACCTCGGCCTTCAGAATTCTCGTTTATATATCTGCTATGTCCACCAGATTTTAAAAGACCAGCGAGAGCTCACTAGATGCCAGCGGAACCACCACACTCTAGGGGCAAACCCATTCTAGGAAGCCCTTTCCTGCACAAAATGAAAGGGTACTCTCCCTGGGGCTCTTGTTTGAATATTTGGTACTACCACCAAGATCTGCACCCGCAGCAGCTCCACCCCACCCAGACATAGTTCATCATGTTTCAGGTCCTAGCACATGTGTTAGATTCCTTGATCCATGTTTCAAGACGGGTTGGGTAGACAGTATGCCCTGGTTGACAGTCACGCCGCATGCAGGGTGCCCCGTCCCCCTTCAACCCGCTCCCCTCTTCTTGGGTTCTATCTGAGAAGCTTGTTTGCTGTTTGAGCTCTCTCAGAGTGTCTCAAATCTTTATTTAATTGTTATTGCTAGTTTGCTACAATTAATTTTCTATTGCTGATGTGCCTGCCAGCCAGCCAGGCTTTTTTTTTACTGCTCTTTTTTTATTGAACTACTTGTTGACTATTGGTCTCGTGCCGGTATTTAGCCTTAGATGGAGTTTACCACCCACTTTCGGCTGCATTCACAAATAACCCGACTCTGAGAAGACATGGTCCTGGCTCACTGGGGGCCACTACTACTGGCCTAACACCATCCGCAGGCTGAGCCTCATCTTGTCTTGCCTCCTTGTCTTTTCCCTATCAACACCACAGTGACCTGACTACCTCAGCTCTGCCAGCCTGTCTTGCTGCCATACACCAGACGACTCACTCTACTCCTTGTGGTGTTCTGTCCACTCTCATGGTTCCTCAGTGTGTTGGTGCTAGTTTTTCTGCTGCTTTGTCCCTTTATCGGCGCCTTGTGGTTTTTTCTGACACTCTTTCTGCTTGCTATGTTCCCCCTTCATTGTGCTGTAGGATGTTGATGCCACTTGTCTTCCCACTTTGCCTGTCTGATGCCTTCAAGGGTTTATGCAACTGTTATCAGTGCTCTCTTTTGAAGCTGTGGTGTGTTTTTGACACTCTCGCTGCTGCTTTGCACCTCTGTTAAAGCACTCTTGCCACTCCTGGTACTCCTTTGCCCCTTTACAGTGCCTTAGGCTATTCATGCCACTTTGGTGCCACTTTGCCACAGTCTAAGTACCTTGGAGCTCTTTTCTTGTTCTGATGATTGCTTCCCAGAAGTTTCATCAGAACTGATAAGAAAACCCCAATTGTGCAGCCAAAAATAGGCTGCAAATACTTCCCCCATTGACTTTAATGGCAAACGAAAATGAATGAAACTAATAAACGAATTGGTTTTTTCCCCTATGAAACTAATGAAACGAATTGTGGTCCCCACGAAACAAAAATACGAAATGAAACAATTTTTTTCCTTCTGCACATCTCTAAAAATTTCCTGTTTCTGGATGATCATATTACCATTTGATCTATTCTGGAATAGTAGGTTTTTTTAATGGACTCTTTGCTTATAGATTTAAAGTTACAAAACTGTAAACCTCCATATAAAAAATAAAGCCATAATGTTCTCAGTTCATCAGCAAAAAACAAAGCAAAACTGTTATCAATTTGGAAAGGGGGTGAATTTATATTTGCACACTTTTTGCATAATACAAAAATAGATACCTTAGCATCTGGCATGCATGGTATGCAGTACACCTCACACTACAGTGCCCAGTCATAATCCAGCTTTTTGTAAGTAAAAACGCCCTATAGTTTTGAGAAAAAACCCCCACAGATGTGACAGAAAGCCAAACAACCAATGCAGAAATGAAATAGATATCAAGAAACAATATTCCATAAACATTTTTTATGAGCTGGTTGTGAAACATTATTTACAGTCACGTGTTATGGATGACCTTTCAAAACAAGTCATCATTAACTGATCAAGATAAGTAATGTAAGTTCACTGAGCCCATTAGCTCTTCTTTATTTATGCAAAACTTGTGGCTCATAAATTGCAAGCATAAATCCTATAATTTTAAGCAACAGTAATAACAGCAGAACAAACACAAGCAGCAGCACCTCTTAAAATTATATTTCTGAGGCTAAAAGACAAAATAGCTCTTAAATACAATATGATTTATATATTTATTTTAAAAGGACAATAAATACTTTAGAAAAACTCCCTCTTCCAAGAGAAAGAGTGACTGAAAATTATTTACACTGAAATAGACACTGGCACTGCAAATATTAGGGGTGTACGTAGAAAGAAAAGGCAGTTCTTTCATTATTTTGGTTCATTTGCCATTTTGGTTCATTCATTTTGGTTCTGAAGTTAATTCATTTATTGTATTATGTCAGTAATTTTTTTTTCCATTAAAAGAAGAAATAAAGCAATATATCCTATTTTGGACTCTAATACTAGGGTCTTCTATCCAAGTTTAATGAAACGTTCAGCCAGCAAAGGGAACAAGACTCCAAAATACCTAAGTGTGGAAAAGTGACACCAATAGTGTTGCACTGGAGGTGGACCCTTGGCCTGGTGCAGGATTGGTACAGTCCTCCTGTCGGACCTGGAGAGCGCCTGCCACCAGGAGGCGCAGCACAGGAGGAGACAGAGGCTAGCTGGAGCTTCACCATTAGCAACCCGGAGTTCCCTCAGGCTAAGCCCTTGGTTATCCAGGCCGCCTGATCTTAGGTGGGCCTTGCAGGATCTCCTAGAGCGGAAGTGTAGAGGAGTGCCCACCACAAAAAAGGGTATGTGGTCGATGTCCAAACCAGAATGTCCAAATGTCACAGGAGGCCAGAACAGAGAGTAGAAATGGATAGCGAGGATCAAGGCCAGAGTAATAGTTCAGAATGGTCAGCCGAAGCAGGGGTCAGTACCTGTAATCAATCTGGAAGTAGTCAGGTCAGGCAGAGGTCACGATCCAGGCAGGGATCAGGAGTAGTCAGTGTTCAGGCAGAGGTTGGTTCCAGGCAGTGGTCAAGAGTAGTAAGAGAACAGGCAGAGGTCAGGTCCAGGCTGCAATCAAGAATAGTTGGGAGCAAGCAATGGTCAGTACCGTGAGATCAGTCCGAAGGGTCCTACCAGGGATGGAGAGACGAAGGAACAGGAGACGCTGGTACAGGAGACACAGAAGATGCTGGAACAGGAGACACAGGAGATGCCTTAACAGGAGATGCTGGAACAGGAGACACAGGAGACACTGGAACAGGTAACACTGGAATAGGAGACACTGGAACAAGAGACACTGGAACAAGAGACACTGGAAAAGTTGCCAAGGCACCATTCAGGGGAACGGGCCTTGCCTTTTATAGTGAGACTGAGTGATGTCATCAGGGAGCACCGAGTTCGGGTTTCCTGCGCTTTGACCTTTAAATAGGTCGACGTCGGCCACGTGTGCGCCTAGGGGCGGGGCCGAGGAGCAGGAAGATGCGGAGCCCCTATAGGAGCTCCTCTGTGAGGCTGGCATTGGAGACAGTGAGTGGGGGAACCGGGGACGCTACGAACTCACCGCAGCAGCAGAGGAAGTGAGCCCAGAGCTTGTAGATGGACGGGAGAGGTGAGCAGGACCGGCCGCGGAGCGGACGTGACCGGGAAGTGCAACAAAGAGTGGTATAAATAGCCCAAGGTACCATGAGAGGAACAAAGGGCACCAAGAAGTGTCATGAACACCCCAAGGCACCATGCCATGAGGGGTAAATCAGCACAGACAATGTCATGAAGACTTCAAGACACCAAACTAGGAGCTAAAGGCAACAATAACATTAGAATGAAGACTCAAGGAACTACAAGAGGGTCAAAGGGCACCTAAAACAATTGCATTAATACCCCATGACATGGAGAGAGGAGTAAAGCAATTCAAACCATGCCGTGAAAAGCCCAAGGCACCAAAACAGAAGCAAAGTGTAGAAACAACAGTGGCATAAAGATCTCAAAGCACCAGAATAGAAGCAAATGTGGCACATAAATATCCCAGAAAAAACTTAAGGAACCACCTGTTACGAGCGCGGAGGCGCGGTCATTTCCGGAACAGGTGATGTGAGCCCTTGGACCATGGCACGACTCAGGGAGGAGCCCCAAGACACACCGTGGAAGGTGAGCTGGTGCGAGCATGGGGAACAAGGAGCAGGACAAGGCTGGAGCGAAGACAAGGAGACGGAAGGTCTGACCCTCTACCAGACCTGCATGCCCCAGGATGACCATCAATGCAATGATCAATGAACAGTCCTCCGACTGTTCCAAACCCTTTCGGACCTGCCGCTGGGTAACAGTAATAGGTGGCAGGCCGGACATAGGACGAGGGCAGACGGAGACCTTGGAACATGGAAGACTTTGGACAAAGAGTCAGGTGAGAACACTGTAGATGAAGACTCAGGCAAGGACACTGTAGATGAAGGCAAAGGATCCAGGCACTGTAGGCATAGGATCAAGGCATAGGATCAAGGTGCTGGGTCGAGACTGCTATGCAGTGCGCCCTACACAGTCCACCCGCGGGACTGGTCGCAGACCATGCTGGGCTTGAAGCAGAACCTGTAAATAGTATCCCTCCTATACCCCCCCACCCCACCCTGTGTATATAGCTCCCGCCTTACACCCCCCCTCCCTGTGTATATAGCTCCCTCCCTACACCCCCCCTTCCCCCCCCCCCATTTTTTAACTATTGCCTCGGGCTCCCTGTTAGAGCCCTCCTAACTCTTGTTTATGCTGTTATGCTGTTGTTATCCACGCCCACATCCCTGTTCTATGTATTTTCTACCTGCTGTTATAATGTAAACCGATATGATGTGTATTTTAATGTCGGTATAGAAAATCTGTTAAATAAATAAATAAATAAATAAATCTAGGAGTGATAATGTAAGCTGATACTGGAACATGGCGAAGATACTGCAGAGGCCTACACCGGGGCGCGCCCTACAGAATCCACCCGCGGGACTGGTCACGGACCACGCTGGAGCGGAGCAGGTTCGAACAGAGTCTTTGGCATGTATGGATGCAAATGCAAGGAACTCCGAAGACCAGGACAGCGTGACTGTGTTCATGATTAAAAACATTTCAACTATTCTTGTGGCAACCTTTCTAGTGCCGATGAAACAGTGTCCCTTTAAACTGCCTTTTCAGTAGCTCTATGAGCCTTACATTCTTAACTTTAATCATCTGGAAAATCGTGAAGTGCCATTCAGAAGGTGGTTTTGCTGAATGGTTTCCTCAGTAGCTTCTGAGCAAAGTTAATTGGGCAATGTAATTGAGACTGAAATTGTTCCATCAAGAAGTAAAAAGTATCAGTTTTCATTTGGAATCGGCTTAATTTTTGCCGACCATAATTCCCTGCTCATCAAAACTCATCAAAAATACATATAATTTTGTGAGCAAGTTCTGATACTCCTCAATTATTTTTAAAGAAATAATAACAAATTAAGAAAAGAAAACAAAAAATGTTTTTTCAATAAAAGAAGAGAATCATTAGAGGTTTTTTGACCTATGATTGCATCAACTGGTTTATACTCTGATAATCAATTCAGAAAACTTACCAGTGCTGTGGTCTTTTCCTCTAATTGTTAATAATTTTTGATAAATTTGAAAAATCAATAAAATTGTTCGTATTGCAGTCATAGTTAATATTAATATTAGGGATGTGAATCGTTTTTTGACGATTTAAAACAATCGCATGCGATTGCACCATATCGTACGGTGCGATGCAAATGCAAAAACTGGGAGGAGTAGGGGCGGAGAAGGGATGCAACACCTCTTTCAGATGCATTAGCAGCCAGGACCATGCGGTGACGTACCTTCGCCATGTGCGATGTGTTCCGTAAGGCTTATGTCAGACAATTGGAAGGCTCCAAAGCCTCTCCTCTCCTTCAAAGCTGGAGAGTTCTAACCTCTTTAGAGCCTTCCTTTATAGGGGAATCATTCCATCCCCTTTATCATTTTGGTCACCCTTCTCTGTACCTTTTCTAATTCTGCTATATCTGTCTTAAGATATGGTGTCTAGAACTGCACACAGTACTCAAGATCGGGTCACACCATGGAGCGATACAGAGACATTATGATATTCTCTGTTTTATTCTCCATTCCTTTCCTGATAATCCTTAGCATTCTATTTGCTTTCTTGGCTGCTGCTGCACACTGAACAGAAGATTTCAACATATTATCAACTATGATGACTAGATCCTTTTCCTGAATGGTGTCTCCTAAAGTGAAATCTTGTATTATGTAACTATAATTTGGGTTACTCTTCCCTAAATGCATCACTTTGAACTTGTCCACATTAAATTTCATTTGCCATTTGCATGCCAAGATCCCATGCCTTGGGATCTTGGTGCCACAGTTGCTGCTGCTTGTGGAGGTCAGGAGCCCCCCCCCCAAGCTGGCCAAAAGTCCCTGGGGGTCCAGCGGGGGTCCGGGAGCGATGTCCTGTAGTCGTGACATCGGGTCACAGGAACCAAAATGGTGCCGGCGCCACCTTTGCCCTGTCGTATGATAAGGGCAAAGGGCCACCAGCGCCATTTCTCTTAACACATCCGGATGGTGAAGGCAAGTGTCTAACAAGAAGGCTTCTTTAAGGGCCTCAAAAACTTGACAGGCAGAAGCAGGCCAATCCACCGCATTAGCCCCCTTTCGGGTGAGGGAAGTTAACGGGGCCACAATACAAGAGTAATTGGGAATAAAGTGACAGTAGAAATTAGAAAAGCTGAGGAAGCGTTGCAACGCTTGAAGACCCCTTGCCCGGGGCCACTTCTTAATAGCCGCCACTTTCTCAGGATCCATTCGAAAGCCAGCTGCAAAGACTATGTAGCCTAGGAATGGCAGGGACGTCTTCTCAAAGCTACATTTTTCCAGCTTTGTGTACAAACCATGCTGCCTAAGTATCTGAAGCACTTGTCGGACATGCTGACGGTGCGACGACAGATCCTGGGAGTAGATTAACACATCATCAAGGTAAACAATTACAGAGGTGTTCAGAAGGTCCCGCAACACCTCATTTCTGGGCGGATTCTGACTAAATTGTATGCTCCTCGCAAGTTCAATCTTGTGAAAATCTTCGCTCCTCGAAGCCGATCAAGGAGCTCCAGGATTAACGGGAGTGGGCAGCGGTCTCGCTTGGTAATAGAATTTAGGCCCTGATAGTCCATGCACGGGCTCAGTGAGCCATCTTTCTTGCTAGGTATGGATAAGGGATAAACCCTTCCTCAGGGGGGGGGCATAGTACCAGATAGCAAGTCTATAGCACAATCATACGGACGATGCTGTGGAAGGATCTCCGCCTTGGTCTTGAAGAATACATCTGTAAAGTCCTCATAAGGTGCAGGAGGACCCAAGGTAGCGTGCATCAAGGGAAGTGCGGGAGTCTTGGGCACTTTCATACAATTAGCTAGGCAAAAAGGACTCCATTTGAGAATCTGTAGCGTATCCCACTGAATCGTGGGCGAGTGTTTCTGTAACCACGGCAACCCTAGCACCACAGGGTGGACAGCCTTCTCCAACACTAAGAAGGCTATCTCCTCTGAATGGATCACCCCGGTGTGGACCGTAATGGGTGATGTGGACATCTGGACAGTTCCTGGAAAAAGCGTCCCCTGGATAGAGGTAATTCGTAATGGGACCTCCCATCTATGCGTAGGGATACGCAACTGGGAGACTAAGTCCTGCAGGAAGAAATTACTTCCGGCTCTGGAATCCAGGAACGCCATTGTCTCAAAGGAACCTCCGGGATATTCCAAGGTAACAGGAACAGTACACTGAGGAGCGGTAGCACAGCCTAGGAGGAGCTCCTCCCGACCTCCTAGGCTTTGGCGTTTTCCGCACGCTCCTGGCAGCATGCCAAGAAGTGGCCCTTCTGGCCACAATACAAGCACAACTTCAGCGAACGGCGATGTTGCCTTTCTTCAGCAGAAAGTGTGACCCATCCCAGCTGCATAGGTTCGCAGGTGGGAGCGTCTGGACAAGAAATTTTGGGCGAGGGCACCGGTCTTGGCCCTCGAGCCAGACTATAGCAAGAGGAGCGTTGCTCCTTGGCCCGTTGTTGTAGGCAGCGGTCAATGCGGGCAGCCATCTCAATCAAGGCATTGAGGTCCTCCAGCAGATCTCAAGCTGCAATTTCATCCTTTGTGCATCCGGAGAGGCCTTCCAGGAAGAAGGCCTTAAGACTACCATCTTGCCAACGTACTTCTTGGGCTAAAGTCTGAAACTCCATTGCATAATCTGCCAAGGAGCGAGCCCCCTGACGAAGTTGCAGCAGGTCAGACGTAGCTGTGGTTACTCGGGCGGGCTCATCAAAGGCCTGGCAAAAGTTCGTGATGAACAGTTGTAAGTCCGTTAGCGAAGAATCATTGTTTTCCCAGAGGGGAGAAGCCCAGATTAAGGATTTCCCATCAAGCAGGGACAGGATATATGCTACTTTCACCGCATCCAAGGGAAACTGCCGAGGCAAAAAGGAGAACCGTACAAAACATTGGTTCAAGAAGCTGCGGCAGGTCCTTAAATCCCCAGCGTAACTAGAGGGTGCGGGCAGCTGAGTCACTGACGAGTCCTGGGCCTCGAGTCCTGGTTCTGGGGCAGATGAAGCCCTGGCATCCAACCGGGCCGACAACTCCCCTACCGAACTGGTAAGGACCTCGAGGTACTGTTGTTGATACTGCAGCTGCTGGGCCAACCCTGGCAGGTCCAAGGGAACAGGCGCATCCGCCGAGTCCATGGCCTTGCAATCTGTTATGGGAGTCTCTGTTTAGTGGACCCTTGGGCCGACCTGCTGGAGACTGGGAAAGGTGGTCAATGTCTCTAGTGAATAGCAGGCCGGGAGGCAGATGTTCAGGCAGGACGTAGATGCTCTTCACCCTGGAAGCTGGTACTCCCCCGGGAGGAACCCTTAGGAGCCCAACCACTGGAACTTAGGTGGCTTCACCCTTGGAAGCCGAAGCCCCCCTGGGAGGAGCCTGTAGGGGCCCGGCCGCTGGGACTTAGGCGGGTTGTGGATCAGGACAGGTAACTGGAACCAGACTAGGACAGTAGCAATACTGTAATTGGGCTCGGGTTCTGGAACCAGGCAGGAACTGTAGCAAGACTCGGGTACTGGAACCCGGCAGGAACTGTAGCAGGATTCGGGTACTGGAACCAGGCAGGAACAGTAGCAGGATTCGGGTACTGGAACCAGGCAGGAACTGTAGCAGGCAGGCTGGAACCAAGCAAGTATTATAGCAGGCAAGCAGGGACCAAGCAGGTACTGTAGCAGGCAGGCAGGAACCAGCAGGTACTGTAGCAAGTAGGCAGGAACCAAGCAGGTACTGTAGCAAGTAGGCAGGAACCAGGTGGGTACTGTAGCAGGAATGGAGCGACGTAGCAAAGCGAGTCACTCCAGGGCACAGCGCAACAGGAAACTGGGAGATTAACCCGTTGCAAGGCAATGACTGGATAGCCACGGCCGGCTTATCAAGGCCACGGCGTCTGAAGTCAGGAGTTGGGTGGAGTCACCACTGGCGGGAAACAGCTTAGAAAAGCGCCCAAGTGGCGCGCGCACGCGCACCTAGGAGCCAGGCATCCATGGGAGGGCTCGCAGCGGCACAGCCCCAGTGAGGACGCCGCCAACCAGGCCGCAAACCAGGCCTCTGGAAGCGGGAGCAGGTCCGGGAGCCCGGAGGTAAGGGCCTGGCCATGGTGCTCGCGGCCAGAACCGCAACATATGAGAGGGAATAAGTGCTGATAGGCTTCTATGACATAGCTTAGTTCTTCAATGCAATGTGGTTCTAAGTATGACTTCGGTATCCACTTCTATTCTCAAACTCCTAACCCTCACCCTTTCTGACAGTTTGTTCTGTATTGCTCAGTTTACAGATGCCAGGCTAGATATCATACAAGTGGTAGAGTTGAGAAGGCAGCTTTCTAGTCTTGGAAAACCCTGAAGTCTTATTAGTGAAGGGATTGGTAATCTTTGATTTATAGTGCTGGTCATAAGAAAATGGAAATAAAAAAGAATGAGATAACATAACTGTGAACCTTCACTAACCTTTGTGATATCATAAATATGTTTATTTCAATTGTATGCATGGAGAAGGCGTCTTTAAATAAGCTCAAATAAGTAAAGATGGGAAGAAGTTTTTGGCTGCTTGCACTTAGTTTGAGCTGATGTTACAATAGAAGCATGCTGGATGCTTCCTCTGAACAATTCCAGTTGTTGGTAATATTAGGAGATTTATCAGCATATTCTAAAGGGAGAATGACATTCATCCATACTGTAATGAGCTTACAGACTATTGCTCTAACTGGGCAAAACTTAGCTAGGCATTTTTTTCAGGCATTTTTCCCAGATCCAGTTTGGGTCTAAATACTTTTCTTTCGGAGGTTTAGTATCTCCTCAGGCTTTACTGAAAGATGAGGGTCATTACCAAGGGCAGGGGAGAATGGAGTTTGAAACCCAGACTATTTGAGACTCTTCACTTAATTGAATAACATATTACATTAATCTCAATAAAATGCCTTACATGGAATTAAATGGAGAAATTACCTTTAAAGGCAACTATCTAATCTTCAGGTCATACAGTAGGACGCAGTTGATGGATATCCTCATTGCTTGACTGGCAATGGTGAAGGGAGCATCATAAACAGGATGTGCTGGACCCCAACTCTTTTTTCTTCAACTTGGTCTACCAGGGCCAGTACGGGTACATCCAAAATGGCAGATCCCTCCACAAAGTCACCATAAGCAGATTCCTCCATCGCACCCCATCCTGGATTATTAATTCCTGGTAAGGGCATACCAAGAAGTACAAAATGTCTATGAAGTGGAACATAAAGGTATGCAAGTGCATTATTTTATTAGGTTATAATTATGTGGGGTATTACGGTATTATTCTACCTTGCTTGACAGATGGATCAAGGAGAAGTAACTGCTGCTGCTAGACATGGGCAGCGGGTGTACCACTCTTTTCCCCAATTACTGGTGAGAGGAGAACTGGGCCATGTATTCCTGCTTGGCTCTAGAAGGTTGCAGAAGGTACCTATGACTTGAGGATAGCATGGAATTGCTCTTTCAGTATTTTTGATTTACAACATATTAAGTGCTTCCATGGCTACTTATATACAACATAAGGTGAGTTTTAAAAGCCCAGCCCACACCAAAACCAGGAGATACGCACACAAATCGGGCCGGCATACACCAAGCGGATTTTAAAAGCCGCCGCATACACGCATACTTGCTGCTACGCTCACAAATGAAAAGTTCCAAAAAAGGGGTGAGGGGTGGGCATGGTCTGGGCAGGGAATGGACATTCCTGGATTTCACACTGAAACCAGCGCGTTAATACTTACGCATGTACAGGCGCACGCCGGGGTCCCCTGCTGTGTAACTTTACTTCTGCTATGGGTGGCGTTCAAATAATAAAATAAAGACCAATAGGCAGAACACTGGGGTTTTAAGGATTGGAGCTAACAGGGGACAAGGGAGGCTATTAAACTTAGGGGTTTGGAAGTCCTATTCTTTATCTGGGCAAACTAGGAATGAATTGGTAAAACTGGTAATGGCATCAGCGCGTGTGTCTTTTAAAATCCCTCCACTTAAGCAGTAGAAGCGACATTTACACACATAGGCACACGTCCACTTCAAATTGCGCACAAATGTCTGTGCAGTCAGGCTATTTTATAGCACGCACATATATGTGTGTATGTTATAAAATGGGTACGTCCCTGGGTGTGGGCTGATGAACATGCATACTTGTGTACCCATGCGCCTGTTTAAAAATTACTGTCCCTGTTTGTGCTTTCAAACGATACTCATTGTACAGAACAACGCCTCATATTGAGGCATAGATGCAGTGTCCATCTTGTTTGAATCCATGATGATTCCAGTAATGTTAGTCATGAGCATTCCATTTGTCTTTGGTTTTGCTGTCCATACTGCAGTTAGGAAGTTGATGCATTTGTGTATTTCTTTTTCTGTTTTTATGGTTATTTGTTCCTAGGTAAATTTGTCTTGGAACTACTCATGCAGAAACTCATAGAATGTATATATTGCATACCTTGCGGGCTTCTGTGGGTGATCAACTCTAATGCTACCTTTAGTACTTTGACATCTTTGTCCATGACACTGCATTCTAGAACCATTCACTGGTCCGATGCTGTACTTTTGTTGTGAACATGAAGGAAATGATTCCTTTGTCAATGACATTTTATTTATTTATTTATTTATTTAATTTCTTTTACTATACCGATGCTCAAGACTAGGTCTTATCGTACCGGTTTACAATGTAACTGAGGGGAAACCAATTAACATCAAGGTAGAAAGTAAAGTTACATTAAACAGGGAGCGTAAAACCTGGGCAATGGAAGACAGTACAGAATTTAAACTAAGAAACAATTAGAGAGAGATAAATATATAATCAACAAAAACTATAAGATACATAAACATAGATTTATCCTAGGCAGTTATTAGCATGGTATGTCCAGTGGGAGAAGGAAAGGGTGAGGTTGGGTGGGGGGGGAAGGGGAGAGGGAAAAGAGGGGGGGTAGGGATTAGGGAGGGGTAGGAGAGTGAGAGTCAGTGATTTTCTATAAGATGTACTTAATGTAACATAAACAAAGGGTTAAGAAAGACGTCTATTCAAAGGTTAAGAGAATAAATATGTAGAGAGCCTCCAATTCTCCACTAGAAGGCCCTAGTCCAATCCTGAGGTTAGAGAATGAGGAGAGGGAAGGCATACCATTCTGAACAGCACTGAGGCTTGCAGGAGTGGTGAGCTCCGGTGTGAAGAAGGAGTAATGTGGCATTTTTGTTAGAGTTGGAGAGTAAGGATCTGTGTAGTGGTTATCTATTATTTTGGTTGGGCCTCCAGCCTAACCATGGTTAAAAAGGTTTTTCCTTATCAGGCACTCCAAGCTTGGAATGTTCTATCTAGATCAGTGCTTCCCAAACCTGTTCTGGGGACCCACAGCCAGTTGAATTTTCATGATATCCACCATGAATATGTACGAGATAAATTTTCATATCATGGAGACACAGCATATGCCAATTTATCTCTCTGTGGATATCCTGAAAATCTGACTGTCTGTCTCAAAGTCTCATTGGAAGAATGTGTCTGGTAAAGAAAGAAAATTGATTGTGTTCTTAGAAACACTGCTGAGAAAGCCTGTTTGATTATCGTAGCACCTGAAGCAGTTCGGTCACATGAGTAAAACTCGGCCAGAGTCGGCCTTTACTGGTTACCACACATTGTAATAATAAAGAATCCTTGTTTTTTACCGATCATCATCTTTTGGATGCTACTTTGCTACATTGGATCGGCTTCCATCTTGTTTCCTGGTCAGAGAAGAGACAGAACTGACTTGTCTATTAGAAGGTGACAGAAAGTTATACCATTTCCTGACTTTGTAAGAAATCCTATTTTTATTGTTTTCTTGAACTGAGGTAGGAAGTTTTAGAGCCACTCTTCCTTGCCCAGAGGTTGGAGAAAGTGAAGAACCATTTTCTCACCATGGGACTTTTCATCCAGAGAGGGCCAGTAGCAGATTGAAGGAGTGAGTTTGGAGAGACATCTAGAGACCCCCACTGGGGTCTTCATCCTAGGTATAGGACAGAGATTGGTTTGTGGAATAGCTGTAGACCCTCTGGACCTCAGGAACTGTTTAAGGAAAAGGTTTCCACCATAGTTAAAGACCCCAGCCACCTGGGACAATTATCTATCCTAAACCATTTAGGTTATCCTAATTTCCAAGACTATTACTTGGCAGCACTATTTAACTATTTGGTACAGAATTATCATCCTCATTCTAATCAGCATTGAGTGGAATATGAGAAGGGGAAAATGACCAGTACACACTTAGGTTTACCATGGGAATTTTGGTGACATGAAGAAAACCTATGGGCTAACAGTTCCCTCCCAGAAGTGGTGGATTAATGGTAAACGGTGGGGGCATGAGTGGATTACCGGATATATGCCCATTTTGGCATGTCAAAAGTTAATTGTGTTATGGCCCAAGAAATTAAAGGATTTGTTGAAGGGGTCTTTTGGTCCTGGGCTCATTTTCAGAGGAAACTTAGTCTCTCTGATTTTCCATTCTATGGGTTTTTTCAATTGATGGAGAATTCTGAAAGAGCGGTTTTTGGAAAGGGTGGATAAGTTGTATCTACAAAGCTATTTGGGAGTTGACTACTGTTAGGAAACTTCAGGGTATAAAATAATGGGAAAGAGAACTGGGGGAAAGTTGGGAGTAGTAAAGGGATTTGGAAATGCAAATATTGTTGATCAGCAGTACTGCATCTTTCAAAGAACTTATATGATTCCAGCTAGGCTGCACGCCATCAATCAGGCTAACTCAGCACAATGTTGGTGCATCCCCAGTGGACATCATCATTTGAAGAATAAAGAAGACAGAATCAGAAGAAAGAAGAAAGCTATAAGGCCTCGGCTCTGGCTGGGTCCCAGCATCAGGCTTGGGCTTGAGCTAAGGTCCAGGCATCGGGTCCCAGCCTCCTGAATAGGCCTCTGTGTCAGGCCTGGGCCTGGGCTCTGGCCTAAGCCAAGTCAAAGGCATTGGGATCCAGCCTCAGGGATGGACCCCAGCATTAGCCCTGACCCTGGGTTGAAGCCCTGGTGTCCAGCCTAGGCCTCTGTGTTGGGACCAGGCCTCTAAGCCAAAACAAAACACATTTTTTACCCCTGCACAACCCTACCTAAATTACCTGAATATAATATACTTTGAAGGGGATGGACAGTCACCAAAGACAGAATATAAATCAAACATTAAATTAAAATTAAGTTGCTAGCATTTTCCCAAGTGATAGACAACATAGGTCCCTTTACATCAGTATTTGCCCAAGTAGTTGCCCAGTATTTGCCCAAGGTGAATCATAATTTAAATACTGCATATCAAATAGACAAAAAGCATATACAATGTTAAAATAGTACCTTAGAATATTAGGGTAATAACTAAAAGAGGCTTTCACTATATAAATGGAAGAATGATTTAAAAGAAAGCAACTTTCGTTGCCAGAAAATAAAAAGGCAACAAATAAATGCATATAACATAGTAATGATAGCAGATAAAGACCAGATGATCCATCCACTTTGCCCAGCAATTTGCTTACGGTGGTAACTGCCTCTGCGTGCAGATTACCTTCATGTGTTCTGTTAAGGGTAGTAACTGCTGTCCTGTGTGTAAAGGGACACACAGAATAAATACATAAATAAAATAAAATAATAGAAGACTTACCTGTCCTGTAGTTCCACAAGTAGAGTCCAGAAGGTTCAGATTTTCTGGTGGCCTGAGTTGTGCCAGAGGAAGTTACAGTAGCAGGACAGAGACTGAAGTCAGCACCCAGTCCTGCTATGAGAGACTGCCAGAGGCAAAGGCCAGACGGAACTGAAGAAAGAAAAAGAACCTGTGAGAGAAGACTAGGACTGCAGCTACCCAGAAGCAGCTTTGTGTTGCCGGTGATCAGCTGCTGTTAGTGCTTGTGGCAATGAGCAGGAAGTGCACTCAGAATGCAAAGGGCTCCGGACCAAGGTGGTTCACAGCTAATGATGGAAAACATTTCAGGAAGTGACAACAAGCACTGGAGAGAACAAGGCAGAGGATGGCAGGAAAGGAATAAACAGATGAAGAGATGAACCATGAGGATTCAGCTACCATCAATGGCCAGCTTAAATAATTAAAAAAAAAAAAAGAAAAAAAAAAGAAAGACTGACACTGCTGACAGAGATTTCCTCTTGAGATGAGAGCTGCATATAAAAAAAAAAGAGAGAAGTTGCTGACCTCCTGCTGCTGTCATTGCTGAGGATGTCTTAAGGCTGATTTAGGTATCTTTATTTTTTAGTTTGTTCTGGAAACTGATGTGGAGCTGCTGGATAAGGGGAAGCATGTTAGAAAGGATAGTGCAGGAACTTCAGTGACATCATCACTGAAACAAGTATTGCAAGTACTGTTTGGGGGGGGGGGGAGGTTAGCAAGTTTAAGTAAAAAGGAGAAAAATAGAAGCTAATAAGCACAAACAGGAAATAATATTCAGGATAAAAAAAAGGATACCTATATAATTAAATCCAATGAAACTTCTCAGGAAGGAATTTTAGGTTCCTCATTAAAATATACTATTTTAAAACATAAGAAAGTTGATTGGAATCACCCATCGCATCATCAACAAGGTTGCATGCACACTGGATAATCAGGTTAGACAGAGACAGCGTATCCTAGGAGACGCATCACTGGCTTCCCTGGTTACCAGCGAGTAGGCTGGCAAAAGTGTACAAAAGTTAGAGAAAGCACAGTGTAGGAATTTAAATTTCACAGAGATTTAAAAGACATTAAGATTACATAAAAATCAACTGAAGTCAGATACTGCAGGGAAAAATAAAAAGAGAAAGAATAAGCATAGTATAAGGAGAAAAATAATCAGCTCTGAGGACTATTTGGCGCTATGATGTCATCAAGTATTGAGACCAAGCAGACAGAAAAGAAAAAGACACAGAATCAGAGCAGTTGGTGCCTGAGCATTGGTGGAGAAGGACCTGTTAAGCCAGTCCTCTCAAATCAAGGCCTAACTAATACAGATAAGTGCAGTTACAGTGCAGTTATAGTGAATGTATGACTGATAGTAAGTGTAAAGGTGTGTATGATATGCATTGGCTGTTTTGAAGCAGTAGTGCCAGGGTTATGAATTATATATTTTTTTATTAGTTAGAATATAAAGTTGCAATTAAACAACAAGTGACACACTTGTAGTATGCGGAGGATCCTGGAGCAGTGAAGGGAGTTAGTTTTGCTTCCTTTTAAGTTGTTTAAGATTAAGTTTAGAAGGAAGATTTCAAGATAAAAGAAAAGAAAGAAGAAGTGGCCAGCAACGAAAAAGCAGCGACAAAGATAAAAGAAAAGAAGGAAGAAAGACAGATAAGTGACTGTTGCATTGATGAACTCTCAAATTTAAAAGTAATTTCATACTTGAGTTAATTAAAAGAACTATATAAGTAAAGTGAAAAATATATATAGAGAGAGTAATAATAAAACAATTCTTATTTGTGATTGTATTTTAATAGTTTGTTTTTACTGAAATATATTTAATGGAATTTTAATGTTATAAGGAAATAACATATATTGTACATAAAACTAATATTTTTTTTTTAAATGAGAAATATAAATAAAATTGAGGCTTTGAATTGATTTGAATTGGTAATTTCAATGATTTTTTAGCGGTAAATAATATTTCTGTATTTAACATCTGACTACCTTGCTGCCACATGACTACACTACTCGGCGACAGGAGTCTTCTAACATTTACCCAGCATACATGTGCATGGGGAAATGTTATACCATCCCTTTCTTTATGCCTTTAGGGATCCACAGTGTTTATCCCATGCCCTTTTGAATTTATTAACTGTTCTCTTCTTCACCTACCTCTTTTAGGAGAGCATTCAAGGCATCCACCACCCTCTCTCTGAAGAAATAATTGCTGATATTGGTTCTGAGTCTTTCCCCCTGGAATTTCATAGAATGACCCCTAGTTTACTATTAACTTTCCAACAGAAAAATTTGAAGTTTGTGCGTTGTATGTATCTGAAGGTCTGTATCATACCTCCCCTGCACCTTCTCTCCTGCAGGGTATGCATATTTAGATTATTTAGCCTCTCCTCGTAGGTCTTCTGAAACAGACCCCCTATCATTTTGGTCTCCTTCCTTTGTACCATTTCCATCCTGTCTCTATCCTTTTTGTAATAATTTCTCCAGAACGGAACACAGTACTCCAGATGAGGCCTTGCCAAAGATCTGTACAAGGGCATTATCCCTTCCTTTTTTCTGCTGGTTATTCATCTCTCTATGCAACCCAGCATCTTTCTGGTTTGAGCTACTGCCGTGTCACATTGCTTTGCCACCTTCAGATCACAAGATACAATCACCCCAAGCTCCCTCTCCTGGTCTGTGCATGAAAGTCTTTCACCATCAAAAATATGGGGGCAAAGCAATAAGTCCTGGTTTTAGTCTTAGACAATTAATTACTTAAAGGCTTCGTAGAACAGCTGTGGCTTAATAATGTTCCAAGAAGGCAACTAACAGTTTGTTACATTTTATTTATTTCTTTTATGTTCCACCTTTCAGGCACTTGAAAATGAATTACATTTAAGTACCATAAGATATTTTCCTGTCCCCAGAGGGCTCACAGTCTAAAAGTTTGTACCTGAAGCAATAGAGTGTGAAGTGACCTGTCCAAGGTCACAAAGAGCAGCATTGGGATTTGAGCCCTGACTTCCCTAGTTTACAGTAAAGTATGCTACACTGAGGGTAATTTTATACTATGGTTCTCTTATACCAAGTAATTATATCAACAAAAGAGAACTCACAAATTCACAAAATACAAACTCAAATTTATAATTTATTAATGAAACATATAAAATAGATCCTGTCTAGACAATGATTACTATTTAACACAGTCATTCCTCCATACCACAATCATATCACAATTACAGCCATACCACACCTATAAAAACATCATGTTCATAATGTAAAAATCCCAACACCAATGTGTAACACTTATTTTTGAAGCACAATATCAAATATCTATTACAGTAACATCTGTTATAATTCTAATAGCGTTTCACAATGTATAACAATGGCGATGTGATATAACTCTGTGTCTGTTAGAACCTGGTATTCTCAGGTTCCAGCATCACACACTATACTTTTCTGAATATTGCAACCAAAAAACGGTGACATCGTCCGCTGGACCTGCCCGACAAGGACTCCTTGTTTCGCCCGATTCACCCGGGCTTCATCAGGGATATTATCGTCACTGTCGTCTCAAATGCACCTATGTTAAATACAACCATCAATATAGATAATAACCCACCATTGTTACCTTTAAAACCCCTTTCTCTCCAAAATTTAAATATAGAAAGGATCTACCTTTACAGAGTCTTTTAAATTTTATAGCGTTTAAGATATGTAACCTCCGTTACCGGATTAAAGTGCTTTATACTTCATTCGATTTTCCAAGTATAGATAAAACGTTTCACAATTCAACATCATTTCGCTAATTCCAGGGAACAACCCTGTAACCAAAACATAGCGAAAAAATACAATTTAATACCAGCTCAAAAATATCTGACTAATATAATGTGCTTACAAAAAGCACATGGTAAGCACATGGTAAGCACATGGTAAGCACATTTGTAAGCACATGATTGGTGCAAAAATATTGTTTCATTATAAGACCAGTTAAGGGTTTAATGAATGGCATTATAAAACCTACGTTCAGGTTCATGGCTTTACATCATGCCGTTATACGTGATGTCATCAGTTCCGGAGGAAATGTGAGTATGCAGTCGGTAGAACGCCTTAGTCAGATATTTTTGAGCTGGTATTAAATTGTATTTTTTCGCTATGTTTTGGTTACAGGGTTGTTCCCTGGAATTAGCGAAATGATGTTGAATTGTGAAACGTTTTACCTATACTTGGAAAATCGAATGAAGTATAAAGCACTTTAATCCGGTAACGGAGGTTACATATCTTAAACACTATAAAATTTAAAAGACTCTGTAAAGGTAGATCCTTTCTATATTTAAATTTTGGAGAGAAAGGGGTTTTAAAGGTAACAATGGTGGGTTATTATCTATATTGATGGTTGTATTTAACATAGGTGCATTTGAGACGACAGTGACGATAATATCCCTGATGAAGCCCGGGTGAATCGGGGAAACAAGGAGTCCTTGTCGGGCAGGACCAGCGGACGATGTCACCGTTTTTTGGTTGCAATATTCAGAAAAGTATAGTGTGTGATGCTGGAACCTGAGAATACCAGGTTCTAACAGACACAGAGTTATATCACATCGCCATTGTTATACATTGTGAAACGCTATTAGAATTATAACAGATGTTACTGTAATAGATATTTGATATTGTGCTTCAAAAATAAGTGTTACACATTGGTGTTGGGATTTTTACATTATGAACATGATGTTTTTATAGGTGTGGTATGGCTGTAATTGTGATATGATTGTGGTATGGAGGAATGACTGTGTTAAATAGTAATCATTGTCTAGACAGGATCTATTTTATATGTTTCATTAATAAATTATAAATTTGAGATTGTATTTTGTGAATTTGTGAGTTCTCTTTTGTTGATATAATTCCCTAGTTTACAGACAGGAATAATTTCTAAATTGTCAGTATGGGATATCAGCAAGCCATGACACTTCTGGTAAACCAAACCACCACTGGACTTCTCAATCATTTACCTCAGTAGTGAAAGTTTTTTAAATAATTTTTTTTACAGCAAATAAAATTGTCATTAGAGTCCCACACGGCCTTAATGTTCTTATAAGTTATTCCTGTCTGTGCCTTTTTCTAAAGTAATATCATTATTATTATGCATCTTTTCTAGGGGATTTGCATCTTGGTGCCTGGTGTTCAAAGAATTTTCACTCAGATCAGTATGTCTGCCATTTTTTTATAATGCATATTGTTAGGATTTTGCCTTCTATGCAGCCTTATCCTTCCTTCTGGACTCCTGCAATGATGCTTCCCCACCAGCAGAGGCCCTCAGTATGCTTCATCTTTAGCCTTCCTAAACTCCTCCTCTCTGCCCTTGCCACATGCAGACCCCAGCCCTATGTAGTCCAGCCTTGCCAGAAGCTCTTTGCCTTAAGAACATAAGAACATGCCATACTGGGTCAGACTAAGGGTCCATCAAGCCCAGTATCCTGTTTCCAACAGTGGCCAATCCAGGCCATAAGAACCTGGCAAGTACCCCAAAACTAAGTCTATCCCATGCTACTGTTGCTAATAATAGCAGTGGCTATTCTCTAAGTCAACTTAATTAATAGCAGGTAATGGACTTCTCCTCCAAGAACTTATCCAATCCTTTTTTAAACACAACTACACTTCTCATGTTGTCACTTCTGGCTCCATGATCTGACCTTTACTTTTGCCTTGCCTTGCAGCCCTCTTGCCGATCCTGCCTGGTTCCCTGTCTTGAGGCCTTCTAACATATTCTATCTGTTCCAGGTCTTGCTGCCTTTGGGCTTCTGTGTTCTTTGTTCAGTGTTTCCCATGTCTGCCTTGTCTAATTCCTACCCTAGTCTGCCTTTTTGGTCTTATCCTGTCTGTTCCAGTCTCCAGTCCTGCCTGTAACAGAGTCCTGTCCTTGCCTTTTCTTACCCTGTCTTGTCTAGCTCCAGGTCCTGCTTAGTATCCAGCCTTGCCTTGTCTTGCCAGCCAAGTCTGCTTGATCCAGCCTGCCCAGCCTTGCCTGCCTTGTCCAAGCCTTGTCTCCAGCCTGCCTTGTCCAAGCCTTGACTCACCACTATGATGTACTGCTGCTGCAGAGACCTACTAGCCTCCAGAACCCAAGGGCTCAACTTATAGGGGAGGGGGCTGGCTAGGCAGAAGACCAGCCCTTGTCTTGTCCTGAGTCCTGCCCTGTACTCCTATGCTGTTCCCCAGGTGGGTTTCCTGGATTCTGGTGCCTGTAACAGATATGCTGTGTTTTCCTGAGGCTGACATTCACAAGGTTTTAGATAAGCCTTCCTGTTTTTCACAGAAGTGTGATCTTACATTGAAACAATGGTTTCAATTACAACAGCTGCATTTGACAGATTCGTACGGAGTTACACACAGACACTCCTATTGAATATTGCAAAGTTCACATGATTCCACGTGGTTTATGTGCTCTTTAAGAACATTGGGGCAGATTTTAAAACATATGCGCGGGCGTATATTTATTTATTTAAAAATGTTTATATACCGCCTTTACAATTCAAAAGAATTAATCAAAACGGTTTACAACAAAACATACATAATAAATAAATTAAATGAAAGAAATACAAATTATACAATAAAATAACAATACAGTATTAAAATAACATACATGCATACCCTGCGATGATAAACAGGAGGTGGGTTGAGGTTGTGGCATAGCTATAGGAGATATATCAATCTGAAATATTGATGATGAAGAAGAAGTGGGTGTGTATTAGTTTTGGGAGTTAATGAATGAACTGTATGCTTTCTGAAATAAGTGAGTTTTTCATGATTTTTTAAACTGTTGTGTAGATGAAATAAGACGAAGAGAATCTGGGAGTGCATTCCATAATATAGGGCCAGCTACTGAAAAGGCCCTTTTTCTAGTTAACTCTGATTTTGCCAACTTAACTGTGGGTACATCTAAGAGATTTTTTGAGAGAGATCTAAGTTGTCTGGCTGGTTTATTTATTTATTTATTTATTTATTAAAGGCTTTTCTATACCGAATTTTTGATACAAATCAAATCAGCTCGGTTTACATCAAACAAGTAGGAACTATAACCAACCAAACAGTAAAGACAATTTGAAGGAGAGTAAAGTTACATTATAACAAGGATGTGTAACTTGGAGGAGGAAATAAGAAGGGGGACAAGAGATTAAGATATACATTGGAGTATGCGAAGGTGACAAGTAGAAGACCTCATGATAAATTTGTAAACATTCTCTTAAAATTTATATACACGGTTTAGCGTTTGTTAAAGTGCATAGTTGCTAGAACAGTTATAAGTCAGGCTGTTGGGCTAGTGTCGGAGAAGGCTCGGCAGAACAGCCATGTCTTTAATTTCTTTTTAAAAGTTAGTAGACATGATTCCTGCCTGAGGTCCGGAGGCATGGTGTTCCAGATGGAGGGACCTGTGATGGAGAATGACCGGTCTCTGATATTTGAGTGTTGTATAGCTTTGATAGAAGGTACATGTAAGGATCCCTTGTAGGCGTCCCTTAAAGGTCTAACTGTAGAGTGCAGTTTGAGGGGGTATCGCAGATCGAGGGGGGTCTGATGGTGAATATATTTGTGGATTAATGTAAGAGATTTATGAAGAATCCTGAATTGTACAGGGAGCCAATGTAGATCCTTTAGAATGGGAGTGATATGCGCTCTTCGATTGGTGTTTGTCAAAATTCTCGCCGTTGCGTTTTGGAGTAGCTGGAGAGGTTTTACAGTGGAGGCCGGGAGTCCTTGCAAAATGGAATTACAGTAGTCGATTTTGGTGAATAGAATGGCTTGGAGGACCGATCTAAAATCATAGTGGAATAGGAGCGGTTTGAGTTTTTTGAGTACTTGTAACTTGTAGAAGCACTCCTTTGTGGTGTGTTTTATGAATTGCTTTAGGTTCAGGTGACTGTCAATGATGACTCCTAGATCTCTAGCGTGTGAAGTATGTATGCTTGTCTGCATCTGGTGTTGAAGGGGACTGCTTTCTGGGGTGATTAATAATAGTTCGGTTTTGGTAGTGTTGAGCACCAGATTAAGGTTTTAGAGGTGATGATTGATCGTTTGCAGATGAGAGTCCCATAGCTTAATTGTAGATTCTAGTGAGTTGGATATTGGAATTAAAATTTGAACATCATCTGCGTAAATATAGAATTTGAGTTTCAGCTTAGAGAGTAAATGGCAGAGATTTATATATGCGGAGATTACTACAAAGCCATGTAGATGATGTATTATAGATTAGAGAATGAATAATTGACAGAACTTTGTAATGAATTCGATATTTAATTGGCAGCCAATGAAATGAATATAAGACAGGGGTAATATGATTTCGACGCAAGGTTCCTGAAAGCACACGAGCAGCAGAATTGTTGTCCATGACACTGTCCGGTCCGATGCTGACTGTTATAGAGCAAAACACCAAACTAACGCCAGGGTCAGGGTAGACGGTAAATATAGAGGTTAAAGACGTGGTAAAAATACTGGTTAAAGACGTGCTACTTTGGGCACGTGTTACTGTATCGAGGGGAATAGCTAATCCAATCATTAACATACCATATACATGCGGCGGGCGCTAATGGCAGCGCGTCTTTTTCGGCACGTGGTAAGGATGCGTAAAAAGACGCGTAAAAGACGATACTGAATCGCGCGCCCGGCTTACACACTTAAAACGCGCGTCCAATGCTGGTTAAAAGATGCGCTAGCGCGGCTGCGCTTTACTGTATTGGCCTGATTGTGTAACTACAACTTGGGTTATTTTTCCCTATATACATCACCTTACACTTGTCCACATTAAATTTCATCTGCCATTTGGATACCCAATCTTCCAGTCTCGCAAGGTCCTCCTGCAATTTATCACAATCTGCTTGTGATTTAACTATTCTGAATAATTTTGTATCATCTGCAAATTTGATTACCATACTCATTGTATTCCTTTCCAGATCGTTTATAAATATACAAGCCGTTAAGCCCGTAACAATGGGATACATTAACAATTTTTTTTCAGTTTATTTTCAAAAACGGCACTTTTCTAAACTTCTTCTCCCTCACTCCCCCTTCCCCTCGCTCATTCACCTCGGTCACTCATCCTCCTATCCCTCAGTCACTCACCTCCTTCCTCCACTCACCTCCCTTCCCTCCCCTGCTCCCACTCAGTCTTACTCACCCTTTTCTCCCACTGCCTCTCTCCCCTCTCACTGAAATCCCCTTCCCTCACTCTCACCTTCCCCCTCCTCATTCTCCCTCCCACTCCCTCCCCTTCCCTCCTCAGTTACTCCCCACCCTCTCCCAATCCCATCCCTCACACTCATCCCCTCCCATCCCCTCTCAGTCACTACGCTATGTGACTCACTCCTTCCCCTGCGGCACGGCACATCGGTCAGAGCTCTCAATGTTCCGGCCATCCCAACTCCCTCCCCCCCCCCCCCCCGATACTCCTTGTCCACGCGTCCTCTTGCCTTTTCCTTCCATCTCCTCTCATCTTCACTTCAGCCCTCCTCCACTCCCTCTTTTTCTCTTCTTCAGAACTTCTTACCCGTCCCACTTACCCACTTACCCACTCATATCCTCTTCCCTTTTCCTTCCATCCCCTCTCATCTTCCCTTTCCTTCCCCTCTCACCTCATCCACAATCCCTTCCCTCTCCCTCAGCTCTCCTCCACTCCCTCTTTTTCTCTTCTGCACAACGATTTCCCTTCCCACTTACTCACTCATCCCTTTTCCTTCCATCCCCTCTCATCTTCCCTTTCCTTCCTCTCTCACGTCATCCCTCCTCCACTCCCTCTTTTTCTCTTCTGCACAACTTCTTACCCTTCCCACTTACTCACTTATCCCTTTTCCTTCCATCCCTCATCTTCCCTTTCCTTCCCTCTCACCTCATCCACAACCCTTTCCCTCTCCCTCAGCCCTCCTCCACTCCCTCTTTTTCTCTTCTGCACAACTTCTTACTCTTCCCACTTACTCACTCATCCCTTTTCCTTCCATCCCCTCTCATCTTCCCTTTTCTTCCCCTCACCTCTTCCACAATTGCTTCCCTCTCCCTCAGCCCTCCTCCACTCCCTCTTTTTCTCTTCTACAGGGCCACAGGATGTCTCCCTTGTGCACACCTCACCACTGGGCTAGTTGCTGGCCCGCCCGATGCTCGCCACCGCCACTGCTCCTCCCACATTAGAATTTTTTTTTTCGGTCCAAGGTCTCCGGGGGTCTCTCCCTTGCACGCGCCTCACCACCAGGCTCGTTGCTGGCCTGCCTGCAGTTCATCACCGCTGCTTCTCCCCGATGCTGCCTCTCAGTGCCATCTTTACGCTCCGCTGTGATCGACGTGCTCTCCCGCCCTCGCATGCGCAGTAGAGCTGCACTCTACTGCGCATTTGCGGCATGTCGGTCAAGCTTCATTTATCTAGATAGATTTAAAAGCACCGGTCCAAGTACAGCTCCCTGAGGCACTCCACTGTTTATCCTTTTCCATTGAGAAAATTGACGATTTAATCATACTCTCTGTTTCCTGCCTTTTAACCAGTTTGTAATCCACGAAAGGACACCATCACCTATCCCATGACTTTTTACTTTTCTTAGAAGCCCCTCATAAGGAACTTTGTCAAATGCCTTCTGAAAATCTAAATATACTACATCTACCAGTTCACCTTTATCCATGTTTATTAAGCCCTTGAAAAAAATGAAGCAGATTTATGAGGCAGGACTTACCTGGGTAAATCCATGATGACTGTGTTCCATTAAACCATGTCTTTCTATATGCTCTGTGATTTTGATCTTTAGAATACGTTCCACTATTTTTCCCAGCACTGAAGTCAGGATCACTGGTCTATAGTTTCCCGGATCGCCTCGGAACCCTTTTTAAATATTGGGGTTACATTGGCCACCCTCCAGTCTTCAGATGCAATGGATGATTTTACAGATAGGTTACACATTTTAACAGATCTGAAACTTCATTTTTTAGTTCCTTCAGAACCCTGGGGTGCATACCATTCAGTCCAGGTGATTTGCTACTCTTTAGTTTGTCAATCTAGCCTACTACATCTTCCAGGTTCACAGTGATTTGGTTCAGTTTGTCTGACTCATCACCCTTGAAAACCATTTCCAGAACTGGTATCTCCCCAACATCCTCATTAGTAAACACAGAAGCACTGTATCCACAGTTCACTGCATCCATTCAATCTTCAAAAACTAAAAACAATTTTATAAGCAATTTCAGAATTAACACAATAAAATTGATCCTTTTAAGAAATTATTAAAATAGATGAAGTGGAATAAGTTTCAAAGAGATAGCAATGATTATCAAAAAGGATTAGTTTATCCTTGGATACTGCCGAATACTTCTTCTCTAGTGATGATTCTTCTGCAGAGGAAGATTCTCACCCCTGAGGTATATCTCATGCTATGTCAAATTGTTTTTTATTCCAGGGTCAATATCCATGGACCAGAGGTATTAGACAGTGGAACGATTGACAACTCAAAACTGCTTAACTGTCAGAAGCACCCTAGTAGCAGGTCACCCGCGCTCTATCGAGGCAAAACACTTGGTTTTGAATCACTCATTAAGCACAAGTGGTTTTCCAACAAGGACCTAGGCTGCGGATGGAACTGTATCCTTTGTTTTGAATCTCCCTTCTTTGTCACATACTGCAATTCAATAACGAGTATTAATCAAGGGTTTATCATTTGTTCCAACTCTTGCCCTGATTTGAATGGTTTTTGTTATGATTCTGCCCGTGGAGCTACTCCCTGCGAGCAGGCTACTCACCTCCCATGCTGCCTTCTCCAATGAAGCACGGAGCCGCCGACATTCTTCGAGGCAGGAGCCACAGTCAACTCATCCTCTTCACTGCCACAGGAGCCGCAAATTTCAGGGTGCCTTCCCGGAACAGTGGGCCTTCCCGGTATGGCGGGCCTTGCCGCTGTGCCTCAACGTGGCTGGGGCTGCCGTCAACGTGGCTGGGGCCAACGTCAGCAGGAGCCGCTGCTGATGTCAGGGCCTGCCTGTGTGCAGGCCCAGCTTCTTCAGCTCCTGTCTTCAGCGTCTCAGCGGCAGCATGGCCGCTCTCCAAGGTCCTGCCCCCTTCTTAAGGGGCGGGCCCCCATTTTCTTCCCCTTCTTAAAGGAGCAGCGTAGGTGGGGTCCACCTGGCCCCACCGGAAGTTTCCTGTGCCAACCCTATTTAAGGGCTTCTCCTGCATTTCAGCTTTGCCTTGCATTGGAGTTACTTGCTCCTGGAAGTCTCATCTTCCAGCGCTCTATCAGGTCTTTGTTCTTCGTTGGGGCTCCATGTTTCATCATGCTTCCTGAGTCTTCGTTGCTTCCTGTGGCTTCTGTTGCAACCATCCTTTCCTGACGGCTTCACTCCACCTACCTTTTTTTCTTTGCACCTCCTCTCACTGTGGATGGATGCCTGGCTGCTGCGGCATCTGCCTGCCGTCCTCTCCAGCGTCCCCAGACCGGCTTGGGCACTGCCTCCCACCATGCTCCACTGGTACCTTAGGGCACAAGCACCGCGCAGCCCTCAGTCTTATTTCCTACTTGGCATGAACCTCAGGGCCGTCCCCCTGTGATGACATCATGCTGCCTGGATATTTAAAGCCTATGATGTTTGCTAGCCTTTGAGCTAGCAAGGGGAATCTTACGGATGGGATTCACTCTCTGTACCCAGCTACTCTGCCTCTCCAATTTTCCATTGGACTCTTAACGCTAACGGGATACCCGCTCCTCGGGGGCCTCACTTGCTTTTCAGGTCGCTATCAGGAAACCGGTACTCGGTCCTCGAGGACCCATGTTCCTGACTCGCTGCCTGCTCCTACCTTCTCTTCTGCCTGGAAGGATTTGCTATGTTCAAAATCAGTGAGTACTACTATCTTCACCTCAGAGCTGTTCCCTGGAAACAGGTACTCACTCCTCAAGGGCCTGCCTCTGTTCCTAGTGCCATCTCCTATGTGGAATCGCTGTGTGAGTACATTACCTTCAAGCCTCTCAGCTCTCAGGGATCAGGTACTCGTTCCTCGAGGGCCTGCTCTCCCTATCCTAGGGGTACTCCATACTGGGGCTTTGTGCTTATTCCACTATACTCATTATTCTCAGTTCTTTCCACTACAGCACTGCCTCTGGAGGAGTCACTGTTCCAGCGCCTGAGGGATACTAGCCCAGCCGGGCTACCTCTGTTGCTCACCACTGCCACCTCTGGTGGCTTCACCACATTGTCTAATAAAAGATCAATCTCTGTGTTTGTGTGTCCTAAGCTGAGCCTGACCTGCGGCCCCTCACGGGACTTCCCCCGTGGGCGTGGTCAGCTGCCACAGTGTCCAAGGGTCCACCCAAAACTCACTAATTATAACAACTTCCTGATATTCCATGTCTTCCTGTCTTGAGGTTCCTAGTCCAGGCTTCCTGATGTTTCACTCCCTGATGTTCCGAGGTTTCGCTCCTCTTTCGTCTGTTTCGAGTCTTCCAGATCCTCCAGCTCCTGTGGTTCTCCAGATGACACCTTGCCTCGTCATTGGAGTCTCGTCCCAGCTGGAATCCCTTCTTGTGCTTCCGAGTCCTCTTGACCCTCCAGCTCCTGTGGTTCTCCAGATGACACCTTGCCTCGTCATTGGAGTCTCGTCCCAGCTGGAATCCCTTCTTGTGCTTCAGAGTCCTCTTGACCCTCCAGCTCCTGTGGTTCTCCAGACGACATCTAGCCTTGTCATTGGAGTTTTGTCTCAGCTGGATTCCCTTCCTGCGCTTGTCCCTCTCTCCACGTGGTCCGTGACCAGCCTCTTCGGGTTGTGTAGGGTGCACAGTGGGACAGGGTGGTCCGCGACCAATCCATTGGGTCCATCCGTGTCAGTGGGCTGTGTAGGGTGCCCTGAGAGACAGTGCCAATGTCTGAACCTTCCCTGCTTCTCGTCTCGTTCAAGAGTCTTCCAAGTTCCTCGTCTCGTGGAGAGTCTTCCAAGATCCTCATCCTCTTCCAGAGACTTCTCGTCTCGTCTTGAGTCTTCTGTGTCACAAGGCCTCCGTCTGCCCTCATCCTCAGACCGGCCTGCTGCTTCTTGCCAATACCTAGTAGCAGGTACGAAAAGGCTGGGAACGGTCGGAGGACTGTTCATATACCAACATAACGTTGTTGGTTTCCAGAGGCATGCAGGTCCAGCAGAGGGTAAGACTTTGTCTTCGCCCATGCTGGGACACACCTTGCCAACCCTCGGTGCTGTCTTGGATTTGTCTGGGATCGTGCCAAGGCCAAAGGGCACACAAAATCCCCTTAAGTTGGGATCGATCTCCTAGCGTTCCCTTCTGTAACAGTTTTGATTTTGAGGTAAGTCTGTTTCATTTTATAAGAACAGCAAGGGTGTGTGGCACTCTAATGACAATTTTATTTGCTGTAAAAAATTCTTTAATAATTTTTCATTGCTAAGGTTTTTCTGGGGTAAATGATTCAGTAGTCTGACTGCGGTTTGGTTTGCCATACATGTCATGGCTTACTAATACCCCATACTGACAATTTCGAAATTATTCTGGTCTGAGCTTTTTTGCAAAGTAATATCATTATTATTTGGCATTGTCTATGCACCTTTTTAGACAATTTTCTTTCCTACAGGCCGATACAGTACAGTGCGCTCCAACGGAGTGCACTGTTAGCCTGCTCTTGGACGCACGTTTTCCCTTACCCCTTATTCAGTAAGGGGAGGAAAACGCGTGTCCAACCCACTGCACCTAATAGGGCCATCAACATGCAAATGCATGTTGATGGCCCTATTAGGTATGCGCGCGGGATAAAGAAAGTTAAATGTGCAGCCAAGCCGCACATTTTACTTTCAGAAATTAGCGCCGAACCAAAGGTAGGCACTAATTTCTTCTGGCACCGGGAAAGTGCACAGAAAAGCAGTAAAAACGTCTTTTCTGTGCACCCTCCGACTTAATATCATGGCGATATTAAGTCGGAGGTCCCGAAGAGTAAAAAAAGTTAAAAAAAAAAATTTGAATTCGGCCCGTGGCTGTCAGGCCAAAAACTGGATGCTCAATTTTGCTGGCGTCCTGTTTCCGAGCCCGTGGCTGTCAGCAGGCTTGAGAACCGACGCCGGAAAAATTGAGCGTCGGCTGTCAAACCTGCTGACAGCCGCCGCTCCTGGCTAAAAGGAGGCGCTATGGATGTGCTAGTGTCCCTAGTGCCTCCTTTTGCCCAATTCTACTGCACCACCTCATTTGCATACTGTATCGCGCGCACCGGGAAGTGGCCGGTGCGTGCGCCGGGAGAGTGGGCATTCTTCTACTCTCCCGCGTTTTCACTGAATCGGCCTGCTAGTTTGCAGCCTGCTGGTCTAACGACCCTACTTCTAGTTTTAATCAACATAATCTTGCTTGCAAGGGGAACTACAAGTAGTATTTCCTTAGCAGATTGCAATATGTGTGTAGGGTGTAAAAATGTAGGCAAGTCCCATCCAATGTAAAAACATTCATTTAAAGCTTAGAAAGAGGCCCATGGACTAACTGGTAGTCAATGACGGCTTTTTAAAACTGAGTAGATATGATAAAAAAAAATTAGCCCTGGAAAAGAAGTAAACTGCTGTATTCTGGACTTGTTGCATTTCTTTGAAGATTCCCTGTAGACCCTCATAAATTGAGTTGCAACATTCCAGATGGGAGGACACTTCTGCATTGAAGAAAAGTAATAACACAGAGTGATCCAGGATTGAACAAAATTGTTATACTCAGGGATAGATTTTAAAAGCCCTGTGCACGTAAATCCTGCGGGATTTACGCTCGCACGGCACTTGCGCACCGGCGTGCCTATTTTGCATAGGCTGCCGGCGCGCGCAAAGCCCCGGGATGTGCATAACTCCCAGGGCTTTGTAAAAAGGGGTGGGAGGGGGCATGTCCGGGGGCGTGTCAGCAGGTCGGGGGTGTGTCCGGGGGTGTGTCCTGGGTCAGGAGGCGGTCCGGGGCGGGTCCAGGGGCATGGTGACGGTTCGGGGCGGGCCGGGAGGGCGGTCCCGAGTCCCCCGGCACTGTGGCCTGTGCCGGGGGATGCTGAGGTGGCGCACGCAAGTTACCCCGGCCTCAAGCAGGCGTAACTTGCACAACAAAGGTAGGGAGGGGATTTAAGTAGGGCTGGGGGGTGGGTTAGACAGGGGAAGGGAGGGGAAGGTGGGGGGACGTGGAAGGAAAGTTCCCTCCAAGGCCGCTCCGATTTTGGAGCGGCCTCGGAGGGAACGGAGGCAGGCTGCGCGGCTTGGCGCGCAGAGGCTGCCGATTTTGCACAGCCTTGCACGTGCCGACCCCGATTTTATAAGATACGTGTGGCTACGTGCGTATCTTATAAAATCTGGCGTACTTTTTTAAGATCTACCTCAGCATGTAATTGGACAAGGGTTCTCTTACATGTAGCAGCAACTAGAACATCCATGGAAAAGCGTGATATCAATTATGGACCCGGTCACCATTATTTCACATATTAGTAGCTATAAGGATCGGGGGAAGTACCGGATATATGGAAAGCATCCCTAAAATCTGAGATAAAAGCAACCCTCCCCTTAAAAAGGCATAAGCCAGTCAAAAATAAAGGGGGAAAAAAATCAGGGGCCATATGAAAATGTGAAAAAATTAGGTTTTCACGTTAAGAGAGGTAGTGTTAGAGCAAGAAGTAGGTGATAGGAAATATCAGGGAAATATTAAGGGTCACAAAAGCACCCATTGAAATCACTGGAGCTGCTGGCTGGTGGTAGTGGTGGCAGCAGTCATTCACACTGAAATATATTCAGTTGAGAAGGGTTCCTGGGGCTGCACAAAAAGCACTTTCAAAGTTGAGTGAGTCAGTCCTGAGAGGCTGGTCTCTGAAGTGTGAATAAAGCAGCTGTGCTGGCCTCTCCTTCTATACAACCCAAATATATACATCTTGCAGTCCAAGTTTCTATGTATTTTTATTACAGCTGAAATTTGGCAAAATTACAATATCTCCCATTATTCATCCTCTCTTGTCCGAATGCATTTGGGTAAAATGACCCTTTTATGTCTGATTCAATAGAACAGGTATAAGGACTTTGCACAATACAGTAATGAAATGGAAGTCTCAGAAGCTTCTGGAGCTTGGTTTTAAAGGGTGCACTGTCTCTTTAAGGCTACTGCATATAATTAACAGCACGCTATGCAAGCACTGGAGTATGCCATGGGGAAAGAGCAAAGGGTATAATGGATTATAATGGTCAGCATCTCATCAGAGAGTGTTACAATGATGTTATACATACCATTCTCATTTAGAGCTGGATTTTAAAGGTTCACTTTCTGTCTAAATCAATATTGCAGCAATTAGTGTAAAAGTCCTTGTAGTATTATGGTACTAAGTCACAGGAACCAGAGCAGTGATTATAGAAACTATTAGTAGAGGTAGGAATAATAGTGTGTCAGGAGAGGAATGAGGGCGGCTTGAGCAAGCAGAGGAAATGCATGCATGCTAACATGAAAAGCATGACCCCCAGACAGTGCAAATCAGGCATTTGCATTCTCTGATTTTGCCACATTTCTTAAGCAACATTTAACAGAAATACAAATATTAATTGGTTTTCTTTCACAATAGATGTATGTTTTCCCCATTTCTTGTACTCACTCAAATCTATTCAGTCTACTGTGCAAAATACTTCTTTTACCAATATTCTGAGAAATATTTTGCACCAAGGCCTATGAACCAAACAACCAAACCAATGAAATACCTAAAGGCAGAGGAATTATTTAGTGTGGAATTCCTCAAACCTTTTTGAGTGAAAGGCCACATAGAAAATTTAAGATCAGCAAGAGGACTGGGGGGGGGGGGGGGGGGATTGGAGGTCCCCCTTGGAGTTTCCTGATGGGAGGGGGAGGCGGCCCATCAGGTTTTTTAGATAATATGAAATACTGGGAAAGGGAGATAACAGGGTTCCCAGGGGTGTGACATAACATGCAAGTAATAATATTTCCAGGAAGTTGAGAAACCTGCCCCACTCCCCGAGAACCCAGCTCCCTGGATTCCACTTTCCTGCATCTGCCCCCATGAGGTGTATACATGTGTGTATGCTGGGGGGCGGCATATCCCCTCTGCTCTCTTCACTTTTATCCCCCTCTTTTCATTTTCCCAACCCCTTCCCTCTCTCATTCACTCCCATCCCTTCCCTTTCTTACCCCCACTATCATCTCACCCCATCTTCCCTCACCCATCTCCTCATCCTACTCCCCTCCCTTCCCTTATTCCCGAACCCTCCTCACCCCCTCCTCCTCATCCTACAACATCCTCTCCCCTCACTCACTCCATTCTCCACATTCCACTCTCCCTACTCCCACTTTTCCCTTCCCTCTCTCTTCCTTCCCTTCACTCATGCTACTCAGACTTCTCCCCTCCCTCACCCTGCTCTCCTCTCTTACCCTACCTCCCTGCTTTTCCTCTAATTCCCCTCCTCCCTTTCTCACTCCTTCCATCCTTTTCTTTCCCTCCCTTTTCCTTCCCTTGCCAGATTGCATCAGAGATACAGTCTGCATAGGCTGTAATTTACCTCCTGCTGCTTGCACATTCCAGCTGTCAGGCTCTTGACCTTGCCCACTGGCTGCTGATGCTGGTCTCATGAACAGGGGAAGCCCTTGGGTAGGTCCTCTGCTGCGTGGGGCCTCCAATGAAGGGTCACAACAAAAGGCCTGCCCCTTTGTCATGGGAACGGGTGGGAAAGCTTTTTTCAGGTACTGTTGAGTATCATTGTAGTTGTTTTTATTATGAGTAAATAGTAGGTCTGGGTGATAGGATAGTTGACAAGATGGAAGTTGCCCATAAAAGTAATATTATTATGGGCCATAATGTTATAAGTAGGGCAAGAATCAGGTTAAAAAAATATTATTTTTACTGACAACCATGTTTGTCTGTTTTTTACAAAGAAAGATTTCAAATTTGAAAGAGGAGAAGGTTTCTAATCAAGTTAGTCCTCTAAAATGTGGTCTTTTAAATGTGCATTCACTAGGATATAAACATCGATTAAATCAGATTTAATTTTGTTACATAACCTACACTTAATCTGTATCACAGAAACATGACTTAAATATGGTTATTATCTTTATTTAAAACAGGTTTTTCCACTGGGATTTAATTTTTATTTTAAAGCTCAGCCATGTAAACTGGGGAGGTGGAGTAGCTATCTGTAGAAATGAGTTAAATATAAAAAGTTAGAATTGACATGGTCCATATTCAGAAGCATTTAGATGGATAATTCAGAAGTTATCCAGCTAAACGAACATTTGGGCACTGAGCTGGCTATATTTTAGCCAGCTAATATGTTAGCTGGTTAAGGGGGTCATTTACCAGACGGATCGCACGCGATAAGGGATGTTTCGCACGCGGAAAGTCCCTTATCGCGTGCAATACCAAGATGGGGGCAGAGTCGGCCCCGGAAGATGAGGAGTCGGGGCGTCACCGGGGCCGACTCCGCGAAGACACCACGGATGACGAAAAGGTAAAGGCCTTTTCGTGTCCTATTTCGCACCCAATAGCTACACCTTCTATGGTGGCGCTATTGGGTGCGAAACCGGCAGCGATCGCACCGTGGTGGTGCGATCGCTGCCGGCTAGCGCAGGACCGCCCCCCCCGTTTCAGCCCCCCGCCCCTCATTACCTAAAGTATCGCAGGCCTGCGATACTTTAGAAAATGAGGCCCTAAGTTAGCCAGTTAACTTAAATGCATTCCAGGGGCATAACAGTGGAGCTGTTAGCCGGCTAACTAACAGGGTCATTGATCAAAATGCATTATAGCATTAACGCCCGCAATAGTTATTGCAATGTGCGGCACAAATGTAAGTTTATTCAAAGAGGTGGGATTAATGAAAATGAGAGGCACTATTGCTTGGTATGAGAGTGTAACACTTGCTTTTAGCCTGCCGTTAAGTATTTTGGGGGGAGCGGGAGAGGGAGAAAGAGAGAGAGAGACCCTGGGGTGGACCCAGTTATCCACAACTTCCTAGGCATGAGATTTGTTGTAGAATCAAGGCAAACTCTGCCCACTGAGGCCTGCCTGTCCTGTCCTTAATTTTGCTATTGTGGCTACTATTCCTGTTGTTCCTCATCCTGCTGCTCCTGTTGCCATCCATATCTGGCTGTTTTCCATGTGCAGTACAGACACAGTTGCCAGGTACAGTGAGGGGTAGTGGTCAGTAAGGGTGTTGTCAGAGATGGGGAAGGGAAGACACTGAAAGGGAAGGAGGGGGGCTGGAAGACACTGGTAGGATAGGAAAAGGACAGATGAAGGGTGAGGGGAGACGAGATACTGGGGAGAGAGGGAAAGGCAGACTAGAGAAAGCTAAAGGAGGTAGAAAAGAGAGGAGAGAAAATTGGAGGAAAGAAGCAAAGAGAAGAGACCAAAGAATGAATGAAAATCTCAACTATTAGACAAGCATTTTGGGTTTCTGAATTCTCCCTTATATGCATTTAAAAACAGATGATAATTAAACATCTCTCCTATATCTCTATTTTGGTTCTTTTCTACCATTATGTTTCTCTTTCTCTCTCTCTTTTGCTCCCTGTTTCCATTTGTACTCAATTTATTTCACTTGTTCAGGGTTTTTTTTTTCTCTTTTTTATCTATAGCTTAGCTAGGGGTGCCAACTGGCTCCAGATTTTCAGGCCAGGCTGATCCATTCCTGGCTTTCCCTCCTAGAGAAAGGCTGTGTGCACATCATGCTCCTGCAGCAGAGATTTCAAAACCTTTATTTTTATATATTATGTTGAATTAGCTTTAAAATTTTGATATATTTTAGTTCAGTTTGTGTTGAGGCATCAGTCCTCACTTTTATTTAGAGTTTATTTCATTTTTTGAGACTTTTATTTGATTTGTTTATTTGAGGGGAGGCAGCTCCTCTGCTATACTGACTATCTCTCTTCCTTCCCCCCATTCACTTATACACACACAAACTTTTCTTTGTTTTAGGGTGAAGTTTCAGTTAGACAGGGGCAGGTTTTGAGGGTTTAAGGTGAGTTTTGTTTTAGGCAGGGTTAGTTTCAAAGCACATATACCTTTCTTATTTGCTTAATAATTTTAAGTTCTGCTGTATGTATTCTGCTGTATATTTCAACTGCTTTGTTTGATTTAGTTATTTAATTTCAACCCTTCCCCCCAACAATTGCCTTTTTAAATTTTATTTTAGTTTTATAAGTTAAAAGAGCAGCAAGCTCTTACCTTTTTATTTTCTTTATTTAATCACTGAGGCTCCTGTAGCTCTGGGAGGGGGAGGGCTCAGCTACTCAGCCAGGCCACAAGCTCTGAAGCCCAGCTGAGCTCTAAGCGGACACCTGCTGTAAGCCTTCAGGAAGCAGCCATGGAGCCCTCTTTTCTAAATAAGTATTATTTCTATTTTTTTTTTTTGGTACTTCTCACTCCCCTGTACACTCTTTTTAATTTTGGAGCACAGGTTTACTTGTTCAGTTAAAACTTCACCGTCATTTCACTTATTTTTACATATTTAATTGAATTAAAAAACATTATTAGAAAAAAAGTCACTCTTTTAAGTGACCCTTCTCACCTCCCTTTTAATTTCAGTAGAGACTGCTTCAATCCCAATCCCCATTGCCTATACCTCAATAGAAAGAAGAACAGCCTGGGCAATGGGGAAGAAGCAGCCTCAAGCAGGCCCTAAGAAAGCTGGGGGGAAAAAAGGTGTCAGCTGGAAGTCAATACCAAAGAAAAACATCTGTGACTTTCTGGCTGGCACCCCAAAAGCTGCAGCCACAACATCAGCTACAGCTACATCCCCAGCATCTCCTATTGCTGCTTCCTCTCAAAATGCAGCATCTAACCCAGCAATAGTTAACAATGACATCTCTGCTGTTGCTTGGCACAATAGTCCTGTCCCAGCTCTGTTATCTGCTGGGGCAGATATCCTTATTTAGGGGATCCTTTAGTGGCTGGCACTACTACGCCAGCCATGGAAAACACTATTCCTACCTCAGCTCCTTCCACCACTGAGGTAGCCATTCTGGCTGACACCACCCTTCCTTCTACCTCAGAGGTGGCTGCGTCGCCAGCCAAAGAGACAAGCAGTGTCCCTACTGCTATGGAAATTAATAGGAATGTGAATCGTTTTTTGACGATTTAAAATATTGTCCGATATTTTTTAAATTGTCATTAATCGTTAAAGAGTGCCATACAATAGAAATTCCACCGATTTATTGTGAAAAAATCGTTAATCGGTTAGTGTACACTAATGGGAGTTAGGACACAACCTAAAAACCCACCCCAACCCTTTAAAACCGCTCCCTTAGCCTCCACCACCCTCCCGACCCCCCCAAAAACATTTTAAAATTACCTGGTGGTCTAGCGGGGGTCCTGGGAGCGTTCTCTCGTGCTCGGGCTGTCGGCCGATAAACAAAAAACCCACCCCGATCCTTTAAAACCGCTCCCTTAGCTTCCACCACCCTCCCAACCCCCCCAAAAATGTTTTAAAATTACCTGGTGGTCCAGTGGGCCCCGGGAGCGATCTCCCGCTCTCGGGCCATCGGCTGCCACTAATAAAAATGGCACCGATGGCCCTTTGCCCTTACCATGTGACAGGGTAACCGTGCCATTGGCCAGCCCCTGTCACATGGTAGGAGCACTGGACGGCTGGCGCCATTTTTAAAGATGGCGCCGGCCGTCCACTGGATGGCCCATTCACAGTTCACAATGCAGTGACAGTGATGGTAGAGTTAGAGTCAGCGGAGCCCCGAGCAGCCTATTGGCATTTTAAAAACTCCTTACTGGAGGACCTGGGCTTTGTGACTTTGGTTCAGGAATTTTGGGACCATTGACAAAGCTATGAGGCAGATTTCTCTTCACTGATTCAGTGGTAGGACATGGGAAAGGTCCATCTCAAGATCATCTGTCAGGAGTATGCCAGAGGCACCAGCAGGAGGCGTGATGCTAGAATCGAGTATCTAGAGGGGGAAAAGCTTGATCTTGTGAAGCGTCTACCTGTGCTTGGGGTCCAAGGTCTACAGAGCCTGTACATTGAGAAGAAGAGCACCCTCTGGAACCTAGTCGAGTGTTGGAACCAAGGGGCTTACATCAGGTCACGCATCCAAATCCGTCGGGAGGTGGATCGTGGCTCACATTTCTTCTACGGTTGGAGAAGATAAGGGGGACCGAGAAGAGAATAGCATGCCTGCTGTCTACGGATGGGTCTCTCCTTAATGATTCAAAGAATATTCAATCCAGAGCTAGAGAATTCTACTCAATGCTCTTCTCTCTGGATCCCACCAACCCGGACACCTGCAGGGTTTTATGGGAGGGGCTTCCCATGGTCAGTTAGGATAACAGGGAATGATTGGACACACCCAAGCCCTGGGTCTGATGCCCTACAATAAGTCTTCGGGCATCAACAGGCTGACCATGGAGGTCTATCGTCATTCCGCCATGCAGTGTTAACACTGATACCTAAGAAGGGGGACCTGTGCAACATGAATAACTGGAGCCCGGTCTCGCTGATCAGCACAGACTATAAAATCATAGCCAAAGCCAATTTGCTGTGGCTGAAGTCTGTGCTAGCCTACATGGTTCACCCTGACCAGTTCTACACAATCCCAGCCCGGACCATATTTGATAACATCTATTTGGTCCGGGATCTGATCCATCTCGCTCACAGAACTGGTCTGATGATCACCCTTCTCGCTTTAGACCAAGAGAAGGCATTTGACAGGGTGGATCATGGATACCTCATGGAAACCCTGCAGGCATTTGGTTTTGGCCCACACTTTGTGGGTCTTTTCAAACTCCTGTACAGCTCTGCAGAGTGCATTGTGAACGTTAATCGGTCCCTAATGACACCTCTAGCATTCAGGCGAGGAGTACGTCAAGGGTGCCCCTTGTTGGGGCAACTGTAGGCACTGGCCATCGAACCTTTCCTGTACCTCCTACGCAGGAGGCTCACCGGGCTGGTGCTGCAGGCCCTCAAGATGTGGGTGACTTTTTCGGCATATACCAACAATGGCCCTAGACCCGGCTGATCTAGTGAGGATGCAGGAGTGTCAGCAGGTGTACTCTGCTGTATCCTCAGCGAGGAGCAACTAGGCCAAATGTTCCAGGCTTTTAGTAGGAAGACAGGCGGATACACTCCCCGAAGCTTTTCGTCATCTAGCTTGGAGTGGGGAGGCGTTGCAATACCTAGGAGTCCACCTGTCGACTGCAGACACCACAACCCCTGTCAACTGGCGTGAGCTGGAAGACAAACTAGGCGCTTGCCTGAGGTCATTGATGGGTCTGGTCAAGATGCTATCCCTCAGGGGAAGGGCCTTGGTGATTAACCAGCTAGTGGCAAGCATGCTCTGGCATTGGTTGATTGCTCTGAGACTGACCCCTGAATTCTTGGCCTAGATCCAAAGGAGGTTGCTAGATTTCTTCTGGGCCAGGAGGCCCTGAGTCTCTGCTGGTGTTCTGAGCCTCCCACTGGGAGCGAGCGGGCAGAATCTGGTATGTATCCAAAGCCAAGTTTGAACTTTCCACCTCCAGAATTTGTAGAAACTCCTTTATGCAGACCCACTTCCACAGTGGCGCACTCTGGCCTGTTATTATCTTCTCCAGTTGTGCAACCTACAATATGACTGTAAGCTTTTTTGTACTCATCCAAGAGGTTACTGCAGAAAACTCTTGAGACTGCCAGTCTTTTATCAAGATCTAATTAATAGAGATGTGAATCGGAACCGGTATCGGTTCGGATTCCGGTTCCGATTCACATCGTGAAATTTTTATCTTGCAGTCCGATCGGGTTTTTTTTTAATCGGCTACACCCGAGCCGATAACCAAAAAATACAGCCGACTCTTTAAAATGAGTTTGTTAGTATCCCCCCACCCTCCGGACCCCCCCCCCAAATTTTTAAATACCTGGTGGTCCAGCGGGGGTCCCGGGAGCATTCTCCCGCGCTCGGGCCGTCGGCTGCCAGTAAACAAAATGGCGCCGATGGCCCTTTGCCCTTAGCATGTGACAGGGTATCCGTGCCATTAGCTAGTCCCTGTCACATGGTAGGAGCAATGGACGGCCGGCGCCATCTTTAAAAATGGTGCGGGCCATCCAGTGCACCTACCATGTGACAGGGGCCGACCAATGGCACCAATAGCCCCTGTCACATGGTAAGAGCAAAGGGCCATCGGCGCCATTTTGATTAGTGGCAGCCGACAGCCCGAGCGTGGAAGAATGCTCCCGGGACCCCCGCTGGACCACCAGGTATTTAAAAAATGTTTGGGTGGGGGGATACTAACAAACTCATTTTAAAGGGTCAGGTTGTGTTTTTAGGTTGTGTCCTTTCCTCCCCCCCCCCCCCCCCCCCCCCCCCATAACGATAAGAAAACCCACTAAATTATTTGTGGGGTTTCCTATTGCTATTGGGGACCCCCCCGATATCTGACGATATTGAAAATATAGGACGATATTTTCAATCATCAGATAAATGATTCACATCCCTACTAATTAAAACCTGGAACTTGATCTTTGTGAGCAGAGAAGCCCCAGCGGCTGTGAGTGTGGAGTTTCTAGCCAAGCATCTACTCTTCAACTCATGCCTGGGTGCGAGCATGCTCGAGACCCCCATGGTTCGCCGTCGGCTAATGCTGGCCAGGATCACAAAGGCCAGGGATCTCCTGGACTTTAGACCATCTCATGGCTCTTGCAACCCTTTCTGTCACCCATATTCTGCTCCAGGAGATCAGGAGCATCATACACCTGATCAGCACTTCTTCCTCAAGGGGGTTCTGCAGACCGAATGTCCTCACCAGACTCAGAGCCCCTTGCGTCCGGATCTGTTTATCAGTTGTATGCCCCATGAACCCCCTTAGCTTCCCCACCCAGACATCCATCCAGGTTGTCTGATTTCATCCCGGAACATTTCTGCACCATCCTGAGGCACAAGATCTACTCACTTGTGCTACACACCATGCATTTCCTAACCCTCATCTCCCATCCAGTTACATCTGGCAGGATGTTCTTCTACCATCTGAGGATGAGAAGCTCCAATGGGCATCTTTCTATTCCCAGCATGTTCCAAGGCCCATCGGGGATCTGAGCTGGAGAACTTTGCATGGTGCCCTCAGCACGGGTGAGTTTAGCCCATTTCACGGACTCCTCACCATCTTGTCCCTTTTGTGGGATATCAGAGTCCATCTTTCTCATTTACTTATTTTGTGCCAGACTGCAGCCCCTTTTTATTTTCCTCAAAAACCTTCTTCTACAGTTCTGGCTTCATGTCTCTCCCCACATGTTTATTTTTAGAAGCACATTGTCCTGGACCCCTTCTCATAGAGCTAGGGACCTCCTCCTCAACCTCCTCCTTGCCCTTGCAAAAATGGCCATCTATAAGACCAGGAGACAACCACTAGACGGGGAGGTTCCCTTAGACTGCAAGGTCCTGTTCTAGGCATTGGTGCTCTCCCGCCTTCGAGCAGAGCACTATTTTGCTGGGTCTACTGACTCAGTTGACACCTTTACCAACCAGTGGGCACTAAATAATGTGCTCTGCTCATCCCTTGTCCCCCCCAGATTATGTTTTATACTTCACCATTTGATTTACCCTGGTGCACGTATTTCATTTTTGTGTTACAGGCATACTAACTAGTTTATGTTTAATTTTAGTTTAGATTGGTCTTTTTTCTTAGTTCTCCTTTAAGGGATCCAAGGTTGTTTATACTGCTATAAGACCACCACTAGGTGGCATTGGACTGTGGCCGATTTAGAATAGGCCTGCTTTTACTCCCCTGCATGCAGGTACTTATAGTCTTGCTTTTCTTAGGGAATGAAATAAATCAGAATAAATCCCAGCATGCAAGGTGGTAAAACCAGGACTGGATCTACCTGCCCTGAAAATCTGGAGCTAGTTGGCAACCCTAGTTTAGCTATGTAACCTGCTAACATTGTTGTGGTTCTCATCCATACCACAGGTTTACTATTCAGCTCCTGGCAAAAGTCCACAGTTAGTAAAGGTTCACAAGAAATTAATCTATGAAAATATGATTAAATATGTTAAAAGGGTATTTTTCTTGTTTACATGCACATTTCTTTAACTATTCACTTAACACCATCCTATGGTTAGCATGTATTTTGTTTAAAATTACATAGGAATGCTTTCTTGAATCTGTAGTATTGTTTTGTTAGAATAGTTCCATACACAACATATTTCATTTAAGGCTTTTTCAGATGCAGTGGAAGGCCATTTATAACAAGATTATTTGTTGACTTTTTGCCAAGAAAAATGTGTCTTCACAAAACTACTGGCTAATCCTGATCAAACCAACCTGATCCATGCTCCCTGACTAATTCCCATGGAAGTTGCAAAAGAGTATATTGACTTATAAATGGGTGTTAGCCCAATCAAGCCAAATGCAACATAGCAATCAAAATTACTTTGAAATGCACTTTGTGGTTTGCTCTCACTGCCAAACCAATGACACTAAGGATCATTATTAAATGCATTTACTGAAGCAACAGCTGAACACTTACATGCTGATGCTTCTCAGAGAACTGCATGGAAATACTGCAGATAAAAATGTTTTGGAGTTAGCATGTGTAGCACAGGAAATGGATGGCTAAAAAAGGGCTAAACATCCAGGCTAAAGTGACCATATTGAGCTGCTGTGTGACTCAGGAAGATAGCCGGATACACTTATCTGGTTAACGTAGCTGGGATATTTGGCAGCGCCACTAAATATAACCAGTTATCTTAAAGTTAGTTTGAGATAAGTGAATCAAACTAACTTTAGGGCATCCCTGTGGCCCAACCAGAGATAGCTGGATAAGTTATTCGGCTCCTTTGACTTCTCCCAGATTCACCCATACCTGGCCCCTGAGTTATCTGGCTGAAAAACTAGCCAGATAATTCACTTATCCAGCTAAGTGTTGTCCACCAAATGTAGCTGGGTATTCAGTCGCGCCACTTAGCTGGATAAATTTGACTTATCTGGCTAAGTTGTTTTTTTTTTAATATCGGGGTCCCTGTAAATTGGCCTTTCACACTTCATGACAGCCATGCATTTAACTTTTATCATGCACACCAGATGACGTTTCTTGCAACAGAGGAAAGAAAAATGGGAGGGTAAGAAGATAGTATGTTGGGGTAGACAACTCCAGTTGTGGAGTTCTACAAATGTGTCTAGTTTTCAGGATATTCCCAGTGAATATAATGAGATAGATTTGCATACAATGGAACATGCATGCAAAGATATCTCTTGCATATTTATTGTGGATATCCTGAAAACCAGACCATTTTGTGGCACTCCAAGATCAGAGTTACCTACTCCTGTACTATGTTCTGCCTATTAGCCATTGATATGATCTAAAAACAAGCTCTAATTAAAAAGTAGTTTCCAAATGGATTTAGCTGGAATCCCCTGGGTGAAAATTGTCAGCATTAGAGCAACTAAAAGTATGTGTGGGGTTTTTACAATCTATTAACCCTGTAACAGGTTTAGAAGAGGGCATTCCTGAGGGAGGGGGGTGGGATTTAGGTGGGGGGAGTAAACAGTGGATGTACAATTGAATTATCAATGATATGCATGGAGTTTTGCTTCCATTTCACTGTCTGTGGAAAAAGCTACATGGGTATTTTCTAGAGATGTGAATCGGTTCGGATTCCGGTTCTGATTCACATGTGGGTTTTTTTGCATCGGGCCCGATCGCGGTTTTGTTTATCTGCTGCGCCCGAGCCGATAAAAAATCCACCCTTACCCTTTAAAACTAACCCCTTAGCTTCCCCCCCCCCTCCCGACCCCCCCCCCCCCAAAAAAACCTTTTACAGGTACCTGGTGGTCAGTGGGGGTCCCGGGAAGCGATCTCCCGCTCCGGGCCATCCTCCCACTCCCGGGCCGTCAGCTGCCACTAATCAAAATGGCGCCGATGGCCCTTTGCCCTTACCATGTGACAGGGTATCTGTGCCATTGGCCGGACCCTGTCACATGGTAGGAGCACTGGATGGCCAGCGCCATCTTGTGCTCCTACCATGTGACAGGGGCTGACCAATGGCACTGGTAGCCCCATGACATAGTAAGGGCAAAGCCTATCGGCGCCATTTTGAATACAGACAGCCGATGGTCCGAGTGCAGGAGGTCGCTCCCGGACCCCCGCTGGACTTTTGGCAAGTTTTGTGGGGGTCAGGAGGGTCCCCCAAGACTTGCCAAAAGCCCCTGGTGGTCCAGCGGGGGTCCGGGAGCGATCTCCTGCACTCGGGCCATCGGCTGCCAGTAATCAAAATGGCTACGATAGCCTTTGCCCTTACTATGTCACAGGGGCTACCGGTGCCATTAGTCAGCCCCTGTCACATGGTAGGAGCACAAGATGGCACCGGCCATCCAGTGCTCCTACCATGTGACAGGGTCCGGCCAATGGCACGGATACCCTGTCACATGGTAAGGGCAAAGGGCCATCAGCACCATTTTGATTAGTGGCAGCCGACGGCCCGGGAGCAGGAGGATGGCCCAGAGTGGGAGATTGCTCCCGGAGCAGGAGATCGCTCCCGGGACCCCCACTGGACCACCAGGTACTGGTAAAAATTTTTGGGGGCGTCGGGAGGGTGGGGAAGCTAAGGGGTTACTTTTAAAGGGTCGGGGTGGGTTTAGGGGTTATTTTTGTGTGCCGTTTTTCTCCACCCTCCCCCAAAACGATAAGGGAACCCCTTATCGTTTTGGGGGAGCCCCCGATTTCTGACGATTTTGAAAATATCGACGATATTTTCAATCGTCCGATTCACATCCCTAGTATTTTCCCATGCCTACTTTGCAGGACCATAGGCTACTGAGAATTGTCCCCAGGGTAATCAGTCAGTTTATCAACAATACTGCTTTGAGCTTTATTAGGCATTCACAGTCCCTGATCCACTTTGACTTTGTTATCAGCCCCCTACAAATCTTTGGAAGCACAAATATTTTGCAGATCTCTAAATAACATGGGCAAGCCTATTTCTCTTTCTCTCATGCTCACCTTCCATTGCAATACATCAAATAATCATACAACAAAGCAATGGATATCAAGGAACACAGATTTATTAACATGTTCAAACATTTGAGAGTACTTGAGCCAATCAACAGTGGGAAAGATACTCCTGTCTTGACACTTGGTGACCAATCCACCAGAACTCAGAAGGTGGCCCAACTTCAGCCTAGCTGGGGCTTCAAGCATCATTCAGTGGAGGACCAACACAAACCAGGCTATCACTATAAACCCCCTGATGATAGGTGTACCAGGTGGGATATAGTGGGAGCCTAGTTTGTGTTGGCCCTCCACTGAATGACGCTTGAAACCCCAGCTAGGGCCCTGTAGGTGTGATTATCCCGATCATACCTACACCACAATCATCTAGTACAATAGCCTCCAATGGCTCACTGCCAACTGGAATTCTCACTTCTCTGAACAAATAATGGTTTGGGTGTCCTTTCCACTGTATTTCAATTTTAAAACATTGAACCTGTGCTAAAAACCTTAAATTAAGCTCCCTTTAGTACCTGCTATATAACCATAACTGTTGTAAATAAGCTATGTTACAATTTTGTGTTTTTAAATGTTCAAATAAGTTTTCATTATATCCCATAACTGTTGTAAGTAAGCATCCATTTTTCTCCTCTATATAATCTTTTTATCCCTCTCTTAACCGCTGTAATTAAACAATGTATAACCCCGTTAAGCAACCTCTCTTGTAAATACTGCTACGTTCCTTTTACCTTCTCAGCTGCTGTCTTTCCTCCTTACCTTCCTCCTTCTCTCTCCCCCCCCCTTTTTTTTCGCTCCTCCTCCATCCCCCACTCCCTGTTTTTTGTAATTCCTCCTTTCTCAAGTTTATTGTAAACCGGTGTGATGTGCTTGCACGAACACCGGTATATTAAAAGCTGTTAAATAAATAAATAAAATAAAATAAACTGTTAAAATAAATTCCAAGGTTCAGTGTATGAAAAAACCATAAATTGTAACTATGGAGCAAACTGAAAATAAAAGGGTAGGTAGGAGGCTTCCTGGCCTTTGCACACTCAGCTCACTCTTTCCCTCATGTCTGGTCCAAGGCCCGATGATGATCTGCAAGCAGCGGTGGCATTAGTGATGAAAGTTAAGATGGAGCCTCTGAGCCATTGAAAGCTCATAAGCCCTGTGGTGGCCCCAGTTCCTCCTTATGCTAGGCTTCTGGTTACCATATAAACTAATGTAAAAGCAAGGCCTCTGTAGGGCCTGCAATCATGTACTGGCTCACAGGCCCCATGCTAACCTCTATTCCTAATGCTGCTGCTGGTGCCTGAAGAGGACTGAGCCACTTGTGACCCCCAGCTGAATGTTCTGTTGTGGGGAATTATGAGCTTTGCCAGCAGGCCATGTGAGGGGTTAACTCTAACTTTCCTTCTCTCTGACCTTTGCACTGAATGCAGCAATACTAGCACATCTTAAATCTCTAGCTTATAATTAACCCTCACTGCCTAAGGAGAGGATACCTAGCTGCCACGTATTCAGCTGCAGGCAGAAGGCAGACACATATATGGTATAGATTTCAGCAGCCAATGAAATGATCTGTACACACCCCCTGAGCCAATGGTCTAATGACACGTATGTATGCTATGGCTAGGAGAGCCAATGATATAATGACACGTCTGTATGCTATGGCTAGGAGAGCCAATGATGTGATGGCACATTTGTATGCTATGGATGTATGTACAATAAAAAGGGGACCCACGGGAGTGGTCGGCCCTTTTCCTTCTTGCCATGAATCCTGCCTGATGTGTCTTCATTGCTGCAATATCTGGTGATCCCGCGACGTGATAAATTCCCTGCTCATCCGGCTGGACAAAGCTTAGGTGCGCACCGTAACAGCAGACTTGCCCTCGCAATCGTAAGTATTTTTTAAGTAATTTTTAGTATTTTTTAAGTATTTGTCAGCGAGTTTGCTCCCTACATTCGTGAGTATGGGAAGTGAATTGTCAGTTCAGCAGAGGCTTCATGCTAAAGAGCTGCAGAAAATAATAGAGAATCATTATTTCGTCACCAGGGGGGAAATAGCACAAGTCAGAATAGGGGACTTAGAAAAATTGATAGGTGAAATAGCTTGCCTTTACCCATGGTATCCAGAGGCTGGAACTCTGGACGTCCAAGATTGGATTAAGATAGGCAACAGTCTTTATGCGCCCCCAAGAGCTCCCATAAGGCAATTATTACTCTGGCAAAAATGCACATAGGCCCTAGAACACATAGGGACAAAAAGTCTCAAGTCACCATCTCCAGTTCATGTGCTCTTAGAAGCAGACAGTAAAGAAGCAGGCAGACCGCCCATCAGTACACTCACTCCACAAACCCTTCCCCCACCTTATCCACAAACTCCCTCAGAGACATCAAATTCTCTGTATCCGCAGCTCCCCATACCCAAACCCATGACACAGCCCATCCACACCTCCCCGCCTTATTTAGAAAAACAGCCCTTAAGCACAATTAAGCCACAACCTGGCCCGTGCGGTGCAATTTGCATGGGGTTTCACCAGGAACAGAAAAAAAGGAAACCTTACAGGGGAAGAACTATTAGAAGGACTTCAAGCCTTTCCCATCACAGAAAGGATCAATGATCTATGCGGGACAGAATATAGTTGGTCCGCCCTTCCCTATAGTATCCTCAGAGAACTCCGTACAAGCATCAAGGAGACAGGGTTCCATTCCTCTTACACCCGAGGGTTGTTAGAGGGATTGTCTAATGGCTACAAATTAGTTCCCCAAGATTGGAAAGATTTATCCCGCATGCTCCTCACCCCAGCCCAGTATGTAGTATGGGAATCTGAATACCAAGGGAAGCATTGATAGGCGGGAACCACTTCGGGGGCGCCTACCTCCCAGAACAGCTATATGGGTCAGGGGCAATTTGCCACCATGGAACAACAAGCAGTTGGCATACCAGCGGGTTCGCTTATCCAGCGATAGTCCGCTGCGTGAATAAAGCCTTTAAAAAAGGTCCCTGATTAGGAAAGGTCACAAAGTCATTCACAATGACCCGCCAGACAGCCACAGAGCCCTATACACAACTTATTGATTGCTTGCAGGAAGCCATTCGGTGACAGGTAGACAATCCGAAGTGAGCATGGAACTCATAACAAAGTTAGCTTTTGAAAATGCAAATGCCGACTGTCGTAAGGTTTTACAACCCATAGTTGGCAGACCTGATTACACCCTAGCAGACATGCTCAAGGCCTGTGCAGATGTAGGTACCCACGCCTTTCAAATGGATGTCCTCGCTTTCGCCCTACAGAAAGGCAAATTTTATAAACCCAAAGGTGCATGCTTTAACTGTAAGAAACCCGGCCATTTTAAGCAACAATGTCGAGCCCCAGGTGGTGGAGCGTATAAGGGAACCGACTCTGCAGGGGACTCCAGATCACGACCAAAAACTGTATGCCCCAAATGTAAAAAGGGTTCCATTGGGCTAATCAATGTCGAAGTACCGGTCAGGGAAACTAGTTTCCGGGCCAGCGACAAGCCCCAGCCCAATTGTCGCACCCCCACGATTCGGCCAGCCAGCCACAGCGCAACAGTCGGCAGCGCCGGCATAGATCTTATTAATCAAGACACCAAATTTGTAGCATTCCCAGGGCAGGTCACCCTGATGCCCTCCAGCTTACAGGCCCTTTGCCTGAACAAACCATCGGGTAATTCTACCGATCTCCTCTGCAAGTAAAGCAGGGATCTTTGTTATCCAGGAGTTGTGGATTCTGATTATGAGGGTACCTTATGATTCAATTTGAAACAAATCCTCCCTCACATTGCACAAAGGGGACTCCTGGGCACAGTTAGTTGGTTCCATGTGTCTTGCCCGTAGGAGAACAGCAGACTGCCAGAGGCTCCAGCGGCTTCGGATTACCCGAGCCCCGGCACTGCACCCTAGCATCCTAGCAGTGACTCAGGCAATCAAAAAAGAGAAACCGAAGAGAACCTACTTGCTAGACGGTAAGCCCTTTGAAGGCATTTTAGACTCAGGAGCCGATGTCTCAGTCATAACCACTGATAACTGGCCCACTGACTGGCCAACAGTAGACTCCCCCTCGGTGTGGGGGGTAGGGGGACGCAGCCGGCTCGCCGCAGTGCTCGCTGGCTAACTGTGACAAATCCCTGGCTCAGGCACAGCAAACTTAAAACCTTAATTCTTCCCCATACATATTAACCTTTGGGGACGAGATTTGATGAGTCAGTTTCAAGCCCGGCTAGTAATAGAAGATTAAGCATGTCTCACAGTAAACCCACTGCTCTCCCCTTAGCTTGGAAATCCACCACCCCCATCTGGGTAGAGCAGTGGCCCCTGCCTAACGATAAACTTCAGGCTCTCAATGAGTTGGTAAATGATCAATTAGTTGCTGGTCATATTGAACCCACTGTTAGTCCATTTAATACACCTGTTTTTGTAATAAAAAAGAAATCGGGAAAGTGGAGACTCCTCCACGATCTCGAGCCATTAATGCTATTCTGCAACCTATGGGTCCGCTTCAGTGCGGCACCCCAAACCCAAACATGATTCCTAGAGATTATCAAATTTTAATAGTAGATCTGAAAGACTGCTTTTTCACAATCCCACTGTGTGAAAGGATAAACAATTCTTTGCCTTTACGGTCCCTGTTTTAAATAATCAGAGACCTACTAAACGTTATCAGTGGACTGTTCTACCACAAGGAATGTTGAACAGCCCCACATTATGCCAACACTTTGTAGAAAGCGCTGCAAGGGTTTCGGAAGCGTGCCCACATGCATTGAATATCATTATATGGATGATATCTTAGTGGCTGCACCTCAAATCCCAGATGACTGGCTGCTCCATTTATCCTCGGAACTAGCCAAATCCGGGTTGAAAATTGCCCCTGAAAAGGTGCAAAAACATGAACCATTTTTATATTTAGGTCATAAGATGCTGCAGACTTACTCCCCCTCAATCCCACAGCTAAAATGAGTGATGCTTTACATATGTACAATTACAGCAATACTGGGATCCATCAATTGGCTGCGACCCTATGTGGGTCTGCCTACCCATATGCTCAGTCCTTTATTTGATGCTTTAAGGAATAAAACAAATCCATCAGAATTGATCACGCTAACACCACAGCAGAAAAAGATTTTCCAACAGGTCAATGAGGCACTCATCCAATACTCTTACTGAAAGACCCTTTTATGCCTTCAAATGAATAGATATTCAAAATGGTGCACCAATCAGAGACTGGACCCTCTATCTTGCCCACCAGAGACACTGTTAACTTATCTCCATCAATTATCTCACTCAGGCCTGGCAGTAACTTCTATTAGGGTTCACCTTAGTGCTATTGCAGCTTACCATCTCATGAATGAGGGCTGTTCCATCTCTACCCATCCGTTAATCTCCAAGTTCATGATAGGCTTGCTTCGTCTGCACCCGCCTTTCAAAAAGCCGATAGTACCATGGGATATTAACATAGTCCTTGAAGCATTGATGAATCCACCCTTTGAACCCATGTTAACCTCCATGCTTAAATTCTTGACATGGAAGGTGCTTTTCCTAGTGGCCATCACTTCGGCCAGAAGAATAAGTGAACTTCAAGCACTAGTGATCAATTTTCCATATCTTCAATTTCACCATGATAAAGTGGTTTTACGAACCCACCCTTTATTTCTACCGAAGGTAGTATCTGCTTTTCACCTAAATGAAACAATCTCCCTTCCAGTTTTTGCCCCAAAACTACACTCTGATGATCGACAGAAGTCTCTTCATACCTTAGATTGTAAAAGAGCCTTAACGTATTACAAGAAAAAACAGCCTCACTCAGACATTCGTCTCAGTTATTTGTCTCCTTTAACCCAACAATCCAGGTCAAGCAGTATCAAAGATAACACTCTCTAACTGGCTTACCGCCTGCATCCAATACTGTTATTCTACAAAAGAAATGCCTCTTACTGGTTCTGTAAAAGCTCATCAGATTGGAGCCACTGCAGCTTCTATAGCGCACATTCAAGGAGTACCTATCCAGGACATTTGCAGAGCAGCAACCTGGTCGTCAGTTCATACGTTTACATCACACTACTGTCTCAATCAGCAGTCTGCTTCAGATTCCTACTTGGGATCTGCAATTCTAAAAAACTTTTCATAAGTATTGAGGGCTGTCCACCTTCCATTGGTTACAAAAAAAAAAAAACTTTCTTGATTTGGAAATGTGTTTTTGCAACTTATGTGCTTGGGACTCCCACTGTGCATGGCTAAATGCCCTGCTTATCGCCGAAAAAAAGCAAGTTTGCTTACCGTAAACGGTGTTTTCCATAGATAGCAGGGAGTTTAGCCATGCACTCCCACCCACCTCCCTGGACAGCCTTCCATCCTCACAACACCTACACCAGCACTTAGCTTGGAAACCAACTGAGAGGGAGCTCAAGGAGCGCGGGAACCCGAGAGCAGGCGCACTTCAAAGCTCTTTGAGCTAAGAGAGTAGCTCCGCCTTCGTGGCATCACGGATGATGTCACCTCTGTGCATGGCTAAACTCCCTGCTATCTACGGAAAATACCGTTTACGGTAAGCATACTGTTTACGGTAAGCAAACTTGCTTTTACCCATGTAAGTGGGCTTTTGAAAATTGCTACAAAATATATCATTGAATTGTCAATAGGTTTTACTCACATTAAATGCACTGAACACGGGTCAATGATCTTTGAAAATTGCTACAATAGTATGTTACATTTACATGAGTAACTCCTTTGAAAATTCACCTGTGAATGTTAACATTAGAGTTATTTAATGATGAATTTTTAATTCACTGAGTAGATTTACTAAGCCACAATAAATGATATGCATGGAAAACAGCATTTATCACACATAAAATGCTGTTTATCACACATTATTTAACCCATAAACCCACCCCTATTGAAATTAGCTGCTTTGCATACATTTGCATGCATACATTTTTCAAATGCAAGCAAAGCAGTTAATACATAGGCATTCCTATGCAAATAAAATAATGCGGCTTTCCAAAAATAGGGGAAGCCATGATATTTTTACTACAACTCAGGAGTTGTAAATTTTTTCCCATAGGAGCAAAGGGACTCTAACACATGTCCTGATACTCCCACACTGATATTTAAAGATCTCCAAGGACTGGAAGCACCCCCCCCCCCCCCCCCCCTCACAATGGACAAAAATTCCCCTTGGGGGTCTGAGTAGACGCCCGTCCACCTCTCTGCTGCCTGTTGAGACAGCACAAAAGTTAAATTTTTTGTTTAACTTGTTTTTATTAGAAACAAATAAAGGTACAATGGTTCAAATTATATTATCAGAGAAACACGTACTGTTGTACCCTAGTGTACAAATATGCCACCAAATTAGATGTTCAATTATTTTCACAGTTTTAAACCTCCAGGTCCCCTACCCTCCTCCACCTACCTCCCTTCCCCCTCAACCTCCAACCCCCTTCCCAAATACTGGATGAAATAGTGCGGTTAAGGTCCATGCACAGCAATGCCCCTCCCCCTTTCCAAACCCTTTCCTTTTGCAAAGAGATCACCTTCCTCTCCAAGCAACCCCACCGATCAACCCCCCCCCCCCCCAACACCCCCAGTAGCAAGCCCCCCTCCATACAACATATTCTCTGGTAGAATAGTGGCCTCAACATCCCACCCCACCCTTTCACAGGAGGGACAACCTGGTGGTCTAGTGACCTACTTCCCAGACCCCTCTTACCTAAGAGAAATGTCCTGGTAGTCCAATGGCAGCCTTAGACCCTGGGCTGGGAGGGCCATTTCTTTGTATTAGAGTGTTCCTTTGCTGTACTGCCTACTGTTGTGTCCAGTGATGGGTCTCCTGCAATTCCTCCCAACTTAGGTTGTATGCTTCTTCTCCTCCTCTTCATCTAGATGATCATCATGCCCCTCTGGAGGAGGCAGGCCTCAGATTTTGGTCAGGTTATAACAGTGGATACCATTATATCCTCGTGTCCCTTGATATATCATATAGCAATGGACGGCCGGCACCATCTTGTGCTCCTACCATGTGACAGGGGCCGACCAATGGCACTGGTAGCCCCTGTGACATAGTAAGGGCAAATGCAATCGGTGCCATTTTGAATACTGGCAGCCAACGGCCCGAGTGCAGGAGATGGCTCCAGACCCCCGCTGGATGACCAGGGACTTTTGGCAAGTCTTGGGGAGGTCAGGAGTCCCCCCCCCCCAAGTCCCTGGTGGTCCAGCGGGGGTCATCCCCCTGGTGGTCTTCTGGGGGTCATCCCCCAAGACTTGCCAAACATCCCTGGTGGTCCAGCGGGGGTTCGGGAGCGATCTCCTGCACTCGGGCTGTCAGCTGTCAGTAATCAAAATGGCATCAATAGCCTTTGCCCTTACTATGTCACAGGGGCTATCGGCGCCATTTTGAATACCGGCAGCCGATGGCATGAGTGCAGTAGCTGGCTCCCGGACCCCCGCTGGACCACCAGGGAGTTTTGGTAAGTCTTGGGGGGGGGGGTCAGGAGGGTGGGGGTTTTGTTTAAATTCGCTCCTTTAGACAGCTGAATAATTCAATGAAGATTCATTGTATTTGTGGGAATCGCAATACGTTTCGCTTCCCCACGAATACAACGAATATGGCCATATACGTTGCGGATTGCCAATACTTTGCAAACCAATGCACACCCATAGCGACTAATACATTTTAATAAATATAAAATATAAATGTAAATAAGCATGCAGCAGAGTAGAAAGATCTCACAGACTTTAGTGGGTTGTAAAACAGGCATCCCCCAGATCTGCCCAGGCACTGGATACATGCTTTGAGTAGAATGAAGGCTGTCTTGATGACTGCCCTGGTCTGCCAGTGGGTTTTGTTGTAGCAAGTTTCTGCTGTGTTCTATGGACTAGCGAGTGGGCTCATGAGCCATGACCCCTTGAGGTGTCTGGAAGATATCGTTAATCAAAAATACCAGAACGATGGTGACCTTGATCTGTATTGACAAGGTGTGGCCACTGTGGGTGGAAGAGCACAGGTCTTGCTTTACCTGTTGGCATAAGTACAATATGGTTTCTTTGTTGTTGATTCTGAATCTGCTCAAGACTTGATCCTCTGACAGATCATAAACTGTGCTCTGGTTCTGTATACTCTCTGTAAGGGATATTTCCTCCTCCTCCTCTGTTCTTTCTCCCTCTCCTTAACCATTGTGTCATTAGTATCCATAAGTCTATTAGAGCCATTTTAAAGTTTGATTCTCCAAAACTCACTCCCCCCTTTGCCCCCCCCCTCCCTCCCAGTATGGCCCAGTCTGTCCCTATCACACTCACAAACCCTATCAGCAATGCAGTGCCTTTCAGTGAAAGGTTCCACCAAAGGTCTGCATGAGAGCAAAATTTTCTTTACAACATACACTGTTATGGGCAAGAGGAAGGGTTTGCCAAATAGTTCCCCACCCCCTCAGCCTCTCCTCCTAGCCTACTGCCATATCCTCTCACTGGGAGAAGCCAACCCACAAAACACATGGATGGAGAAGGTACAGAGAAGGGTGACCAAAATGATAAAGGGGATGGAACAGCTCCCCTATGAGGAAAGGCTAAAGAGATTAGGGCTGTTCAACTTGGAGAAGAGATGGCTAAGGGGGGATATGCTAGAGTTGTTTAAAATCATGAGAGGTCTAGAATGGGTAAATGTGAATCGGTTATTTACTCTTTCAGATAATAGAAGGACTAGGGGGCACTCCATGAAGTTAGCATGTGGTACATTTAAAAGTAATTGGAAAAAGTTCTTTTTCACTCAACGCACAATTAAACTATGGAATTTGTTGCCAGAGGATGTAGTTAGTGCAGTTAGTGTAGCTGGGTTTAAAATAGGATTGGATAAGTTCTTGGAGGCGAAGTCCATTATTTATTTATTTATTTTTAGTTTTTATATACCGATCTTCTTGCATTAGATACAAATCAAACCGGTTTACATGGAACAAAAAACTGCCTGTAAGGCGATACATGGAACCAAGAACATACAGTATAATAAACTGGTCAACTTATTTATAAATTTAACTGACCCATGAAAACAGTTTGCATTACATAGTAATGTAATATATGATAACACATAAATATATATATATATATACATAAACGAACATATATATATATATATATATATATATATATATACACACATATAAAATAAAAATATATACACATATACTCATGCATGACACATACCATTACCTGCTATTAATTAAGTTGTCTTAGAAAATAGCCACTGCTATTACTATCAACAGTAGCATGAAATAGACTTAGTTTTTAGGTACTTGCCAGGTTCTTGTAGTCTGGTTTGGCCAATGTTGGAAACAGGATGCTGGGCTTGATAGACCCTTGGTCTGACCCAGTATGGCATGTTCTTATGTTCTTAAAAAACTATGCAGATTTGAACTTGGCTTGTAAAATAGCTGTAGTAAATCTACTTACACATTTCCAATTACATCCACGCTTAAGTGGTTTATAAAATAGCTACTTATGTGTGGCAATTTTATATGCTCCAAACATGCCCACTTTTTTTTGTATATACTTTTCCTTGTGAAAGTGGATGTATGTGCATATGTGACCCATTTGGAAAATATGACTAGCAAGTGAACGCTTCCCATACATGTGTATGTGCCATTATCATGCACATAACTCTTTCTTGAAAATTCACTCCTCAGACTTTGTCTTGATTTGGGCATATAAACAGGCTTTTTGAGGGTTGCATGTATAAACATACACATGAAAGTGATTTTGCACATACCTTTACACATATTACAAAGAGGCATTTCTGGGGGTGGAAATGGTTAGGAAAATCATTAACATACAAACTTTCAATTTTCAAAAGTATGCACGTAAATGTCCATGCCAGCACCTATCCTGTAGTAAGGTACACACGGTCCCACTAATTTTCAAAGCAGACTTACAGGCATAAATGTGCATATGTTTTGATCACATGGATTGTCTTACTTTAGTGTATAACTAATTAGTATAGTTATACACTATACTATAGTATAGCTAATAGTCTGCAATGTGGCAGACTATTAGCTATACTCAAAGAATTGTTTTTTGAGAGGCACAGAATGTGAAAAAATGATTTTAGAATAGGGCCTACCTGTATGGCTCAGAAGCCTAGCTTTTGAGACTAAGTAAGTAGCCCTTTGTCTGGTTTACAGTCCCTTGAGATATCATAGGGCATATTCATATTGTTTCCTGTGACTCTCTCAGGAAATTAGTTTATAAATCATGTATAACTTTCAACAGAAAACATGCATAGCTAATATTTTAACTATTTTAGTTCTTTTTATCTTTTGTACAGTGACTAAAGAAATGAAAGGGTTCATAAATATATGCAAGGTGTTTCAGATTTTTGTTTCAGCTGCAAACAGATATATTTTTCTCTCAGGTCCATTTGTAATGTCACTAATAAAAACATTCAAAAGAACCGACTCGAGCACTGTGCCTGACCTCACTTTGATGGTAACTTTTAAGGAGTCGTGTGGGCACACGCCAGAGGACGCAGCCATTTTATAAAACATGCGCATATTATGCATGCATGATATAAAATAGGCCGTACTCGCATACATGCGCTCACAATTTTATAAAGACGCATGCATATGCGTGCAAATGCCGCCTCTGCCTCATAAGTGGAGGGGATTTTAGTAGACACACATGCCACCGTAATTACCAGTTTCCCCAGTTCATTCCCAGTTTGCCCAGGTAAAGGATAGGACTTCCTACCCCCCCCACCCCCACCAGTTAACTACCTTACCTTTTACTCTGTTAGCCAAGACCCTTTAAATCCTGCTAATCACTTTAGATTTTTTGTTTCAGGACTTACACATCATCCATAGCAGAAGTAAAGTTACAGGGCAGGGGACCCCCGGCCTGCGCTTATGCCCATAAATATTTACACACAGATTTCATTGAGAAATCTAGGAACACCCATGCTTCGCCCAGACCATGCCCCACCCCGCCCCTTTTTGCAAAAAAGTTTTGTGCGCATACTGGGAGATATGCGTGTACTCGCGAGCTTTTTAAAACACACTCAGCGCGTGCCTGCCTGACTTCTGCGTGTATCTCCCGGCTTTGCTGCATGTAGGGCTTTTAAAATTCACCTTTTTAACTCCGGTAAAATTGATTCCATGTACAACTACTCCCTGGTATATAATATTACTCAATTTTATTCCATGCAGAATAGTGTAAAACCTTTACTAAAGGCCTGTTAGGTAATGCCAACTAGTCTAGGGATGTGCAATCGTTTTTCAAGAATTAGGCAATGTCAACGAAATTGCCTAATTCGTAATGGTTCGGGAGAACCGAAAATTGATTGAATTTTTACCGAAATTTTGTAAAAAATTCATTTTTTAGTTAGTGCGCGCTAACCCGAAAATTGGGGCCCCTGAAAAAAAAAAAAAACCCGAACCGCGAGAAAAACAAAATTCCCGCGGGGGGCCCCGAAACAAAGCCCGACACGAAATTTTTACCTGAAACACAGCAACCACTCCTTTCTTATCAATTACTTTTGTTACCCAATTTAGAAAATTAAACTTGCTTGATATGATCTTCCCTTGGTTAATCCATATTAACTAGGGCCCTGCAATCTACTTGTTTCAATGGGTTGTACTATTTTCTTCTGAAGTAGTTTAACCCCTGGGGCAAAATAAAAATGGGAGGGGTATTATTATCTTTTTTTAAATGAAAGGAACACAGAGAGAGCTGGCAAATAATTTTAATACTTAAAACTGACCTGGGCTCCTAGGAAGGACTACTGTAGTTTCTGGCTGGAGTTGTCATGGGCAAGCAGAAATACAGCAGCATTATTATTTTTTTTTTGTTCTTGGCCCATAGTGACAGTACTAATTATATAGCAGCAGGGTGCTGCAGAAGAGAGATCTGCAGGATTGCGATAGCATTGCAACACCTGTCCCTGGTATCTGTGAGTGGCAGTAGAGGTAGGAGCTGCGTCGGGAGTCAGCCCCGGCAGAGAATTGAATGACAGGAGGGTGGGACTTTCAGCTGCCATCAAAGAGGCTGTGAGGGACAGCCAGGGGTGCCGGTATTTTAGCAGCGGCAGCCTGGAGGAAGCTGACACTGCCCTATTAAGGCAGAAGTTAGTGTTGGGGACCCATGGGAAGGTCCCTGACAACGAAAGTATGTGTACCGCAGACTGGAAGTGACCCGGGGAAGCATTTCTGGTTTATCCGCTGGCTTGGGGGTGATTTTAAAGTGCCCTAAAAAGAGTTTTAAGTGGGGAAATTACTTATAAAATAGCAATCCGCGGTGGGGGAACTCTGATTGAGCCCCCACATTAAGTTTGAAAGCCCTGACTAAAACGTATCCAAACAGTGCCCAGAACTCCCTGGGGATGCAAAAAGTTGCCAAATAAGAGAGTGTGGACAGGTATGGGGAACCTCTTCAGGTAGTCTCATATGGTTTCAATTTCAAAGCTCTGAACTGACCTTAATTTCCCCATTTTAAACAGGTCCTCAGACCTCATCCAATAAGATTTAAAGCTAGCCAATGGTAATTGTGGCCATATGGAATGACCCTGAAGCATTTCACATTTAAATGGACAATATTGTTATAGGTTTTTGTTTTTTTTCTGAATAAAGTATTCAGAGAAAATTTGAAAGGAGAATGAATACCTCAGGAGAGATAATAAAGGCAGTTTGATGAGAGAATAAAGAGTAGATTTTCAAAACCATGCGCAGTCCCCAGTGCGCACACATGGACGAGCTGGATTTTAAAATCTGCACGAGCATGTGTGGGCGGCGCACAACTCGCGCGTACAAAGGGGGGTTTATAATCTACGTGCTGCAACGCAATTAGGCCTCCCCCAGTTCCCTTCCAGTGTGCTCTAATTAAGGAGCAGACTGGGATGGAACTTTCCTATTCCTAACCCTACCCTACCTACCTCTTCCCCTCTCCTCCCCGACCCCTAACCTAAAGCTACCTATTCCTAATTTTTTATTTTGTTAGTTACTGCTCTGCTCCTGCAGAGCAGAAATAATCTTCTCGTGCTAGCCAGCTGCCCGGCACGTGCTTCCCCAGGACAGCGACTAATTGCCCAACCCTTTGGAGAGGCCAGCTCTTTGGCGTGTAATGGGGTTTTCACATGGAATCGGGCAATTCCAAAAATGTGGGTGGTGCGCGCAACCCTTTTAAAATCGGGCCTTTAATTTTTTTGGACTTAAACTTTGCTCTAAAATTGTGGGGTTTTTTTAAATTTTTTATTTTAAAATTTTTCAAATAAATATTCAAGAAATACACTTGAATTGAAAATAAGAGACAAAAATACATTACCAACCAGGTATACACAAAATAAGGAATTCAACAGTAATAATTATTACCATCATTATTGTAAATTGTAAATTTTTCATATTCATATTAATCAGTGACATCAACAACACCTCTCCTCTAAGTCCTCAATATGGGGATCCATGTAACTACTTAGTAAACTTACATAATTGGAAAAACTAGCATTCGGGGATCATACCTATTTGCAAAGGATATCAGTGCTGAACTAACTGTACTCCATGACAATTGGAGAGGAGACCATATTAGTAGCAGGGACAATTTTATCAGACAAGAAAGCTGCTAATTGTGTCGGCAGATGGAAGATATAAGATACATTCCGATATTTAAGAATACACTTGCATGGAAATTTTAAAAGGAAAAAGGTACCTATTTCTAGAGCCCTAGGTCTTAATAATAGAAATTGCTTTCTTTCCTTTTGAGTTTGCCTCACTAGATCTAGATAAATGCAAACTTTATAGTCCAAAAATGTGTCCCCATGATGGCAAAAAATAATCTTGGAACCCATTCTCGATCAGATTTGAGTAAAAAGGTAACAATTAAAGTTGCTGGAGAATTCAGATCCTTTTGCGAAGTCTCCAGTAGGTTCGATATATCCATTTGAGGAATTTCTATTGGCAACAAAATTTGAAAATCCTTTTGATCTGAAGAGACTGTCTTAAAAGGTGGTAAACTCTCAAAGCCAAAGGAAAGGTCTGCTCCGGTATTTTTAACACTTTTAGTACGTATCTTTTCCACATGTCCTTGGGTGGGACTGTAGGAACCTTTGGAAAATTTATGATATGCAAATGTTTTCCCTGAATCCGATTTTCTAACTGCTCCACTCTGTTGGTTAACATCTGATTTTCTTTAATCACTGATTGTTGGACTACTGACAAGCTTCTAACTTCCGTATTAGCACTCTCACAAGAGCTTTTATTCAGAGCCAACCCCGCTTCAACAATTTTCTAACATTTTTCAAATGCATCCAAGGACAAGAACACCCGACCAAATTGCTTGGAAATATTGGTATTAAAAGTCTGTATCGCTTCCCATATGGACTCTAAGGTGATAGAGACAGGCCTTACCAATTCAGGTAATGTTCCAGGGTGCATAGTCTCCACACCCAACTGCCGAAGACTGGATGAGCCAGCACTGTCCTCTGCATTCCGCAGTGGTTCAAGAAACACCGAGCCGGTTCCTGATACAATTGCCACTACCTGGGGTAAGCTACCTCCAGCAACCGAGGGCGCCTCTTCTCCGAGCTTTCGTGTTCTCGCCTCTGCGGGATTCACCGGTGCTAGCCGTTGCTCCAGGGAGAATGATGTCAATAGTTCAGAGAGGGAGTCGGGTTCCACTTCCTCCCAACTCAGCTCCAGTGAACCAGCTCCCAGATCATGAGATCCCCGAAACACGTGGGAATCCATCGGGACCAAGATCCTAGGCAAGGGAGAAGGTAATGCTGCTTGCTCCCTGGCATGGCGTTTCCTGCCAGAGTGTGGCATATTCAATTTGGTCCAAACCCGAGAGAGACTCCTCAAACGTGTCTCTTGCTGTCGGCCATCTTGGATCCCTGGGTTTTTTTCTCTAAAATTGTTTTTTATTCAAATGCTTTTACTGCCACAGCTCAAAGTCACAGGATTCCCCTCCCCCATGCTCATTCTAAGCTGGCATCTCAAGCTGCTGAAAACTGTCAGCATACTGTATCCATGGTAACCCATGTGCTTAATGATGAGCTGGAAAGACAGTTATGGTAAAGTGTTTAGCATAAGAATACCAGTTTAGCCCTCACTCTAAGCATCTCTTTCATTAAAAAAAAAAACAACTTTAATTTTGCCCCAGGGGTTACAGTAGTATTTTCTTGGTTTTACCCACTATTGGTTAGATTGATGAGTCAATAGTTGTCTGACTCTTCTTCATTCCCACTTTTGTAGAGTGGGATTACATCTACTCCAACCTCTTGGAACCTCCCATCTTTCCAAATATGAGTTGAACTGAGCTATGAGGGATGTGCATAAGGGGTATGAAGGGTGCAGTCAGCACTTTCCTGAGCTCTTTGTAGTACTCTTTCAGGTCCCATGACCTTATCTACTCTCATTTAAGCAAGTCCTTCAAATCCTTCCACTAATATAACTGGGTTTGTGGTTATTAGTACTCCTATTTTTTGTCACCAGATCATTGCCTTTTTCCCCTTTTCTAAAAAATCCTGAGCACATGAACTTATATAAGATTTCCGCCTTCTGCCTGCTAACCCCACTCTCTCCTTTATTGTAGCTATTCCCCCTTTGTTTTTAATCTCTTCCTTATATATCTAAATAAGATTAAATGTCCTCCTTTTCTTGATTGGGAAATTTTCTGCACTGTTTGCTTCTTTGCTTATCTAAATGTCCTCCCTGCTGCCCTTTGCTTTTCATGATAATTTTGCCGTCCTCCTGTAAGATCTTGCATTTTTATTTACATTTTCTGAATACTATTCTCTTTGCTCTTATCATTTCTGCTACCTCTTCAAAGTACCATATTAGTCTATTTTTTTCTTCCCATTGCTAACCTGCCTAAAATAGAGATTTGTTGCCTTCCCAAGTGATTTGTATAAGGAATCATGCAATGTATTGAAAACAGTTTCCTATGACAAAATTATTGTCAAAAATAATAACTTGAAGTAGTCTAGGAAGACCTGATACATTTCTTCTAAGAAAATCAGTAATGATTTATTGTGGTATTAAAATTGGATGTATTTCCAGGAAGTATGTTCTCTGTACAATTTGAAGTCACTGTGATTTCTCTGATTTATCACACACTGCATACTAATTTGGGGAAAAGTGAAGGATTACAGGATTTACAATAATTTTCTAACAATTATTTAGATATATTAATATTGGTATACTCTACATAATAAATGTAGGGATTATTTGCCAGTTTTCTCTACGTTGATGTAATGATGTTCTTACAGGGTAGGAATACATCCTACCCAATGTCACAGAAATGCAATCTATATTTCCACTTTTGCTGTCTGAGCTCGCTAAAGCCAGGATAATAAGCAAAGCATGCAGTCATCAGGATGTAACTATTTCCTGTTAAAAGCAGTCTCTTCATCAGGGAAGCATTGAAGAAGCCTAGCTTGCTCCATACAAGTCAGAAATGGCTGCAGAGCACCAGATATGGTAATGTAGTAAAATAGTATACAATATCAGATGAAGTCCAATTGGCTCGTCCAATCTAACCACATCTTCCTCTCCAGTTTTCTACCAGTTTGGGTAGATGAGCAAATAAATTTCCATAATTAAAACAACACCTGGCAGCTCCCAAGTGGGAACTATAAGGTTAATATTCAAAGTGGTTTGTCTGGCTAAGCTTGGGATTTTAAATCCTGCTGGTTTGACCACTTTGGACTTAGCTTACTTTTTATCCAATCTGGGATTGGGCCAGTTATCTGGCTAAGGTAGCTGGATAAATGCTGATTTTTCAACATGATCCAGCCAGTAGAGCTGGATAACTTTAGGACTGCTGGAGAACAGTCCTAAAGTTAGCCAGAAAAACCTATCCGGATATCTTTGACATAGTTGGGTATCTCCTGCGGTACAGCCACACTGCTCAATATCCCAGTAATATTAGCCATATAAATTTGCTAGCCAGTCAGCATCTGAATATGGACCTCTATACCTTCAGAAGGAGGTAAAAAATGATTTTCAGTAAATATTTTTTTGGTATAAATATTCTGTAATGCCATCCCTTCTATATATAGTTGTATGTATAAGTAATGGATATGAGAGAAAAATTATATGTACGGTAGCATTTACTGCTACTTTATTTATGGTACTGCAGAATATGCACATTGGTCAAGGCATCTAGCATAGCGGGGTTTAAAAGGGATTTGGCCAAGTTCCTTGGAATGAGCATCAAGGAATAGATCTACTATTTGGGATCTGACTGCTGGGTATTTCCTAGTAACCCGGATTGGCCACTGTCAGAGACAGGATGCTGGGTTCAGTGGACCTTTAGTCTGACCCAGCATGGCATGTCTTATGTTCTCATGTAGTTTGGAGAAATAAAATTAAAAAGAAGGAAGACTACCTTGGAGTGGAGCACTAGCTTAGTGGTTAGAGCAGCAAGCTATGAAACAGGGAAAACAGAATTAAAATCTCATTGCTACTCCTTGTGACCTTGAGCAACTTACTTTCCTTTCCTTTCCCTTAGGCTACACTCTTGCAGGCTCTCCCATCGCGCGCCCAGGCGAGTGTCCTCGGCGCGCGTTGGGAGAGCGGGCGCACGCCTCGGAGCGCCGGCTCTCCCGCGGGATTTCCTGTAAAATTGTAAGCTTTCTAGGGATAGGGAAATATCTACAGTGCCTGAATGTAATCCACCTTGAAATGCTAAAAAGCAGAATATAAATGTAGTAGATAACAGTGTTAGGGTCTGGTAGGGTCTGGTCATGCGCTTTTAAAAGGTTAATTCTTTTGCTATTAGAAAGTGGTCAATAATTTTAGAGGGTTGAAGATTTTGTCATCTTTTCTGCTAATAGTGTGTGATAGAATAAAATGGCACAGCTTGTTTAAACTAGGTTTGCCAATTTGCCATGAGAAAAAAAAATTACGGCAAAATTGCTCCTGTCAATTATGGGAGCTATGTGCTACCGCAAGGGTCTTTCTATAGATATTCCCAGCTTATAGGCAGGAAGAAATAGATTTGGGGTTTTGGATTCAGGTCAGTGAATAACTCCTTGTTAGATAGTTCATGGAAGGAGCACAGAGCATCAATATAATGTCTATTATAGCTCACCTCCTTTTTGCCTTGAATACCTGTTTTATTGGTATGCCAGATATCTTTTAGATCAGTGGTCCCCAACCCTGTCCTGGGGGCCCACCAGTCAGTCGGGTTTTCGGGATATCCACAATGAATATGCATGAGAGAATATTTGCATGCACTGCCTTCATAGCATGCACTGCCTCCTAGGGATGTGAATCGTTTTAGGACGATTAAAATTATCGTCCGATAATTTTAATATCGTCTTAAACCGTTATGGAACACAATACAATACAGATTCTAACGATTTATCGTTATAAATCGTTAGAATCGTGAGCCGGCACACTAAAACCCCCTAAAACCCACCCCCGACCCTTTAAATTAAATCCCCCACCCTCCCGAACCCCCCCAAATAACTTAAATAACCTGCGGGTCCAGCGGCGGTCCGGAACGGCAGCGGTCCGGAACGGGCTCCTGCTCCTGCATCTTGTCGTCTTCGGCCGGCGCCATTTTCCAAAATGGCGCCGAAAAATGGCGGCGGCCATAGATGAAAAAGATTGGACGGCAGGAGGTCCTTCCGGACCCCCGCTGGACTTTTGGCAAGTCTCGTGGGGGTCAGGAGGCCCCCACAAGCTGGCCAAAAGTTCCTGGAGGTCCAGCGGGGGTCAGGGAGCGATTTCCCGCCGAATCGTTTTCGTACGGAAAATGGCGCCGGCAGGAGATCGACTGCAGGAGGTCGTTCAGCGAGGGTTCCGGCGCCTCGCTGAACGACCTCCTGCAGTCGATCTCCTGCCGGCGCCATTTTCCGTACGGAAAATGGCGCCGGCCATACGCGTATGGCCGGCGCCATTTTCCGTACGAAAACGATTCGTGGCTTGAAATCGCTCCCTGACCCCCGCTGGACCTCCAGGAACTTTTGGCCAGCTTGTGGGGGGCCTCCTGACCCCCACGAGACTTGCCAAAAGTCCAGCGGGGGTCCGGAAGGACCTCCTGCCGTCCAATCTTTTTCGTCTATGGCCGCCGCCATTTTTCGGCGCCATTTTGGAAAATGGCGCCGGCCGAAGACGACAAGATGCAGGAGCAGGAGCCCGTTCCGGACCGCTGCCGTTCCGGACCGCCGCTGGACCCGCAGGTTATTTAAGTTATTTGGGGGTGGGGGATTTAATTTAAAGGGTCGGGGGTGGGTTTTAGGGGGTTTTAATGTGCCGGTTTTTCGATTTTTCGATTTTTCGATTTTTTAACGATTTTCACGATTTTTCACGATATTTTACCCCCCAAACGGCAACAATACGATTCCCTCCCCCTCCCAGCCGAAATCGATCGTTAAGACGATCGAGGACACGATTCACATCCCTACCCTCCATAACACTGCCTCCATAACTTGAAAAGTTGAACTAACACTCCCATTTCCTTCTGCCTTGGCTTTTCGCTTGGAAGTTATGAATGGGTATAGAAAACAATGACCTATTCAGTTATTTTAAGGATGTGTTTTGTGCTTTGTTGATGGAAGCCCCTTTGTTTCCAGATTCCACCACTAGTTCAGTGAGTTCATCTTGCTCTGACTTTATTATCACACAGAAACAGGCTACTCCTGCTGAATTGCATGCTAGAACACTGAGGGGCGGATTTTCAGAGCCCTGCTCGCGTAAATCCGCCCGGTTTTGGGCGGATTTACGTGAGCAGGGCCCTGCGCGCCGGGAAGCCTATTTTACATAGGCCTACCGGTGCGCGCAGAGCCCCGGGACTCGCATAAGTCCCGGGGTTCTCCGAGGGGGGCGTGTCGGGGCGTGTCGGGGGCGGTCCCGGTCATCGCGGCGTTTTCGGGGCGTCGGCAGTGTTTTGGGGGCGGGGTACGGGGGCGTGGCTACGGCCCGGGGCGGTACGGGGGCGTGGCCGCGCCCTCCGTACCCGCCCCCAGGTCGCAGCCCGGCGCGCAGGAGGCCCGCTGGCGCGTGGGGATTTACGCCTCCCTCCGGGAGGCGTAAATCCCCCAACAAAGGTAAGGGGGGGGTAGACAGGGCCGGGCGGGTGGGTTAGGTAGAGGAAGGGAGGGGAAGGTGAGGGGAGGGCGTTAGAGGATTCCCTCCGAGGTCGCTCCGATTTCGGAGCGGCCTTGGAGGGAACGGGGGTAGGCTGCGCGGCTCGGCGCGCGCCGGCTATACAAAATCCATAGCCTTGCGCGCGCTGATCCAGGTTTTTAGCAGATACGCGCGGCTCCGCGCGTATCTACTAAAATCCAGCGTACTTTTGTTTGCGCCTGGAGCGCAAACAAAAGTAGGCTATTCGCGCTCCTTTTAAAATCCGCCCCTGATTGAATATTGCTGTGTTAGAAGAATACCCCATGGATTCTGTAAAGGAACCCTATTTGCATACTGATAACAAGGATTTCTCACAGGACAAGCAGGATGGTAGTCCTCACATATGGGTGACATCATCAGGATGGAGCCCAATCACGGAAAACTTCTGTCAAAGTTTCCAGAACTTTGACTGGCTCCTACTGGGCATGCCCATCATGGCACTAACCCTGCAGCCAGCAGGGGTCCCCCTTCAGTCTTCTTTTTTCCATGCAGCAGTAGCCTCGTGGTAAAGGAGCTCTGAAGAGATTCCTGACAGGAATTTTCCTCACGGAATTACTTAAAGTTAAATTGCCCCACAGGGGTCCCTCCTCTAACTTTTCTCAGTCTGCGGTACTCCGGTAAGTTTTTACCCGTTTCTCGTCGATTACCGTCGAGTTTGGCCCTCGCGGCCTACTGGCCATCGACCGTACCGCGGCTCGATTTTTTTCCATGGCCATGGCATCGGGGTTTCTTCGGTGCCCGGACTGTACCTGCACCATGTCTATCACAGACCCCCATAAAGTCTGTGTAATGTGCCTAGGACGCAAGCACGATGTCTTGACCTGCACCAAATGTGCCTTAATGACACTGAAGGGTCACAAGGCCAGAATGGAGAAGATGGAACTTGTCTTCCGTGCTCAAACCCCGACTCCGTCCATTGCATCGACGTTGTCGGAACTGGCACCGTCAACTTCACGCCAGCATCGACCACCGACCAGCATAGATGACTTCTTGGCCATCGACACCCTCTACTCCCCCTCAGGATCGAGGGATCGCAGAGAGAAACATCGCCATCGACACCGTAAGACTCGGACCATTGAGGGAGCGAAATCATCGACCTCGCCATCGTCCGAGCAACTGTCGAAGAGACCCTGTCCAGGAAAGTCACTGACAATTCCTGCGACCGGGTCACCGAGGCAACCCTCACCTTAACGGGGATTGGAAGCCGTGACTCCGCCTTTAACGGTGGTCCCTCCGGCTATGCTTCTGCCTCCTTCTTCTGTTCTGGAACCGGGGCTGCTTGCTCCAGGTCTCCGAGAAGAACTGGAAGGTAGCAGAATTAAAAGACCATCATGAGACCCTAAGACAGCTCTCTTTGATGCCTTCTGACTTCTCCTCAAAACAGCCTTTCAGAAAGGACTCTAAGAAGTCATTCTTCCTCCCAAAGAAGTCTTACCCGCCACCATCCAGATCCCGTGCCACAAGACCTTATCAGAAACCGCAGTCTCGTCAAGCCCGTAAGCAAAAACCACAAGCAGCTCCTCAACCAGGACCTGCTTCAGGTTTTTGACTTCCACTTAGGGAGCAGCAGACAGATTCCTCTGTCGCACATACCAGTGGGAGGTCGATTGTGCCACTTCCACAACTTGTGGCATTCAATCACATCCGACCAATGAGTATTGGCAATCATTGCTCAGGGTTACCATCTTAACTTTCTCGCCCTGCCAGCGGACTCCCCACCTCTACAGACGTGGAGAACATCTGAATACTCCATTCTTCTGGATCAAGAGGTTTCCCTCCTTCTCCAGTCAAGAGCAGTAGAACCCGTTCCATACTCTCAGCAAGGCCTAGGGTTCTATTCCTGGTACTTCCTAATCCCCAAAAAATCAGGAGGCGTCCATCCTATTCTGGACCTCCGGGCCCTCAACAAGTACCTCCAGCGAGAAAAGTTCAAGATGGTCACCTTGAGATCGCTTCTACCTCTTCTACAAAGAAGAGACTGGCTCTGCTCTCTGGACCTCCAGGACGCATACACGCACATTGTGATAAGTCCAGCTCATCGCAAGTACCTGAGGTTTCTAGTAGGCCCCAAGCACTATCAATACTGATTGCTTCCATTTGGCCTAGCGTCCGCACCACGAGTCTTTACAAAATGCCTCGTAGTCGTCGCAGCCTTCCTCAGGACACAAGGTGTTCACGTCTATCCCTACTTGGATGATTGGTTAATCAGGGCTCCCTCTCAGCAAGCTTCTCTGTCGTCCCTCAATCTAACCTTACACACTCTAACTTCGCTAAGATTTCTCGTCAACTATGACAATTCCTACTTAGTCCCATCTCAAACCTTATTGTTCATTGGGGCAGACTTGGACACCTTACAAGCAAAAGCTTTCCTACCTCGACAACGAGCACTGACTCTTGCGTCCCTTGCTCACCAGCTGCAGTCTCAGCACTCCACGGCTGCATGCCAATTTCTTGTCCTCCTCGGACACATGGCATCCTCAGTCCATGTCACACCAATGGCCCGCTTGGCCATGAGACTCATGCACTGGACCCTGAGGTCTCAATGGACTCAAGCTATTCAGCCTTTGCCGGCCATTGTCCGCATAACCAACTCACTCCGTCTGTCTCTCGCCTGGTGGAAAAATCAGACCAATTTCCTCCAGGGATTGCCCTTCCAGATTCCAAATCCTCAAATCATTCACACCACTGATGCTTCCAACCTCGGGTGGGGAGCCCATGTAGCCAATCTGCAGACACAAGGCTCTTGGTCACTAGAGGAAACCAAACACCAAATAAATTTCCTGGAACTTCGAGCAATCAGATATGCTCTCAGGGCCTTTCAGGATTGCCTCTCAAATCAAGTCATCCTGATTCACACAGACAACCAGGTGGCAATATGGTACATCAACAAACAGGGAGGCACAGGCTCCTTCCTTCTGTGTCAGGAAGCTGCGCAGATTTGGGAGGAAGCTCTCTCCCATTCAATGTACCTCAGGGCCACTTGGTTACCGGGAGTGGACAATGTCCTGGCAGACAAGTTGAGTCGCGTCTTTCAACCACATGAGTGGTCTCTCAACCCCTCAATAGCGAGCTCCATCTTCCAACAATGAGGATATCCTTGGATAGACCTCTTTTCTTTCCTACAAAACCGCAAAGTAGAGAACTGCTGCTCTCCCATTCGCAGCAAACACTTTCAACCCAGAGATGCATTCTCCCTCTCTTGGGCAACCGGTCTGCTCTACGCATTCCCTTCACTTCTTCTTCTCTCGAAGACTCTCGTGAAGTTACGTCAGGACAAGGGAACCATGATCCTGATAGCACCTCACTGGCCACGCCAAGTGTGGTTTCCAATACTTCAGGACCTCTCCATCCGCAGGCACATTCCCTTGAGAAAGGACCCGCTTCTGATCACTCAAAATGATGGGTGCCTACGACATCCCAATCTTCAAGCCTTGTCTCTGACAGCATGGATGTTGAAAGGTTAATCCTTCAACCACTTAACCTTTCTGAGCCAGTTTCCCGTGTCTTGATTGCTTCACGGAAGCCTTCCACGAGAAAGGCTTACTCCTACAAATGGAAAAGGTTCACGTCATGGTGCTCTTCTCAGTCCCTTGACCCCTTTTCCTGTCCAATCCCGAAGTTTCTGGACTATCTCTGGCATCTATCAGAGTCAGGTCTTAAAACTTCCTCCACTAGAATGCATGTCAGTGTGGTATCCGCCTTCCATAAAGGTGTCGGGGATGTCTCTATATCAGTACACCCCCTTGTAACACATTTTTTGAAGGGCTTGCTCCACAACAAATCTCCGCTACGTCCTCCGGCCCCTTCTTGGGACCTTAATCTAGTTCTGGGGCGGCTCATGAAACCACCATTCGAGCCTCTTCACTCTTGTGAACTTCGATATCTCACATGGAAAGTAATTTTTCTTTTGGCTATCACTTCAGCGCACAGAGTTAGTGAATTACAGGCCCTAGTTACCTATCCGCCTTACACTAAACTTCTGCAGGACTGGGCGGTACTCCACACTCACCCAAAATTCTTACCTATGATAGTTTCTGATTTTCATCTTAATCAATCCATCATACTTCCTACCTTTTTTCCCAGGCCCCATGCCAACCCAGGAGAACAGGCTCTGCATACCCTTGACTGTAAACGAGCTCTAGCGTTCTACCTAGACCGTACAGCTGCCCACAGGGAAAGCATTCAATTGTTCGTCTCTTTCCAGCCTAACAAGTTAGGAAGCCTGTGGGTAAGCAGACTCTCTCCTCCTGGTTGGCAGACTGCATCTCCTTCTGCTAACAGCAAGCGAGCATTCCATTCCAAGACCGTGTTAAAGCACACTCTGTGAGGGCCATGGCGACTTCAGTTGCACAACTACGATCGGTGCCGCTTCCTGACATTTGCAGGGCTGCTACCTGGAGTTCTCTCCACACCTTTGCAGCCCACTATTGCTTGGACAAAGCCAGAAGACAAGATTCCATCTTCGGCCAGTCTGTCCTTCGTAACCTATTTACAACGTGACGTACCAACACCCTTCCACCTGCCCGATGGAGTTCTGGATAGCCTCTACCATATTCCACCCCAGTTGTGCCTGTTCCACGCCTTTGGGTACATTTGGTACATGTTCGGTCATCCTCAGCTTGGTACTCACCCATATGTGAGGACTACCATCCTGCTTGTCCTGTGAGAAAGCAAATGTTGCTTACCTGTAACAAGTGTTCTCACAGGACAGCAGGATGTTAGTCCTCACGAAACCCGCCCGCCGCCCCACAGTGTTGGGTTCATAACGTTTTGTTATTTTATTTTTCGGCACTGCCTGTAGCTTTCAAATAAGACTGAAGGGGGACCTTTGCTGGCTGCATGGTTAGTGCCATGCTGGGCATGCTCAGTAGGGGCCAGTCAAAGTTATGGAAACTTTGACAGAAGTTTTCCGTGATTGGGCTCTATCCTGATGATGTCACCCATATGTAACACCCTGCTGTCCTGTGAGAACACCTGTTACAGGTAAGCAACATTTGCTTTTCTGACACATTGGAATCAGAGACTTAACAAATGCTCTTTTGACTGATGCAACTCTCCATTGAGACAACAAAAAGACTTGTTTTGACCCTGAATGATGAGATTGTAGTACAAATCGACACTTTGAAATCTCAATATCTGCCAAATATTTTTGATGCCCAATTATCCGACTTTACATTGTACCTTGAGAACATTAAAATGACTCTCAAGGAGCTAAAATCCAAAAAATTTCAGAGAGACACATTAGATTATCAGAAAGGCTTTGCATATTCTTGGAGGTCCTTGACAAGACCATCACATAAGAGGGTGACTACTGAAAATACTTCTTCAGTTGGTTCATTGGGTGACGAGACATGCACAGCCGGAGCAGCCATTCCTACCACATGGAAGGCTCTTTCCAGCCTGGTTCTTCCTCCTTCACCTCTTCTTTTTTAGATTTGCACAGACCACTGAAACCTCCTAGAGGGACATGCTCTCAGAATCGCCCGAATCCATTGAGCCCACAACAATCAGAGCGAGTGACTGTAACTCTAGAATCATTGGTCTTCAATCTTTCTTCCCAACCATTGTCTAAGATAGAAATTGAAGTACTTCAACAAGGGTTATCTTTTGTCCTTTTAGTTCTATATGTTGCCTTTGATGTCCATGTGTATTTGTATCATTTTTTTCACCTGTTAAAATTGAAATTGTTGTTTACTTCATCACCTCAAAAACAGATGTCTCAGTGGTTTCCAGGAAGTCATGATGGAATCCCCTGAGCAAACCAGACTATATTCTTGCTGCTTTTGAACTGATGATTTTGATCAACTGGATTATGTGCCATTTCATCAATTTCCTAATCTTACATAGATAGAAAAGACTGCTTTGAATACTGAGATTATTATTAAACCAGTGGACAAAGAGGGTGGGTTAGTGATTTTAGATTTTCCTGTCTATATCAGGGAGGTTGAACGCCAGCTGTCAGAACTTAACCTTTACTGCCCTCTATTGCTGGATCCCACTCCCAGACTTAAGGCCATCATTGCAGAGTTGGTCCAGGAAGACTTAGACTGATATTATATCACCAATCAAGAAGCAAGATTCCTCATTGAGAATTCTCAATTGCTCCTACTTTCTATATACTCAAGAAGATCCATAAAGCACTTATTGACACCCCCCCCCCCCCCCGGTTCGACCAATAGTATTGGGGGATAGTTCCCTTTTGGAACCACTCTCTTGGTTTGTTGACAAATTTCTGCAGCCTTTTATACCATTCTGTCACTGATATGACTGCGACTCTAGACACTTAGGGGTAGATTTTTAAAAAAACGCTTGCCTCCATGTGCAGCACTACTCGGCGCAAGCACAAGATTTCTGCATTTTCAAGTTGTGCCTTCTGTATCCCATCTCCAGTTCGTCGGATCCCCGAAGTCAGAGAAGCAGACTTGGGGAGGGGGTCCTTGAGGAGGGGGTACTGTTACGATTCTACCTGTGGCTGGGACTTGGACATGTCTCGCCTGCCTCGGCGCTTCCCCGGAGCTCCTCTGTGGTCATGTCGTGGTCCAAGTGTACACTACCTCCCCGGAAATGGGACCGCTTCCCAGCACTCCCATAACAGATTCACATGTGCCTACTTCTTTTTTTATGGAGTTAACTCGCTTAGCTCTCATTGAGAATTTTTTAACTTTTCAAATGTATTTTTCAAAAAGATTAAAAGCACAGCTATGGGGGCCACCATGGTTCCTGACATCATTTCGAAGTTATTTTGTATACCCATTTCATTTTTCAGTTTATTTCAGTAGGGCTTTACTATATTGATGATGTTTTCTTGATTTGGACAGGTACAGATGTCCAATTCTTTGTTTTGTTTTTTTTAGATTGGCTTAATCACTGTGATATGAATCTATAGCTTAATTTTTGTATACACCACAAACAGATTTCATTTCTGGATACTCATTTCTTTTGACAATGATGACTTCACCACTACGATTTACCATAAGGACACTAAACGAAATATACTCTTGAGATATATGTTCACTAAATAACAACAACTCCATCTCTGTTCCTCTCAGAAAGATTTCTTGTTCCAATCTAAAATCATGTCTGCTAGATTTTTGTCCAGAGGGTACCCTCATCAATTCATTAGATGTGCTTTTATTTAAATGAGCTCTATATGTAGACATCAGATCAAACTGATCATTTCTCCTTTTCTGGTGGTATTGGTCAGGCTCTATTATTCATCAGCATTGGCCAATGCTCCCTCACCACACACACACTATTTTTAAAGATGCCCCACGTTTCACGTACCATTGGGGCAAAATTCTTCGGGATTGGTTATTCATTCTGAACTATGATCACTTCCTAATCCCTCTCTCCCACATTCTTGGCATAACCCTTGTGGCACATGTTCTGCTTGCCCTCTCTCTCTGTCACTAACTACATTTATATATCCTGCTACAGGCAGAGAATACCCCCTGCACCATTCTAATTCTTGGCTCTCAACTGGAATCATCTATGTGATTATTTGTCACATGTCCTAAATTATATGTGGGAGAAGACTATCCGCATGCTTGAAGCTCGTATTTTTGAGCATTACTCGTGTATCCAGGCCCTATGGGAAGAAGCTCCCCTGGTGGAACAATAGACACAGGCTTCACATCCCCTTTCACATAGTAGAGATTTTTCTGCTCTTCTCATTAAACGTGAACAGAAATGGATTTTTAATTTATGATCACTTTTCCCAATGGGTTTAAATATGGAGACTGAGTGGTTTTACTTTATGTGGGACTTGTGATCTATTCTCCACCAGCAAGAATCCCCCCTTGATTCACTCTGACTGACTTCCTTTCTTCCTCATTGATTGGCCAGCTTGGTCATGTGACCATGTTCGCCATTGCACAGGTGTTGTCTATGTTGATAGGCTAATTCACATCATGTGACTTTTTGTTTAATTAGTTGTTAGTAGGGATGTGAATCGGGCTTCGGACAATTGAAAATATCGTCAATATTTTCAAAATCGTCAGAAATCGGGGGCTCCCCCAAAATGATAGGAAAACCCCACGATATTGATTGTGGGGGTTCCCTTATCGTTTTGGGGCATGGCGGGGAAAAACGGCACACAAAAATAACCCCTAAACCCTCCCCGACCCTTTAAAACTAACCCCTTAGCTTCCCCCACCTTCCCGATGCCCCCAAAAATTTTTTACAGATACCTGGTGGTCCAGTGGGGGTCCTGGGAGCGATCTCCCGCTCCAGGCCATCCTCCCGCTCCCGGGCCGTCGGCTGCCACTAATCAAATTGGCGCCAATGGCCCTTTGCCCTTACCATGTGACAGGGTATCCGTGCCATTGGCCGGACCCTGTCACATGGTAGGAGCACTGGTTGGCCGGCGCCATCTTGTGCTCCTACCATGTGACAGGGGCTGACCAATGGCGCCGGCCATCCAGTGCTCCTACCATGTGACAGGATCCGGCCAATGGCACGGATACCCTGTCACATGGTAAGGGCAAAGGGCCATCGGCGCCATTTTGATTAGTGGCAGCCGACGGCCCGGGAGCGGGAGGAAGGCCCGGAGCGGGAGATCGCTTCCGGGACCCCCACTGGACCACCAGGGTACCTGTAAAAAGTTTATTGGGGGGGTCGGGAGGGTAGGGGACGCTAAGGGGTTAGTTTTAAAGGGTCGGGGTGGGTTTTTGTTTATCGGCTTGGGCACAGCCGATAAACAAAACCGCGATCGGGCCCGATGCAAAAAAACCCACATGTGAATCGGAACCGGAATCTGAACCGATTCCGGTTCCGATTCACATCTCTAGTTGTTAGCATCATAAACCGCTTATAAGACTGTGCACTTGGTCTTTTCTGTAAAAGCTCTTGTGACTGCAGTTTGAACTTTCTTTCAGTATGTAACTATATATGTACACTTATATCTGTATATTAATTTGGCTGTACCTTCATATTGCCTCCCTCATATTTGATACACTTCTTACACTTTATGCCTCTTTTTAGAATGAATATATTTTGGTGCTTTTCATCCCTCCTGATGTGAGTGAAACATGGAACCGTGTCAGGGGATGCACTAGTTTGAAGTCTGTCTAATTCCTGACAAAAGGAGCTCTCTGATAACAAAATTATTTTGCACAAACAGTAGAGATATAGAATTATTTCATCTGAGTGAACATTAGCGCTTCATCGTGCTAACATACACTTCAGTTAAACTGAAAATAACCAAGTGTGCAGCCACATGGGTCCCTCCTAATATATCCAGTGGATGAGAAGTAGAGTTGCCAACCACCCCTTCCTGATCTACCTCATGGAGGCTGAGAAGTAGAGCTGCTGATACTATTTACCACCTCTGATCTAGGCTGACAAGGATGTGTAGTGTCTCAGACCACTCCTCCTCCTCTGCAATTTAGGGCTCTCACTTTTAATTATCTGGTTCAAAGCACAAGCCTGGCCTCAGGGTATAAAAGACGAGGAGTGTTCTGCAGCACCACTACCCTCTAACTCCTCCTCTTGGTCCAGATCAATATTAGTGAGTAGCATAAGCAGGGAAACAGGGCAGATTGGTGGCTCCACAGTTTGGCCTCTAAGGGCCACATGGGGGGGGGGCTGTGTGTAGAGTGCTGTGGCTGAGTGTGTGAAGAGTGCTGTATGTATAGAGTTCTGGGTCTGTGATGGGCTGTACTGGGTGAGTGAGTGAAGGTTATAGAATTCTGGGTCCGTGGTGGGCTATGGTGTTGGGTGGATGGTTGGATGAGTGAGTCGGGGTTAGTGAGTTCTGGGTCTGGGAGAGGCTGTGCCAAGTTAGAGGGTGTAGAATTCTTAGTCTATTGGGGTTGTGTTGAGTGGGGGAGTACTGGGGCTCTGGAGGGCTGTGGAGGAGATGTAGAGTTCTGGGGCTGTGCTGCATTAGATAAACATGGTAAGTAAGGCTTCTGATATTGTTTGTCTAATGCTTTGTTAATTTGAAATATCAGAAAAGCAACACAATAAAGCTACACAAAAAGATAAACGTTGATTTTTTTTGTGCTTTCAAAGAACTCCTAATTAGCTGAAAAATAAATACGTAAATGCATGGTTTACAAACACCTAAAATCAAAAGCCTTTTTCTCAGTCTTTTTGATATTTATTTAGTATGTATTAAAAGTCCTATAGATATGCTGTGCTGAAACGTTGTTCTGTATAAACTGTAAAAGCACAACAACTTTGGCAGAAGTATAGTATATTGGAAAGAAAGCTTTTAAGGCAACCTCAGTGAGGATCTTATTGATGCCTTCCATGCCCAAGCGGAAATGTTGTCTTTTGGGACAAGCAAGGTTTTATGCCAGTGTGTTGCAGCACAATTAGTTTCCCTTTCTCTCCAGTCTCTGAGCACATAGTGGTAGTGATGCATAATTGAGCAATGCCATATTGATGAGTATAAATAATCACATCTGTATGAAAGAGAGTATACAGATGCATTAAGGTACATTTGGGCCATGCATTTATGATTACATTTGGGATAGGGGTATTGGGCACCATAATAAAAATGATTAATTTTGATTGAAGTCCTTTGCTAGGGTTATAGCTATATAATTAAGAACCTGACAAAACCTTCTTCCTTTAAACCATTTACTTCAGAGACTTGCTAATAGTATGGTGGTTGTTCTGCAAATGTGCCAATAGGACATTTATTATTTCCTTAATACATTTGGGATAGATCCCAAGATGCTGAATGGTGTCATTTCTTAAAATGTGGTTTCCTATAGCTGACAAGAACATTTGAAACTTAGTGGCTAATCAATTTTTAAGGACCCTTCTTCTATTCACTGAAATTGATAGAACTATTCAAAATATAAGTGTATTATAACTATATCCCAAGTTCTGCAAGGTGAAAACTAATATATGTCTACCAAATGTTTATAATAATCAAAATATCTAGGGTGCAGCAAATTAGTGGGGCAAAGAATGAATGAGTGTCAAAAAATACCAAAACAAACCTATGGATGGAAATGTGAAAACAAAGCATGACATTAATAATAGTCTTTCTTTTTCACTATTCTCTAGGTGATTTAAATTTTCAGTCTTTATATTCTATCAATAGCATAAACATGCTCAAAATCTTCATTTTATAGAGAAAATATGAAAGTAATATGCCCCTGAGTACATTGAGGCCTTGTGTTGCAGCCTCTGTTTATTTTACTCATGGTTGCCCCAGCTGACTGTAGAAGACCTGTGGGTAGTTCCACTGAAAGTAATGGAGTCATTTTGAGTTTTATATGGCAGTCAGTGACAAACCCAGGAATCAAACATAGGAAACTGCATCATTACAAAGAATGTCACTTATGAGTACTGTCTCCCAGACAAATGCCCGAGTAGAATGGTATTCACCATGCAATAAAGTGAAATACTGTGAGATATTCTGTGACAAAATGGCCAATAACATATTTCGCTTCATTATTATAAACCTTATTAAGGATTTTTGAAGTGATGAAAATCTCAGCACAGTTTTATATGTTACTTCACTAGCACTTTTGATATGATTTTAATCTTTTGCCATCCCTGTTTGGTATATTAATTCTCTCACAACTATAGGCTGTTAAAATGCCTTACTTAACAGTGTGAGTCTTATTAATGAAAAAGTAATAAGTCATGACATTAATTTATATGCATATGTTTTACATATGTCCTTGTCAAAAGGACTTCAAGAATTACAACTCATTGGTTTCTACTAGGGCAGTGTGAATAATCTGCATTTGGAAGTGAATGTTGCCATTCACCAAGCTGTACAAATTTATAAATGTACATCAAAACCACTATTGAAATTTAGGAGAGAAAAGGCTGGTGAAATTACTATCCAGGGTAAAACTTTCACTAAATATTCATATATTTGCATAGTCTCCTACATTACAACAAAACTTAATGAAATAGAAAACATTTTCTGAAATTAAACTTTGCTTACTTCAGATATTAATATGTAGAGAAAAAAATATTTTTAAAGTTATTTGTATCTTCTGATTTAAATACTTGATAGTATGAACTAATAAAACACAACACAGATACTGCCAATGCTTTATCATTCACCAGTTCATGAAACTTTAAAAAGTTTAAAGAATTCAGGCATAGTCAGATTGCGTTCCTCTTTCACTCAAGATAAATTATCTGTTCATCATTATATTGCAAAATAATATGGGCATCCAGGACCACACTCGTTCTCCACTCCCCTTTCACATTCCAAGAATCACATAACACATTGCTTTGGGTAAATAAGGCCGCAGCTTTATTGACCTGAAGGCCCGAGCCAGGCATAACATATTAACAAGCGCGGTTTCAGCTTCCAACCCCTCTGACCATCCGCCGCTCCCCCCGGCAGGAATAGTCGCTACCAGCCTCCGGCTCGACAATCCGGCTCACCCCCCACCGGGTTCGGACTCCCGCCACCTGCCTGCAAGGAGCCAACCCAGGTGGACTCCCGCCGCCAACCTGCAAGGAGTCCAGCCGGCCATCTCCCGCCGCTTTCCAGCAAGGAGCTCCTCCTCGACAACAGCCCCCTCAGTTGTCACCACCATCCTTTCGCTGAAACCTCGTTTTAACAATCAACCAAATATATAACTATTATGGCTCGGGCCATCCGCACACCCACCCCCGCACAGCTGCGACAACAAACATAACGCACCAACATCCTAAACATAAGGCGGGTGGGAGGGGATCCGCACTCGTTGCTGCTGCCTCGCTGCCGCCCCGAGCTCTCCCCTACGCGCGCTTGCGCTCCTCGTGCGACCCCCTCCTTGCTCGACCCCGTCAGCCAGCCGGCCAATCAGGGCCGCCGCTGCCATAGCAACGCGCCCCGTTCCCCTATCACTGTCTTCCCCGTCTCCCCTCCTATTATCTCCACACCCCCCCCCCCTTTCCCTGGCCTCCCTGCGACCTGCCTTTGCTTCCCCTTCGCCCCTCCCCCCCCCTCTCGCTCCTTCCCCCCTGAGCCGCGGGGTCCCCTGAGTGGGCCTGGGCCCACATTATCCTGCCCGAGCGGACACGGGGTCCGCTCGGGCTTCCATAAAATGCACACAATTAATTAGCAAATACACCAAAAGCAGTGTATAGTCAGGGCCATTTTAAGCCTCTATGAGGCACTGGGCAATAGGGATGTGAATCGTTTTTTGACGATTTAAAAAAATCGTCAGATATTTTTTAAATCGTCAAAAATCGTTAGAGTCGCGATACAATACAAATTTCCCCGATTTATCGTCAAAACGTTAAATCGGGCACGGGAATTATTTGGGGGGAGGGCGGGAAAACCAGCACACCAAAACAACCCCTAAACCCACCCTGACCCTTTAAAACCAATCCCTTACCCTCCCCCACCCTCCCAAACCCCCCCAAAATGTTAAATTACCTGGTGGTCCAGTGGGGGGGTCCCGGCGCGATCTCCCGCTCTTGGGCCATCGGCGCCATTTTGGCTGCCACTAATATAAATGGCGCCGATGGCCCGATAAAAAAAAACCCCATCCGACCCTTTAAACTGACCCCCTTAGCCTCCCCCACCCTTCCGACCCCCCCCCCCCAAAACCTTTTAAAATTACCTGGTGGTCCAGGGGGGCCGCGGGGAGCGATCTCCCATTCCCGGGCCATCAGCTGCGCTAAAAAAAATGGCGCCGATGGCCCTTTGCCCTTACCATGTGACAGGGTATCCGTGCCATTGGCCGGCCCCTGTCACATGGTAGGAGCACTGGATGGCCGGCGCCATCTTTAAAGATGGCACGGATACCCTGTCACATGGTAAGGGCAAAGGGCCATCGGCGCCATTTTTTTTAGCGCAGCTGATGGCCCGGGAACGGGAGATCACTCCCCGCGCCCCCCCTGGACCACCAGGTATGTGTAAAACGTTTGGGGGGGGGGGGTCGGGAGAGTGGGGGAGACTAAGGGGGTAATTTTAAAAGGTTGGGGTGGGTTTTTTTTTTATCGGCGCGGGCCTCACTAAAAAAAATTAGTGATGTGAATTGGAATCGGAACCGATCCCAATTCACATCTCTATCGATCAGATTCCCGCCCCCCCCCCCCCCCCAGCCGAACCCTATCGTTAAAACGATTGGGCACACGATTCACATCTCTACTGGGCAATCCTCAGTAGGGTGGGCCCCTTCCCAGTCTTCACCAATATCGCGCGCTGAAAGTTTTTGTGGGTTTAGTGAGTTTTTTAGCGATCGAAACTTTGTGCCTGCTTTACATTGACGTTATTGTGCTGTTAGCTTCCGGTGGGTTCTTCTTTTTTGTTTCTGTAATGGATACTGTTTATTTCTTCATCTTGTTGACATTTTTCTTGTATCTGCGAGCAAGAATTAGGGCAACTACACAAGCAATAGTGATTAACCCCGCCAACAGAAGACTGTAAGAAGATAATGCAGATCGCGCGGAGCAGGCTGAGGGAAGGAATAACTTTCCTTTTATTAAAATCTATTGTTCATTTCATCGACGATTTACCGTAGAACATTCTTTAATTTTGCGGCTTTAATAGTGACGGTTTACCCTTGAACGTTCCTTTTTGCAGATTTTCAATAGACGGTTTACCCTTGAACGTTCCTTTTTGCGGCTTTTCAATCCTATACTGTTCTTTAGTTCTGGGTCTGTATGCAACTGTTTGGTAAGCTGGGAATGTGGTTGGTCTAACAGTTAGAAAACACCTTAGAGTCACAGGAGCAATATGTCTTATGTTCCTTACGTGTTATTCTGTTTCCAGGTGCAGCCCAGAGCCATCCATAGAACCTTGAGGCAGCGTGTAATCCGGCCATGCACAACTATCCTAGGATTACCGGAGCCGGAAGTGGTGCGAAGATACCGTCTCAGATCTAGAGCAATTGAGACCCTGTACCGGGTCCTGCACAATGATATAGATCCCATCGCCTCTCACAACCATGCTGTCCCGGGGCTGGTGAAACCTCTGTGTGCCTTGCATTTTTTTGCCACAGGGAGTTTCCAGAATACAGTCAGACTGGTTTGCAGGATGAATCAGTCCTCAGTCTTGCGGCACTTTGGACAAGTCTTGAGGGCTATGATGAAACGCATTCGGAAGTATATTTATTTCCCAGTGGACCCAGTGCAACTGCAGGAGATCCAGCGTGGATTCTTCCACATAGCTGGGAAGCCCAATGTATTGGGAGAATAGACTGCACCCATATTGCACTTACCCCTAGCTCGGAACAGGAGAGTGCATTCCGCAATCGAAAGCCATTCCATTTGATAAATGTGCAGGTGGTGGGTGATGCCCGTCAACAGATCCTGAATGTAGTTTTGAGGTTTCCGGGGACCTGCCATGGTTCCTATATCCTTGCTCGTTCCTTGCTTGGAACCAATTTTCCGGAAGGGAAACACAGTGATGGCTGGTTGCTTGGTAACATAGAAACATAAGAACATAAGAACATGCCATACTGGGTCAGACCAAGAGTCCATCAAGCCCAGCATCCTGTTTCCAACAGTGGCCAATCCAGGCCATAAGAACCTGGCAAGTACCCAAAAACTAAGTCTATTCCATGTTACCGTTGCTAGTAATAACAGTGGCTATTTTCTAAGTCAACTTAATTAATAGCAGGTAATGGACTTCTCCTCCAAGAACTTATCCAATCCTTTTTTAAACACAGCTATACTAACTGCACTAACCACATCTTCTGGCAACAAATTCCAGAGTTTAATTGTACGTTGAGTGAAAAAGAACTTTCTCCGATTAGTTTTAAAAGTGCCACATGCTAACTTCATGGAGTGCCCCCTAGTCTTTCTATTATCCGAAAGAGTAAAAAACAAATTCACACCTACCCGTTCTTGACATCTCATGATTTTAAACACTTCTATCATATCCCCCCTCAGCCGTCTCTTCTCCAAGCTGAAATGTCCTAACCTCTTTAGTTTTTCCTCATAGGGGAGCTGTTTCATTCACCTTTATCATTTTGGTCGCCCTTCTCTGTACCTTCTCCATCGCAATTATATCTTTTTTGAGATACGGCGACCAGAATTGTTCACAGTATTCAAGGTGCGGTCTCACCATGGAGCGATACAGAGGCATTATGACATTTTCCGTTTTATTCACCATTCCCTTTCTAATAATTCCCAACATTATGTTTGCTTTTTTGACTGCCACGGCATACTGAACCGACAATTTCAATGTGTTAACCACTATGACGCCTAGATCTCTTTCTTGGGTAGTAGCACCTATTATGGAACCTAACATTTTGTAACTATAGCATGGGTTATTTTCCCCTATATGCATCACCTTGCACTTGTCCACATTAAATTTCATCTGCCATTTTGATGCCCAATTTTCCAGCCTCACAAGATCGCCTGCAATTTATCACAATCTGCTTGTGATTTAACTACTCTGAACAATTTTGTATCATCTGCAAATTTGATTACCTCATTTGTCGTATTTCTTTCCAGATCATTTATAAATATATTGAAAAGTAAGGGTCCCAATACAGATCCCTGAGGCACTCCACTGCCCACACCTTTCCACTGAGAAAATTGTCCATTTAATCCTACTCTCTGTTTCCTGTCTTTTAGCCAGTTTGCAATCCAGGAAAGGACATCGCCAACTATCCCATGACTTTTTACTTTTCCTAGAAGCCTTTCATGAGGAACTTTGTCAAATGACTTCTGAAAATCCAAGTACACTATATCTACCAGTTCACTTTTTTCCACATGTTTATTAACTCCTTCAAAAAACATGGGTCTTTGTGCTTCTTCTCCATATCCTATTTGTGATATGAAACCATACCGCTTGATGATCACTGGTGCTGATGTGGGCACCCACCTGGACATTAGAGACATTATCTCCATTAGTGAGAACTAAGTAGAGTATAGCTCCCTCCCTCGTGGGTTCCATTACCATTTGTTTGAACAGAGCCCCTTGCAGGGCATCCACTATCTCTCTACTATTGTTAGATTCTGCAAAAGGGATTCTCCAGTCTACATCCGGCAGATTAAAGTCTCCAACAATCACCACTTCTCCCTTCTTTCCCATGTTTTGGATGTCTTGGATGTAGGTAACCGTAGTCTTGCTAGAGAACCAGGTGGCATCGGGTAATGCACAAGTAGAAGTAAATTGCCAAGTGTTTTGTTATTACAGTGGACCCTTGACTTATGAACTCACAATTCATTCCAGAGGGCCGGCTGTAACTCAAGTTGCTTTAAGGCAAGATTATTTTTTCCATAAGAAATAATGGAAATACCCATAATGCGTTCCGAACCTCCCAAAGCACCCCTTAACCTATTTATTTATTTATTTATTTATTTATTTATTTAAAGATTTTATATACCGACATTCAACAATGATATCACATCGGTTCACAGCGTAACATAAACTAGTGCCTGGGGTGGCGCTTTACATAGAACAAGTTTATAAAGAACAAGTTTAACATAATACAAATATAACATGTTAACAAGAGGGGAAATTGAAAGAAGGGGGAGATATAAAGTTAAACATGGAATAAAATAACATATTAACAAGCGATAAAATGAAAAGGAGGGGGAGGTAAGAAATGAGAAATAAGTTAAATTATTGTTATTATAGTAATAAGAAGTGTAAGAATATACAATATGTACAATAAATGGAATAACATAAGATATAGAAATTGTGCCGAAAACGAGTGACGGGGAGGAGAGGGGAGGGGGGAAATGGAATAGGCAGAGGGGTAGGTAACACGTTAGAGAGAGAGGGGAGGCGTCATAATAAAAAAAGTTTTGTATAATATGCCTAATTACCAGAAACACCTATAATTTTCATAGTGTACTCACCAAAAAGTTAAAAATGTGCCTAGCCTACCAGAAACAACAATTTCATACTGTACTCACCATTCTAGTTGACATCTTTGGCTTGAAGGAAGCGAGGAGGGGGAGGATTCCCCCCTCACCGCCCCCTTAAAACACATCTCTGGCCCCCAAACACTCATTTCCCCCTCCCAGCATACTCATTCCTCCCCTCCTGATACCTTGCTGTAGCCAGCTGAGTGCTACACTCCCTTTCTGCTGCTGCGCAGAAGCTTCCTTGGTCACCAGTGATGCTGTTACTTGCTGTAATGCTGTGCCGGGTCTGCCTACGTGCTCCTGTGAACATTTGCAGCTCTGGATGCACCTCAGATGGACAGGCCTCATCGGCAGCAGCAGCAGCAGCAGCCATAATCACTGCAACAGCAAAACAGAAGTCCCACCCACCAAGCCCAAAAAACGTGATTGACAGGAAAAAAACGCCCAATTAGAAGCAACCGCACGCAATTAGAAGCAACCTTGGCTGGCATTCAGGTTGTAACTCAGTTGTAACTCAAAACTAAAATTTGAGTTGTTTGTATGTCAAGCAGGTTGTTACTGGAGGATCCACTGTATTGTGTAGATATGTGTTTCCTGGTGTTTGTTTTGTCAGTGTCAAAGATTTATTACCTCTGTTATAGGTGATGCTGGGTATGGCTGTAAGCCTTGGTTGCTAACTCTGCTCCAGTCCCCGCACACTGTGGCAGAAAGATGATACAACGACACACATACAAGCACTCGATCTGTCATCGAACTAACATTTGGAGTGCTGAAAGGGTGATTCAGATGCTTGGATCGGTCTGGTGGTGCCCTCCAGTACAGGGCTGAAAAGGTTGCACGCATTATTATGGCCTGCTGCATGCTGCATAACTTTGCCTTGTGCTTTGCCCTGGAAGTGGAGGTCCCAGAAAACTTGCCCCCAGATCCACCTGAACAACCAGCTGCAGAAGTGGACAACACAGCGCGAGGCTCAGAGGTTTGCAGAAGGGTCATCGAAGAGTATTTTGATGAAGGCTTACAAATAACCCCTCTCCTAACATATTTCCCATATTGTTTTATATTGTGGTAATTGGAGTCTGAGAAGCTCTGAAGGATATTCAATTATTTTATTATGTTATCTTGCTTTTCTGGCTTCTTTATGGTTAATAAATAATGTTTCTGCAGCTGAGTGTTTCTGTGGTTTAATGTAATTCCTTTAATCCAGAGCTTCCCAAACTGTGGGTTGGGACCCCAAATGGGGTCACAAAACCTCCAGCCGGGGTCTCAAATTCCTGAAAGGGCAGCCCTCTCCAGACATCACCAGCACCTGAAATAGTGGAAATCAGCACGGGATCTTTGTGCTAGCATGCACTCTCAGGTCCTGCAATGGTCCTGCCCTCGCTTGAGTTTCTACGTTAACAGGAAGCCATGCATGAGGATGGACCGGGGCCACTGCAGGGCCTGTGAACTTTTACTGGCTCAAAGATCTTGTGCTGACTTTCATTACTAATGCTGCTGCCAGTTGCAGATCAACATCAGGCATTGGACCAGCCATTGGGGAAGAGTGGGCAGGGAGTGCACAGGTCTGTGCAGGATGTCGCTTGTTCTCTATCCTCTCCCATCATCACTGAGCTTACCTAAGAGAAAAATGTTGTCCCTGTCATCAGCCTGCCCTCTCTTCCCACTAGCAGTAATCCACTTATCGCCTGAGGCCCAAAGGAAAATTTTGCTGCTGGTCCTAGTCAACGGGATGTCTGGATGGGGGCTGTTTGCAGGGAAGGATCAGATACAGGAAGGGTTTGAGGGTTGGCTCAGTAGGAGTGATTGACTATGGAAGGTGAGAAAAGGAGATGCTAGGGGTGAGAGTATCAACTGGGGAGGGATATGAGAAAAGAGAGAGGAAGGGGTTGACAGATGATCAACTGGGTGCTTGAACTCATTAGAGATGTGGTTTGTTTATTTATTTATTTTATTTAGAGTTTTTCTATACGGCATTCGTGATTAAAAATCACATCATGCTGGTTTACAGATAACAGGGGGAGTTTATTACAAGATGGCTAATTTGTTTATTACAAATTAGCCATCTTATGCTCCTACCATGTGACAAGGGCTGACCAATGGCACCGGTAGCCCCTGTGACATAGTATGGGCAAAGGCTATCGGCGCCATTTTGATTACTGGCAGCCCACGGTCCGAGTGCAGGAGGTCGCTCCCAGACCCCCGCTGGACTTTTGGCTAGTCTTGTGGGGGTCAGGAGGGTCCCCCAAGACTTGCCAAAAGTCCCTGGTGGTCCAGCATGGGTCCGGGAGTGACCTCCTGCACTCGGACCATCGGCTGCCAGTAATCAAAATGGTGCCGATAGCCTTTGCCCTTACTATGTCACAGGGGCTACCGGTGCCATTGGTCAGCCCCTGTCACATGGTAAGAACATAAGAAAATGCCATACTGGGTCAGACCAAGGGTCCATCAAGCCCAGCATCCTGTTTCCAACAGTGGCCAATCCAGGCCATAAGAACCTGGCAAGTACCCAAAAACTAAGTCTATTCCATGTAACCATTGCTAATGGCAGTGGCTATTCTCTAAGTGAACTTAATAGCAGGTAATGGACTTCTCCTCCAAGAACTTATCCAATCCTTTTTTAAACACAGCTATACTAACTGCACTAACCACATTCTCTGGCAACAAATTCCAGAGTTTACTTGTGCGTTGGTAGGAGCACAAGATGGCACCGATGGCCATGTGACAGGGGCTGACCAATGGCACCGGTAGCCCCTGTGACATAGTAGGTCAAAGGCTATCGGCGCCATTTTGATCGAGGCAGGCCAGAGAGCCCGATGGCACAGAGGGAGAAATCCCTTGCGCAACCCCGCTGGACCATCAGGGATGTTAGTAAGCCTTGGGGAGGGATCGGGATGGTGGGGGGGGGGGGGTTGTATTTAATGTATTAAAGTGAATTTTAATGCTTGGGGTGGGGTTTTTTTAGCTTTGTTTTCACGTGTCATTTTTTGGGCCGGTTTCGTTTTTCCCCGTTTAGTTTTTGTTCGTTTTTCCAAAAAACTAACCGAGGAAAAACGAACTTTACCCCGAAGTGTACAACTCAAAAAATGACCCGGTAGAAAAAAACGAAGCTCATCTCTAGAACTCATAGATTAGTGAACCCTTGGCCCGCAGTGAGAGATGGTACCACCCACGGGGAGGAGCTCTGCAGGGCCTCATTGTCAGGAGGTGAGGTTTGCAGCTGCAGGTGCCAGAGCCCAGAGAATGTAAAGAGGAGAATGTAGATACAATGGCCAGAGTACATCCCCCCTAGTGGTGAGGAGCCGGGCAGGCCCCGAGGCACGAGGATGCAGGCTGTGAGTGAGGAGGAGTGTCAAGAAATCGTCCCCAGGGGCGGAGCCACAGAGAGCGTTCGCACAAAGGAAGGATGTAGGCTTACCCGAAGAGCGGGGAAGCCCAGGGGTTCTCTAGCAGTGTTGGAGAGAGAGAGAAAGCATTGCCCCGATGAGTGGGGAAGCACATCACAGTCACAGTACACAACGTGCTGCCCCAAGGAGCAGGGGAGGGGGCTGCGACACAGTCACAAAGGAAGGCAATGGCGCGCAGAACGGGGTACACCTCCGTAGATCTCCACGAAACTGAGTTGTGAAGCAATGGCCCACAGAAAAGGGTACACCTCCGGTGGTTCCACAAGCAGGGTAGTGAGGCAGTGGCCCGCAGAGCGGGGAACACTCACGTAGAGTCTTCACAAGACGGAGTGGTTCCAGGGCTGTCCTGAGGAGCGGGGAAGCCGAAGGCAGAGTCCAAGGCACAGGGCCCTCCAAGGAGTGGATAGCCGGAGACAGGAGCAGGGCCCCTGAGGAGCGGGTACCCGAGAGTGTCTCATGCCAGGAAGAAACAGAACCAGGAACAGACGTCAGTAGACAGATCTGAAGGTTTCAGCAAGGAAGGAACACGTTGCCAAGTTGATTAGGCCATGCCCCGATGGAGCTTAAGAGTCCAGGGTTAGTGATGTCATCACAGGGAGATGCCCCTGAGGTTCCAGAGGCCGTGAGGGGGGCAGAGGTTGAGAAGTGGAGGGGCAGAGGTTGAGAGGCCCTCTGTAGGGGGATGGAAGTTGAGAGAGGGGATAAGTTGGAGTGCAAGAATGGTGAGTGGAGGGATTGTTGGAGGCAAACTACACCCCCGCCAATTAGGTTTGGTTGTCCTCTGGGGTCATGTGAATTTTCAAGTGCTAAAATGGGATCACATTGGTTAAAAGTTTGGGAAGCCCTGCTTTAATCCTTATATTCTAAACATGGACATTTAAGGCCCAAGGTGCTCTTTGAACAATCTCCAAAGGAAGCCGAGGTTATAGATGTCCATGAGGGCTGCAGGAAAGGCCGTCCCCAAATCAACTAAAGGAGGCATGAAGAGTAGTATAGGGGGATCAGGCTGCAAGAATGGACACATATTGCCAAGGATATTTCTTAAAGGCACCTGCCTTGGGCCACCGATGTCGTTCGGAAACCCGTTTTGCGCTTTTAAGGGACAACATAGTCCGACATCTACCAGGGGCCGCAGGAATGGACGCATACTGCTAGGGGTATTTCTTAAAGGCTCTTGACTTGGGCTGCCGATGTCAGGTTGTTCCAGTAACCTGTTTGGCGCCTTTAAGGGACAGCATAGTCCGAAATCCACGAGGGGCCGCATGTCTTACGACGTACATCCCCTGCGGCCACGCCTAAAATGTCCATTTTGTAAGTGTTCAAGGCAGCATCCGCAGCAATGCCGCGAGGCAGAGGCCGCCTTCCAAATTTCGGTGATGGCGATGTTCGGCTGCTGGCCTGCCTCATTGTCCAAGATGAAAGGCACCTGTTTTTTTGCCCTGGGTGCTGGCGCAATCAGGAGAGGGCAGGTGCTGCCTGGCTGGCGCTCAGGGAGAGATTCAATGTCCAAGCGTCCTACCCAGGAGGTGAGTATGGCTGAGGCCTTGAATTGTAGCTTGAATTGTACGATGGGTGTCCTAGCATTAAATAAATGTTTTCATTTTTTATTTCTACCCTTCTTACGTATGGGCGAGGCCTCCATTGGTAGCTTGAATTGTAGGATGGGTGGCAGGTGCGGGCCTAGCATTAAATACTATAGTGAACATAGTATTGTTTTCCCTTTTATTCCTAGCCTCCTTACGTATGGGCGAGGCCTCCATTGGTAGCTTGAATTGTAGGATGGGTGGGATGTGCAGGCCCAGCATTAAATACATGTTTGCATATTTTATTTCTACCCTCCCTGCATATGGGGAGGCCTCCATTGGTAGCTTGAATTGTAGGATGGGTGGCAGGTGCAGGCAGGCCCAGCATTAAATACTGTAGTGTATATAGCAATGTTTGCATTTTTTATTTCTACCGCCAAGTGGAGGTGTTGAAAAAAGGGCCAGGCGTCTGCGGTGTGAGGAAAAGGAGTGGCTCCTGGCCCTCCGCACCACACGTGGGGAGCCGGATGGTAAGTTTATTAGGAGTTACAGATGATTATTACACCGCCTAAATCGATAATATAGAGGTTCATGTGCACGCTTGTCCATTTACTTGGCTTCCCATCATTACAATAGTTTTGAGTGCAGATAATAAGGTTTATTTATATGTATTGTGTATTATCCATACATCTTTCCTTCCATCCTTCCGTCTTTCTTTCTCCACAACATCTTTTGCTATTACCAATTTCAGGCACCTTCAGTTCTGAGGATGAGCAGGAGGAGGAGGAGGAGGTAGAGGAAGAGGTGGCGATGCCACTGATGGAGGAAGAAGAGGAGGAGGAGGATCCGGAAGGCCCACCCCCAACACCGCCACCCACAACCCCACCCAATTTCTGGCCCCCACCCTCAATACCGCCACCCTCAACCCCAACCAATTTCTGGTCCCCACCCTCAACACCACCACTCCCAACACCACCACAGCCCCATTCCCCGCCCCACCTGCCCATTTCCCACCCATGACCCAGAGGAGCGAGGAAGTAATCATCATTGACGACGAGGAGCCCTCCATTGATGCTCCATCAGCAGCCCGGGACCAGCAGGAGCAAGAGGCAGCATCCGAGGATGTGCCTGATGAGGAAGGAAGACCTTCATCAATCGAGGCACGCCTGAATGCTATCGTGTCACTGCTTGGTCAGCTGGACCGCAGGATGGACACACTGCAAGGGCTCCTGCTGTATGTGGGGGCCAATTTGGCAGAGCTGGTACATGGACAGCAGCAGATGATTGAGCTTCTGTCAACCATGGCAGGAGCTGGATTGCTGATGGTCCTGTCCCGGCCCTGGCCAAGTGGGCCCCCGCTGCCCCACCAGTAACGCTCCTCCTCGTCCCCCCAGGAAACATTCCCTATCCCTGCCCTCCATCCCCACCAGCTCCCTGTACATTTGTTTATAGTTTTATCTTTAAATTATAAATAAAATTTCTTACATTTCATGCTTGTCCTGTGCTGTCCCTGTAACGTGCAAGGGGAAAAATATGATAGAGAGGGAAGAGGTTAGAGGAGAGGATGATGACAAGGGTAATTTTACAAAATGGGGAGAGGGTACATGAAGATACCAGGCAAGGGGTATCAGTGGCGATGTCTAGGGTTTGGGGGAAGAGGTGAGTTGTGCCATTATCTCCTGTGTTTTTATTAGCAGGCTTCCCACCTTTGAGCATAAGAAGGTAAAAAATAGACATCTCGAAAAAACTGTAAAAATTTGAGACATTGCAGCCTTGGAAAAACAGGGAACTAATTTATTGTTAAGACATAAATAAAACTGTCACTGTGGTCTTGCTGATGTGAAGACTTGGCTTAAGGCCTTCACAGTGGCTTAAGGCCTTCGCAGCCAGAACCAGTCTTCCCACCAGTGATGTGATGTTGTTCTGGATCTCTCAGTTCTCCTGCTGCATCTGCTGGAGGAATGTTTGTACTCCGCTCCACCCCTCCGCAACAGCAGAGTTGTGACCTTGATGATGTTCTATTAGGTTGGTCACCATGTTGTTGGCAAGCTCATCTAGACAGATGATGGGCATGCCAACCTCCTCCACTTGCTGCTCTTCCGGAGCCCCTGCAGTCTCTGCCGGCTGCGTTTCAGGGATGTCCTCCGGAGGGGTGTCCTCTTGCAGGGTCAGCATCCAAAGTTGTTCGGGCTGCGGATCCTCGACAACTTGGGTCTCAGTGGGAGGGTTCTCATTGGTGATGTCAGGGAATATGAATTCAGGTGTGGAAGGAGCGTCTGAATCACCTTGCACACCCTCATCCATATTGTTTCTTATCACGTCTGACAGGAATAGACAAAACATTCAAAAACTAGTTAGGTCTTTCCATCAGGAGTCTGCTCCCTTTATGGGATATGTAGTGTCCAGCCAGGGGTTCCAGATGGACCCGCATAAAACCAAGAGTATTCAGGACTGGCCCCAACCTACTGGTCTAAAAGCTCTACGCCGCTTCCTCAGTTTCACCAACTACTATAGATCATTCATTCATCACTACTCCACATTGACAGCGCCTCTTACTGCCATGACGCACAAGGGAGCCAATCCCTCTCAGTGGTCCTCTGAAGCCGTAACCGCCTTCTAGGAACTCAAAAGGGCTTTTCTTCAGGAGCCATATCTATGCCAACCCTGATCCTCGACGACCTTTCATAGTCAAGGAAGATGCCTCGGACGTCGGAGTTGGCGCTGTCCTCAGCCAGCATAGTGACACCCATACGTTACATCCATGCTCTTTTCTCTCTCGTCGCTTTTCCCCTGCCAAGCGAAACTACAGATAGGAGACAAAGAGCTACTTGCAATCAAATTGACATTTGAGGAGTGGCAACCATTGGCTCGAAGGTGCTCAACACCAGATAACGGTCTTTACCAACCATAAAAATCTCGAATATTTACGTCATGCCCAACGCTTGAGCCACAGACAAGCCCGCTGGTTGTTGTTTTTCAACAGATTCGACTTCCTTTTGAGGTATCAACCAGGAGACAAGAACACCCGAGTGAATGCTCTTTCCCGCTTATTTACGCCAGAAGATACCCCAGATACTCCACGTCATGTCATTGACCATTCTAGGGTGCTCCTCTCAGCCACACACCCAGTCCCAGCTGGAAAAACTGTGGTACCCTGGGCACTCAGGAAGAAGATCCTCAGATGGGCCCATGATTCATTCCTTGCAGGTCACCCTGGTCACTCCAGAACTCTGACCACCTTGCAAAGATACTACTGGTGGCCCTCAATGAAAGAGGATGTACGGACCTATGTGGAATCATGTTCTTCCTGCATAAGACAGAAACCACCTGCCGGTCGTCCCTGGGGACTTCTCCAACCTTTACCTGCTCCTAGCGAACCGTGGACACACATACTCACAGACTTTATCGTTGACCTACCTGTGTCTAGTGGTAACAACACCATCTGGGTCACTATTGACCGGTTTTCCAAAATGGCTCATTTTGTGGCATTACCCGGACTACCCTGTACTCCTGAACTGGCAAAACCTTTCATCCATCATATCTTCCGTTCACATGGCATGCCTAAGCACATCCTCTCTGACCAAGGAGTACAATTCACAGCCAAGTTCTGGAGATCTCTCTGTAAGAAGTTCTATATATCTCTAGATCTGACATCATGTTATCATCCGCAAGCCAACCGGACAGACCGAAAGGATGAACTGCACATTAAAGCAGTTTCTCCGGACCTACCTCAATTCCAGACAAAGCGACTGGTCCAAATTGCTCCCATGGGCAGAGTTCGCGCTGAATTCCCATCCTTCAGCTTCCACAGGATCATCACCTTTTTAACTTGTCTAAGGTCACCAGCCTTTACCTCCATTACCGATGCCTTTATCAGTTTCCTCTCCAGCCGCCCAAGCTTCAGCACAGGAGTTGCATCAGCAGTGGGAACGCACTAAAGGGCTTCTTCAAAAAGCTGGACAACAAGCGAAGAAGTTTTATGATGCCCATCACAGAGCAGCTCCACAGCTACAGCCCGGGGACAAGGTATAGCTCAGTACCCGCTTCATTCGTCTCAAATTGCCTTCAGCTCAATTTGCACCCCAGTACATAGGACCTTTTCCTATACTCCATCGCCTGGGTCCAGTCACATACAGTTTGCAGTTACCATCATCTCTAAAGATCCACAATGCCTTCCCCATCTCTCTGCTAAATCCGCTCATCTTATCAGAGTTTTCTAAGAAGACATCTGAGCCGCAACCCTTCTCTGCTGAAGAGGACATTACCTACCAGGTAGATGACATCCTTGATGTGTGAAAACATGGAAGATACTGGGAGTACCTTATATCCTGGGAAGGATTTGAACCAGAGGAAAATAGCTGGGAGCCTGCAAGTAACATCCTTGACAAGGAGCTGATCAGACAATTCCACCTGGCTCACCCCAGGAAGCCAAAACCCCGAGGAGGGGCCCTAAGAAGGGGGGTACTGTTGCGCCCGTTGGTCGCAGATGGCTGCGACCTCTCATGCTCACCTCTTTATTCCCTGCACCGTCAATTATGGGAAGAATGGTGGCCTCTGCCAACCAACGCCGACCTCCCTGGCATCCCCGGGACGGCATGGGTGCTGCCGACCGCCATTTTACTTCCGGAATCACCTAGGCAAGTGTGCAGGGCCTCCTTTTGTATACGTCATGGCGGGAACCTCGAGGGCGTCCCCTCCCGATGATGTCAACCTGCTGGTGTACTTAAGCTGACTGGCCCATTGCTAAGATGAGTTAGCAAGGAGTTCTCTCTTTGTTAAATCTGCTCCACTTGGATCTCCTGTTCCAGTATCTCCTCATGGCATTTGGATGCTCTGGGTAACCGCTCCACGGGGGCCCTTCCGTGTCTTGGCTATCTGCTCCTCAGAGGGCCTTCCTGCCTTGGATGTTAGGGATGTGAATCGTTTTTTGACGATTTAAAACAATCGTCCGATATATTTTAAATCGTCAAAAATCGTTAGAGCCGCGATACAATAGCAATTCCCCCGATTTATCGTCAAAAAATCATAAATCAGGGGAGGGGGGAGGGCGGGAAAACTGGCACACCAAAACAACCCTAAAACCCACCCCGACCATTTAAAACAAATCCCCCACCCTCCCGAACCCCCCCAAAATGTTTTAAATTACCTGGGGTCCTGTGGGGGGGTCACGGCGCGATCTCCCGCTCTTGGGCCATGGCTGCGTTATTAGAAATGGCGCCGGTGGCCCTTTGCCCTTACCATGTGACAGGGCAAAGGTAGCACTGGCGCCATTTTGGTTCCTGTCACCCGGCATCATGAGTGCAGGAGATTGCTCCCGGAACCCCTCTGGACCCCCAGGGACTTTTGGCCAGCTTGGGGGGGCCTCCTGACCCCCTCAAGACTTGCCAAAAGTCCAGCGGGGGTCTGGGAGCGACCTCCTGCACTCGGGCCGTATTGCCAATATTCAAAATGGCACCGGCGCTACTTTTGCCCTCACTATGTCATACGGGTCGTATGACATAGTGAGGGCAAAGGTAGCGCCTTAAAGGGTCGGGGTGGGTTTTAGGGTTGGTTTGGTGTGCCGGTTTTCCTGCCGATTTACGATTTGACGATTTTTTAACAAAAAAAAACCATGACGATCAGATTTCCCTCCCCCCCCCCCCAGCCAAAATCGATCGTTAAGACGATCGATCACACGATTCACATCCCTATTGGACGTCACCTGACCCGCTCCTCTGGTCTCTCTCCTGGATCTTCCTTGTGTGAGTACCTTCTTCAGTTTCCTACGATACCAACATTGCTGAAGTCTCCATGGTGTACCCCGTGCCTCAGGCCGCTACCGTTCTTCAGCATTATCACTTCTACATATCCTGAGCTACAGGGTATTGCTGCAGCTACTCAAGATTCTCTGCTTGGTTCCTGTATCTCAAGACCTCATCTACTTCGTCACCTACAGTACAGTTATCTTTGGCATACCCCGCACTGCGGGCCACTACCAGATCTGCTCTCTGAGGTATCTCCACCAGCCTGCAGGAACCTCCTGGTGTACCCTGCACTGTGGGCCACTATCGGACCTCCTCATCTACAGTACCATGCTGGGTATATCTTATTGCTCAAGAACTGTATTTATTGCATTTCCCACTCCTCGGGTTATGCCTTATCTTTTTCTCTCCAATAAAGTCTCTCTCACAGCTGTGTCCTACTTCGCTGAGACCACTCCCACCAATGGTGGGGCTCATAGGGCTCCTCCCTGAGGGCAGAGACCTCTCATCTCGGCCCTGGGTTCACAATTTACTACAAAACCATAACACTGGCAAGGTGTGGCCTCTGCAGGTGGAAGGATGCAGGTCCTGATCTAACTGCTGGAATAGGTACAGTATGGTTTCCTTGTTGAATATGAACCGGCACATGACTTGCTCCTCTGACAAGTCCAAAAACTGTGCCTTAATCCTGTATACTCTCTGTAAAAGGTACTGTTACCTCCTCCTCCTTCTCTCTCTCTCTATTCAACCCTTGTGCCATTGGTATCCATAAGCCTATTAGAGTCATTTTGAAGTTAGATTCTCCAACTAACTCCCCCCCCTTCCCTCCCAAGTATGGCCCAGACAGGCTAGTTACTTTCACTCACACTCCCCAGTATGAACCAGTCTGTCTCAGTCCCACTCACTCCCACGCCCTAGCCTACTGCTGTGTCCACTCACCTGGAGAAGCCAGCCTGCCAAACACAAGTTGTAAAAGATCATACAATTTGAACCTGGCATGTAAAATAACTATAGTAAATCTATTTGCACAGTATTGACATTCACGCTAAAATGGTTTATAAAATAGTGACTTACATGCTCCTAATGCACACACTTTTTCCGTGCATACTTTTGAAGGTGGATATATGCGCATATGTGACCCATTTAGAAAATACTAATTATGTGAGAGTGCTTTATATACAAACTTATATGTTAATTTTTACATGTGTAACATTTTAAAAATTCTACCCCTTAGATTACCTTTTAAAATCCACAAGCAATATTTTCTATTTAAAAAAATATTCGCACAAAAATCAGATGCAGGCATCCATTGATACTTTGTGCCCACAGCAACTTTCAAAGCGAAAGGTATATGCATTCTCTCTCTTTGAAACTGGTGCAATAACCATGGGTAAAAAAGTACTTGTTGGCTTTGCCCTAATGTAGATAGTTTGAAAACTGCCTCCCAAAGCTATATGTTTCTAGGGATGGTGAAGGGAGTTGAAAGCATAGGAGTCTTGATGTTTATTTTCCCATTTGAAATTTTCTAAATGTAATGGGTATACCAGCATTCCAGGATGGTGGCCAGGGGATTCCAACCCACAATTATCAGGAAAAACTTTAAATCTGCTATTCTGTGAAAGCTATAAAAATGCAAAAAATCATTTACAGGAATTAAATTTTGAGTGTCAAATTCAAATATTCCTTCAAGATAGTCCAAATATCTTCTTTCTTTTTCTTTTTTTTTTTTTTAACAGTAGAAGTGGGCAATGGCCGTCCTCAAGGGCCTTTTAATCAATGGAGTTCTCAGGAAAACCCTAACAAATATGAATGAAATTGATTTGCATGTACACTCCGTCAGTTGTATGCAAATCTGTCTCTTGTCTAGTCAGAATATTCTGAAAATCACGAGCGTTAAGGGGCCCAAGAGAGTCGGAATCACCCATCCCTATTTTAGATTGTGTACAAAAATATGACATGGTGAAGATATCTTCAGATATTTAGTCACTTTATGGTTCAGCAGTTATGCAGATTACATGCCTGAGTTCTCCAGTTTAACAATACACAGAAAAGTGTGTTTCTATGATCAATGGGAAGAAATCTGAATGCATGCACAAGTGTATTGTCGCTACTCTTCATTATCCTGATTATATTTTGTTTACTTCCAAATAGTCATTAGTGTTTCTTATTACTACTACCATCATTCAAAATATTAATAGAACCGAATATCTTCATCTAAGTTATGAACGTAATCAATTTTAAGACTTTAATTGTAATTTTTTTCCATAAAATTCTTTTAATTTAGTCTAATATAATGGCACATCAAGTAGTAATAGGTAACATTAAATTGAATCATGATGTTCACATACAATTTTTATGACACAATCAAGTATCCTAATGCATTAATTCATATCAATCAGTTAATAAAATCAAATAGGAAACATTTTTCTACTGGTATTATCTGCTACTGGTGCCTGCACTTATCCTATTTATAGGACTACAAGAGCCTGATTATCAAAAGGATTTTACATGCTTAAAACTAGGTTTTAAATCTGTAAATGCACTTTCCATGTGTAAGTGAGCTTTAAAAAATCGCTACAATATATGCCATTGAATTCTCCATAGGATTTACCCACATTAAGTACTAGGGATGTGAATCGTTTTCCATATTGTCTTAACGATAGAAATCGTGTGGCAGGGCAAGAAAATCGTCTTAGGCACGATTTTTTAGTTAAAAAATCGTTAAAAATCATTTTTTCCGATTAGTGCGCACTAACTCGAGTTAGTGCGCACTAACGGGAGTTAGTGCGCACTAACTGGGAGTTAGTGTGCACTAACTGAAAATGATACAATTTGACACTTTTCAGGTCAGTTAAGGTCAGTTTAGGAATGAATATGTATTCCTATTGGCTGCCCTCTTATTTATTCATGTTACCAAGTTTCCTACTGACAGTATATGGGGGATGGGAAATGGAAACAGTTGGTAGCTTGACAAAACAAGTAATGTGATCAGTCAATGTGACTAGAACTTGTGCCCTAACCATGATACCAGGGGTATTGTGATCTTCCTGCACACAGTGCCCTATCCCTATTAATACCAGGAGTGTTGTGATCTTCCTGCACACAGTGCCCTATCCCTAATACCAGGGGTGTTGTGATCTTCCTGCACACAGTGCCCTATTCCTGATACTGGGGGTGTTGTGATCTTCCTGCACACAGTGCCCTATTCCTGATACCGGGGGTGTTGTGATCTTCTTGCACACATCTCGATATCAGGGATAGGGCACTGCGTGCAGGAAGATCACAACACTCCTGGTATTAATAGGGATAGGGCACTGCATGCAGGAAGATCACAACACTCCTGGTATTAATAGGGATAGGGCACTGCATGCAGGAAGATCACAACACCCCTGGTATCAGGGATAGGGCACTGTGTGCAGGAAGATCACAATACCCCGGAGGAGTGAGGGTCAGGCAGCTCCCCCCTGTCTGTGAAGCCAGCCTCTCACTAGTAATGCAGGGAGGGAGCTGTCTCAGACTTCACCATCCTCCCCCCCCCCCCTTACCCACACACCATTCACTAGCTGGGACATGGGGGAAGTCAGGAGTGAGGGTCAGGCAGCTCCCCCCTGTCTGTGAAGCCAGCCTCTCACTAGTAATGCAGGGAGGGAGCTGTCTCAGACTTCACCATCCACCCCCCCCCCCCCTCACCCACACACCATTCACTAGCTGGGACATGGGGGAAGTCAGGAGTGAGGGACAGGCAGCTCCCCCCTGTCTGTGAAGCCAGCCTCTCACTAGTAATGCAGGGAGGGAGCTGTATCAGACTTCACCATCCTCACCCCCCCCCCCCTCACCCACACACCATTCACTAGCTGGGACCTGGGGGAAGTCAGGAGTGAGGGTCAGGCAGCTCCCCCCTGTCTGTGAAGCCAGCCTCTCACTAGTAATGCAGGGAGGGAGCTGTCTCAGACTTCACTATCCTCCCCCCCCCCTCACCCACACACCATTCACTAGCTGGGACATGGGGGAAGTCAGGAGTGAGGGTCAGGCAGCTCCCCCCTGTCTGCAAAGCCAGCCTCTCACTAGTAATGCAGGGAGGGAGCTGTCTCAGACTTCACCATCCTCCCCCCCCCCTCACCCACACACCATTCACTAGCTGGGACATGGGGGAAGTCAGGAGTGAGGGTCAGGCAGCTCCCCCCTGTCTGTGAAGCCAGCCTCTCACTAGTAATGCAGGGAGGGAGCTGTCTCAGACTTCACCATCCTCCCCCCCCCCCTCACCCACACACCATTCACTAGCTGGGACATGGGGGAAGTCAGGAGTGAGGGTCAGGCAGCTCCCCCCTGCCTGCAAGCCAGCCTCTCACTAGTAATGCAGGGAGGGAGCTGTCTCAGACTTCACCATCCTCCCCCCCCCCTCACCCACACACCATTCACTAGCTGGGACATGGGGGAAGTCAGGAGTGAGGGTCAGGCAGCTCCCCCCTGTCTGTGAAGCCAGCCTCTCACTAGTAATGCAGGGAGGGAGCTGTCTCAGACTTCACCATCCACCCCCCCCCTCACCCACACACCATTCACTAGCTGGGACATGGGGGAAGTCAGGAGTGAGGGTCAGGCAGCTCCCCCCTGTCTGTGAAGCCAGCCTCTCACTAGTAATGCAGGGAGGGAGCTGTCTCAGACTTCACCATCCTCCCCCCCCCCCCTCACCCACACACCATTCACTAGCTGGGACCTGGGGGAAGTCAGGAGTGAGGGTCAGGCAGCTCCCCCCTGTCTGCGAAGCCAGCCTCTCACTAGTAATGCAGGGAGGGAGCTGTCTCAGACTTCACCATCCTCCCCCCCCCCCCCTCACCCACACACCATTCACTAGCTGGGACATGGGGGAAGTCAGGAGTGAGGGTCAGGCAGCTCCCCCCTGTCTGTGAAGCCAGCCTCTCACTAGTAATGCAGGGAGGGAGCTGTCTCAGACTTCACCATCCTCCCCCCCCCCCCCCTCACCCACACACCATTCACTAGCTGGGACATGGGGGAAGTCAGGAGTGAGGGTCAGGCAGCTCCCCCCTGTCTGTGAAGCCAGCCTCTCACTAGTAATGCAGGGAGGGAGCTGTCTCAGACTTCACCATCCTCCCCCCCCCCCCCTCACCCACACACCATTCACTAGCTGGGACATGGGGGAAGTCAGGAGTGAGTGTCAGGCAGCTCCCCCCTGTCTGTGAAGCCAGCCTCTCACTAGTAATGCAGGGAGGGAGCTGTCTCAGACTGGTATCAGGGTTAGGGCACTGTGTGCAGGAAGATCACAACACTCCTGGTATTAATAGGGATAGGGCACTGTAAGAGATGACTGTAGTAGATTGAATAAAGATCTGATGTTTCTGCTCTCCTCACACCAAACAAAAACAACACACAAGCAGAGAAGCCCTTCTTACAAAGCTGAGCTAGTGAGTTAAGTAGGAGGAAAAGTAAACATACTGGTGCCAGTGTGGCTACTTAAAAAATACACTTACCAACAATCAATTACATATATTTGAACTGTGTACAGTTCCAGCCAGGACCACCTTTCTAAAATGCACAGTGATTGGCAAATTCAACATGCACTAGCATTTCAGGTGCCTGCTAACAAAAATAATAAACAAACAAGTTCTAGTCACGTGAGTGCTGATCATTACATTACTTTTTTTGTCAAGCTTCCAACTGTTTCCATTTCACATCCCCCCAACCATATTGGTAACATCAATAGATAAGAGCACAGCCAGCCAATAGGAATACATACATACATATTCATTCCTAAGTGACCTTTACTGACCTGGGAAGTGTGAACACTTTGTTTCATTTTCTGTTGGTGTTCGTTAGTTTCCAGTTCCATTTCCCATCCCCCCAACCATCACCTCAGTGGTAACCTTGGTAATATCAATAGATAAGAGGGCAGCCAGCCAATAGGAACACATATTCATTCCTAACTGACCTTCAGTGACCTGGAAAGTGTTTATTTGTATCATTTTCAGTTAGTGCGCACTAAATCGAGTTAGTGCGCACTAACGGGGAGTTAGTGCGCACTAACACGATTTAACGATTTTTAACGATAAATCGTTATAATTTCTATTGTATCGTGTTCTATAACGATTTAAGACGATATAAACATTATCGGACGATAATTTTAATCGTTGAAAAACGATTCACATCCCTATTAAGTACACTTAACACAGGCACATGGTTTTTGAAAATTGCTCCTAGAGTATTTTACATTTACATCCCTAACTCCTTTGAAAATTTATCTGCAAGACTTTTTGATCTTTTCTACATGCATTACTGCTACAAAAGTATATGCCTATTTGCTGATTACATGTACCTTGCAATATGCCTTTATATCAAATTTGAGTATCTGCTCTAAAAATGCACATTTTGAGGTACATTTTCAAAGACCTTGGTGTCCTTTATGTGGATAAAATTTGTTAATCTTCCTATGTCAGCCTTATCAGAATATGGTACCTGAAGACTAGAGGGTTGCCAATGTAATACCAGTTTTTAAAAAGGGATCAAGTGGTGATCCAGGAAACTACAGACCACCAGTGAGTCTGCTGTCTGTGGCAGGCAAAATAGTAGAAATTGTCATAAAAAACAGAATTGCTGAACATATAGATAGGCATAGTTTAATGAGACACAGCTAACATGGATTTAGCCAAGGAAGTCTTGCCTCACCAGTCTGCTACATACAAGACAGATGTGAGTAACATTGCCTGCATATCAGATGGGAAATTTTATAACAAGCCATTTGCTCAAGTAAAGCACCTTTTTGCAAGTAGCAAATGCCTTTAAAAATTATCCTCTATGGGGGTAATTTTGTAATATCTACTTATTGCAGCTTCCAAACACAAAATGTTTTGTGTTTGGAAGCTGCAATAAGTTACATTATTCAAATTACAACACACAATACATTGAACAATATGCAGAATATCCAATATGCAGAATATCCAACAATATGCAGAATATCCAACATGCAGAATATCCAACATCTGAATAACCAGATTTTTAAAAGCTTTCTAAAATCTTTTACATCCACTTGCAATCAATCTTGCTCAGGTATAGAGTTCCACATTATTAAAGAAGCATAAGAAAAAGCATGGATCCTTGTACTTGTTACTCGATAATTACCATTAGAAGGTACCTGCAATAATTTCTTAGTGTTGGACTGAAGCTGTCTTCCAAGTATATACAACTTCAGTTTGTTTCTCACTGAACAATGTTTATCACTATACAGTAACTTCTGAGTTATGGTAAACAACTTAATTTGAGATAGAAATTTCATAGGCAACCAATGTAGCTCCTAATCAGCAGACTGAATGTGATCATATCTTCTCAATATCAGCAGTATCCATGCATCCACATGTTGAATGATCTGAATGGCTCATAGACACTTATCTGGAAGCCCTATATAAAAAGAGTTACAATAATCGAGCTGTCCCAAAACTAAGGCTTGAAGAGCTACCTACAGTACCTTGAAGAAATATAGAGTATCTGAATGTAATCTGCTTAGAAGTATCTAAAAGGTGGAATGTAAATTAAATAAATAAACTGACCTAAGCATGTCTGATGGTGATACAAATTTGAGAGACTTTAACATCTTCAACTTGTAAAACGCAGATTGTGCTATACATCTTATATGGGGGCACAGTGTCAATTGCGAATCCAGCAGGACGCCTAGACTTTTTACCTCATACAATAGCGGCAACATTGTACCATCAAGAGAAATTGGAGGCATGTTGGAAGAGGGAGGATAGCAATTCAGTGTTATGACCCTTGCAAAAATCAAACTAGGTTTCATCAAGGATATCATTTTCTGACAAATATTTGTCTAGCTGTAGCAGCACTATTTTTTCTATTGTCTGTAAGAGTTCGTAAATTCAACACCGGGCAATAATTGGACAAATTATCAATGGACTTACTCTTATCTTTCAAAATTAGAGGGACTGTAGCTTCCTTCAACAGACCCGAAGCATACTCTTCAGCTAATGACTGATTAACTATCATTCTAATCACTTCATAGAATGACCTTTTTCCTTTCTAATCAACATAAACAGGCATGGATCAAGGTAAGATGATGTGCTCTCAGGTTACTGAAGGAGGTAACATCTGTAATAACAGATGTAACCTCCTTCAGTATTAAAGGTCTCAAATCAAACTATCTTTCTAAAACATCAGTAGGAGTAGTCTCTTCTGACAAAATTGTCTTACGCACAATTTGTTTCCGAATATTCAAGATTTTCCTTTCAAAATGTGCCGCTAGTATATTACAATCAGATAAATCACTCATCTTAGATGGCTGGGTAGTCATCTTTAACCAGCAAAAATAACTCTAATGGCTGATTAATATCACAAGGCAGAATAATAATTCCATTTAGCAGTGTGATATAAGGCCCTATATTCCTTTAGCAAATTTGTATAGGACAACTTAGATGTTACATCCTTGTATTTTCTTCACCTTTCCACGTGTCATACACTCCTTCTCTTCTTAATAGTACACTGGAGAACCAGGGAGCAGATTTATTATGGGCCCTAACCCTCCGCTCCTGCAACATAGCCACTTTATCATATATCACCAATAAACTCTCATGCCATATTAATACAAAGTTCTTGACCAACTGCTCCTCCCAATTACAATTCTTTATCTCCTCCCTCGATTGAGAGAGGAACACATCTGGCTCCACTATAGGTTGAACCAGTTTTCTTACCCAACTACCCTGCTCTGCAATTCTTTTATGGCCTAAAAGGGTAAACAATTTTAAATAGTAATCTGACCATAGTTGTTCACTAATTCCTATAATTATAATATGTTGTTTCTCTTGCTGGGGACACAATAAAATATCTAATATAAGGTCCACGTTCTGTGTTACTGTTAGTATTGACTGTTCATAATTCATAATCATTATTATGGCTTTCATTGTCATGGCATAATAATCATCATCTATATGAATATTAACATCACCCAGAATTATACATTTATCATATCTCAAGGCCAAATAACTAAGGAATTGAAAAGACTCTGAAACTCAGGCATCTTAAGATTGGGGGGCACATACAAAGTATAAATATACCAATCATCAATCTTAACCAGCAATGCCTCCGCAAAGGTGGGTAAAGGAAAAGCTACCTTCTGTAATTTAAGGCTATGCTTATAAATAAATACCACACCCCCACCCCGTTTATGAACACATGGTTGCTGGAAATAAGAATATCCCTCTGGACAAATTACATTCAGGAGTACAGAGTTATGTTCATAATGCCATGACTCCATGATTAGAAATAAATCAGCATGATTCTGCTCAATAACATTCTGAATATAATCCTCCTTTTGCTTACTGATCTTGCATTTATATAACCAATGTTTAGGTAGTCTTCTATTATACCTCTCCCCCATTAATAAGAAACTTTTGAGCTGGAGGTGTAACTAAGACTCTTGTTCTCCTGTCCTACTTATGCCAAATGTGTAACCCACATACCTGCCCCTCCCAATAATCATATATATCATATTAATCAAAAAACAAAAGCATACAAACTGCATAAATATCTTAAAAACATTTCAAATGCTATAACAATTGCACCTGTTAGTTGAAACTAAAACAAAACAGTTAAAAAGAGTACCTAAAAATTATACCAAAGCACTACCCACCCTCTTCCCACAGACTGGGGATCTGAGATCCCAGTAAGAGCCCCACAACAGGGCAGGAACTTTGGCAGTCCCTCAAGTGAGGCCTGTCAGGTGGGGTCCATCTAGCTGGGCTCCGATTTATCCTGCAGCTCATCATTTCCTGAATAGTGACATCATCAGCATTCAGCACAGTTTGCTCCTCCTCCTGGCCACAAGCATAACTAATTTCCAGTAAAATCAATGCAGTGACAGCAAAATGGCAGATAAGCCTTGATTCAAAGCAGCAGTAAAGAAGCCAGTACCTGGTGGCTCTAGGTGGGCTGCCTTTCATCATACAGCTCAGAGTTTCCTGGATGGTGACATCATCAGTGTGCGACACAATTTGCTTCTGCTCCCGGCAAAAAGCAAAATTTGGTTCCAGTAAAACTTCTCACTTTGATATAAAGTATTTAGGTACTTTTTAGAAAAACTAGTCGTACACAATTACATTTGCTTATTTATGCACAGGTTCTGGGCGACTAACATGTAAACATTCATAATAATATAACATAAAACACATAAATTACAATAAAAATAAAAGTGTCAATATTCAAAGCCATTTGGACAGATGACTCACAAGTTATCCATCTAAATAGCTTGGTTTGAATATTTCCTTTGCTTATCTGGCTGTTAACCTGATAAGCTTTATCCAGCTAAGAATTATGCAAATAAGAAAGGGGAGTATTGGGGGCATTCCAGGGAGGGGCAGAGTTAGTTTTTGGGTACTTGCCAGGTTCTTATGGCCTGGATTGGCCACTGTTGGAAACAGAATGCTGGGCTTGATGGACCCTTAGTCTGACCCTGTATGGCATGTTCTTATGTACTTATCCTGCTACCTCAAATATTAAGAGTTACCCAGATAAGTTTTTATCCTAACTCTAGACGTGCCTGGGAGTAGGTCTAAAGTTATCCAGGAACATATTATCTATTGTAATGCATGTTAGATATGGGTTTGAGTAAACTTAATTACACTACAATATAGTAAACTTCTCATACTCAAACAGTACTAGCTGCTAGCACCCAAAGAGCAATAACTCTAACTCTGAAAAGGTAACACTGAAAATATTACACCAGGCGCTAAAACACTAAAGGACTTCCTATGAGGAAAAACAGAACAATCCAGGCTGCCATATATCCCTACACAGAAACTACTGTACATGCTAGCTAAATACCTCATCCCTGTCACAAATGAAGAATATAGACAGACCCTCACCAAATATAGAATAAAGAGACCATAAAGTATAAATATAAATATAAATGTACAGACAAAAAGTGAATTGGAAACCATGTTATTATGTGTGTGTCAACATATTTTTGTTTGACATTTTATTATGTATGTTTTATTGTAAACCACCTTGATTCATGGAATGTGTGGTTAAGAAATGATTTTAAATAAATAAATTCACCACAACAAGCCAGACTCTGTATGCAGTGCAACAATGTAAAAAATAGAAACATTTTAATTACTCATAAAACATCAAACGATAAAATCAAGAAATATAAAACATCATTCATAATAGTCAAACCATACTCCACCATTTGGGTAGTTTAGCCACATCCAGTGGTGCTATGGTTCTGAGTTCAGTTCACATAGGGAGAAAGAATTATCTTTCGGGGCCCCTGGTGCTATCAATCACAATCTCAGCCACAAACTCACACTCTAGACCTAGGATTTCCAGAAGGTGCAAAATTGTCTAGAAAAGGAGCAGGGAAGCCAAAACCAATAAAAGGGTTGGAAACCAAACTTCAGACCAATGTCCATCCATTCAGTTCTTGCTCTGGGGTTGTAAGAAAAAATACAGGAATCCAAAAGTGGTGTTCAAAGTAAAACTTTACTGCAACTTATAGAAAAGTCACCAGGACAGAATCACAAAAATAAGAATCAGCTCTAACAAATCATCAAAACAAAACAGATGTTTTCCTTGTCAATTCTCTTCTCTTTCATTTTTCTCCTATCTCTTACACCATCATTCATACAAAATATATCCTCACCAGTGAGGGTGGGATAGCTAGAATGCAACTCCAGCATAAAACTGGTCAGTTGGATAAATCCAAACACAAAATTGGTAAAATGGATTCCAAAAAAGTAAAAAAAAACCTGCACTAAAATCCGAACAGTGTCAAAAACCCATAAACTGTAATCCTACTGCAAAATCTTCAAGTTTCTTGACTTCTTGTTCTCAAAAGTCTTAGTCCTTCTCGCTTCCCACACCATTAACTGGTCACCTGGGCAAAAAAAATCTTTGATCCAGTCCTTTGGGATACCGGGGGGTATGCTCTTCCCTCTGGCCCTCTGGTTTTGAGGGACAAGGTCTTCTGAAAGACCTTGTCCCTCAAAACTCTTACTTGAATGCTTGAATTGCCTATTGAGATCTTGAGGGAATCTCTAGCTCTTCCCAATTCCTTCTCCAATCTCTCTCTTCAACCCGCTCCTTACCCACTATATCACTGAGCATTCTGCAAGGGATTATATACCCCCAAGAAGCTTTTCCCCAAAACAGGTGGGATCATAGTGATGAGAGGAATAAAAAAATATCAAAAGCCCCTTCTACTGCCTCTTGCTGGAAAAATATATGGGGATAATATTAATGACTGGCAAAGCCCTATCACACTTATAAAAAGCATAAATGCTTCAAAACAACTGATGGAGATCCAGAAATTATAAACTCAACCCAAATACTAATAAAATATTTCAAAACAGCAAACACATCAAATCATTCCTAATAATTACAACTGATAAAGATTAAAAACCCTCTGGTTCTCCATACCTGTGAACTTTCAGTTTCCAGTCACCCTGAGATTGTTGTGGATTAGTGAGAGAGGTTGGGAAGAGGATGGGGAATACAAACTGTCTTCGCTATCTCTCACATACACACATGTTCATTCTCTCACATACACATTCACTTACACATTTTCTCTCTCTCTTTTCTCCCACTCATACACACACACTCTCTCTCACACATAAACATGCTCACACGCACACGTCCTCTTTCACACACACATTTTCTCACCCATATACTCCCTTTCTCACACGCTCCCTTTCTCACGCATACTGTCTCTGTCTTACACACACACACAAATGCTCTATCACACACACACACACACACACCTTGCCTCACTCAATCACACTTGTTTTCTCTTTCTCTCTCTCTTTCACATACACAAAAAACACACACCTACCTTCTCTCACTCACTCACTCACTCACTCAGACACACTCTCTCGCATATGCTGGACTTCTCTGCTTCCATTCTTGGACCGCCTTTCAGATGGACTCTGCCATGACCCCTCTGGGTCCTCTCTCTCTCTCTCTCTCCTTCCAGTCTTGGGCCATCGATGAGATGGTCTCCACCATGGCCGCACAGGGGCTTTTCTCTCTCTTTCCTCTCTTCAGCTGCTGGCAGAATGGGCTCTGATCGGGGCGGATTGTAAGAAAATATCAGCCCGGGGGATTTTTTCAAAATAAGCCCAAGGGTTATATGCCAACACCCTTGTGCACTGTCTGTGCAGCACATATTTCAACAGCTCCCAAAAGCATAGGAAGCCGACCCTTGAAAGTACCATATGACCTGCAGCCAAAATAATAAAAAAACCCAAATTCCACATTTTTCTCAAGTAACTAAGAAGATCCCTAGACCATGAATGATCAAACTGAACTGCAGTCCCACTTCCATCCAGTCAATTGGCTGGCCCTGTGCCCACCACAAGTCTGATTAACACATTAAGTGACAGCAGAAAAAGACCCAAGTAGTCCATTCAGTCTGCCCAGCAAGTTTTTTATTCCGTAACAACTGCTGCTCTGCTTTTCTTCATTTCCATCCTTTAACTGCTATGGATCCTCTGTATTTATCCCGCACCCTTTTGAACTTCATCGCCTTTTCCAGAAGGCATTCTATGCATCCACTCCCCTTGGAGAAATATTTCCTAACACTGTTCCTATCCCCTCAAAGTTTCATATCGTGACCCTAGTTCTACAGATTTCTTTCCATTGGAAAATGTTTTATTCTTGTGCATCATTAATGCCTTTCAGGAATTTAAAAGTCTGCATCATATCTCCCCTATCTCTTCAGTCCTCCAGGGAATACATATCCAGGTTCTTCAGTCTCACTTCAGTTCATATGACTTTTGATGCAGGCCCCTCACTATTTTGGTTGCCTTTCTCTGGGCTGCGTCCATCCTGTTTCTGTCTCTTTTTAGATAGGGTCTCTCTCATGTATATATAGATCCTGGATTCCTTACCTGTTGTTAAAGTCTCTTGCCAATCAATCAGCTCTTGAAAAGTTGCCAAGTGATGAGGCAATCACACTGCCAACCAGTGGCTCAGACACATTCTGCTGTTGTGCTGCTGCTTATGTGCTCATTCAGGAGGTAATTTTCAATGGAGTTAACATGTAAACATAACTTACTATCATCAATTTTAAAAGCCCATTTATACACTGTGGGCTGGATTTTAAATGCCCTGCGCACGTAAATCTGGCTGGATTTACGCACGCAGGGCCCTTGTTCGCCGGCGCACCTATTTTGCAAAGGCCGCCGGCACGCGCACAGCCCCGGGACGCGCGTAAGTCCAGGGGCTTCGTAAAAGGGGTGTGTCTTGGGGGGCGTGTCCGGGTTCAGGGGGCGGTTCGGGGCAGGACCGGGGGCGTGGCGCCGGCCCGGGGACGTGGTCGAGGCCTCTGGACCAGCCCCCGGGTCGGGTGATGGCACGTCAGCAGCCCGCTGGCGCTCACAGATTTACGTCTGCTTTCAGCAGGTGTAAATCTGCCCACAAAAGGTGGGGGGGTTAGGTAGTGCCGGGGGGTGGGTTAGGTAGGGGAAGGGAGGGGAAGGTGCGGGGGGGTGGAAAGAAAGTTCCCTCCGAGGCCGCTCCGATTTCGGAGCGGCCTCGGAGGGAACAGGCAGCGCGCGCCAGGCTCAGCGCACGCAGGTTGCACAAATGTGCACCCCCTTGTGCGCGCCGACCCCAGATTTTATAAGATACGCGCGGCTACGCGCGTATCTTATAAAATCCAGTGTACTTTTGTTCGCGCCTAGTGCGCGATCAAAAGTACGCGCTCGCGCAAATTTATAAAATCTGCCTCTTACAGTACACTTATGCGTCTCAGACCTATTGGCAATTCAACGGCATATATTTTAGCAATTTTCAAAAGCTCACTTACATGCGTAAAGTGCATTTACATGCATAAAACCCAGTTTTAAGCATGTAAATCCTTTTGAAAAATAGCCCCCCCCCCCCCGTGAGTGCCCCCTGCATCATTATTTAAAGTTCTTGCTGCCAGCCCTTTCCCAGCTTGCTGCACCCCACTCCCTTTCCCACCCCTTCTCAGCAGCCCCACTCTCCAGGAGACTCATTGGCTCCACAGCTACCTGCCCCTCTCAGAGCTCAGTCTAGCCACCTTAGACAGAAGCTTCACTAACAATGCACAGGTACTTCCTCCTGGCTCCCCCCCCCCCTCCCTTTCTATGACTGTAGCTTGCCACCACCTGCTACTTCAGCCCCTTCCCATTGACTGTGTGCTGCACAGTCTGCTGCTTTTATAGTTATGGTTTTTCAGGTTCTGCTCTGCCTACTTACTCCAGGGTATGGAGGACTAGAAGTCATTCATGCCACTAACAAAATCATAGAGCATCAATCATAATAGAAGAAAACATGCTAATAAAACGAATACATATTTCAAAACAGTTAATGAATAAAATATCAAATAATTACAATTGTATATAAAATGTTTAAAAAACTTCCCAAACAGCAATAAAATATTTCAAAACAATTAAAACCAATAAAGATAAAAGGTCCCATACTCTTACATCAAAATAAATACATAAATACAATATGTCAGAACTTTTGATTCCAAAAACCCTGAGATGGTTGGACCTGAGGGATGTGCACAGACTTTCTCCTCTTGCTCTCATAAACACACAACACATATACACTCTCACATACTCACTGACACACACTTCCATGTTCATTCACACACAACATTCTCACACAGTTGCACACAATCATGGACACACACACACCATTAAACACACATGCTCACTGACACAAAAACAGTCATACATGCTCATTGATTGACACTCTCAAGCTGACTGACACACACAAACGCTGTCTCACTTTTTCAGATGCTCACTGACACAAATGCTCAGACTCACACATATTTTGTCACACGCAGAGACACACATGAGTACTCACATATAGTTGCACACACTCTGACTGGATCACTCACACACACAAACACACACTCTACCTAAAAAATGCAGGAGCAGTAGCCAATTATTTTTTAAAATAGTTTTTACTCACATTGGTGGTTAGGGGGATGCAGGCAAAGCCCCAAGTTAACAGGGTCCCAGTGAGCTGGCTGCCTGTTGCTGCGGAAGGAGGCATCCTTTGCCTTAGGAAGGGGAAGGCTGTAAGCCTTGATACCGTTTTTTTGGGGGGTTTTTGCCACAGCCCATGGACTAGGGGACCCGTGGCAGAGGAGCCTAAGGCATACAACATGGACCTGGGGGTGAGACAGCAGTGGCCAGCACCCGCCTCCCGAAGAGGGAGAGAACATGAGCCCGTAAGAGGAGGCGGCTTCACAGTTTCCTGCCTCCGTGGTGAACGGGGGGAGGGGCGGGCGGCTCCGAGAAAGCAGCAGGAAAAAGAGTGCAAAGGCACCACACCACACTTCAATGATGGAAAGCCTCAGAAGGGACTTCCAGCATGAGAGAAGTGCGGCCGAGGCCCGGGGTTAGTCACAGTGACCCCGCAGGCATGGGGCCGCCGCAACCATCACTAACCACGTGATTTGCTGGACCGGCCCACCGGGGCATACTAGGGGTGTGCATTCGTTTTGAACGCATATGTAAAACGCAACTTTTTTTTTTTTTTACTTAAAAAAAGTGATGATGCACAACGCATCACATTTTCAACTTATTCAACATAGCTACTTTGAATACGTTGAACCTAAATAAACACTTAAACCCCCACCCTCCTGACCCCCCCAAGACTTACCAAAACTCCCTGGTGGTCCAGCGGGGAGTCAGGAAGCCATCGCTGTTTTCCTTTGCGAGGAGCACGTGACGTCGGCGTCACGTCGGAGTGACGCGGACGTCACGTGTTTCTCTGCGCCTCCGCTCCGGGACCCCCGTTGGACCCAACCGGAACTTTTGGCCAGCTTGGGGGGGTCACCAAGCTGGCCAAAAGTTCCAGTTGGGTCCAACGGGGGTCCCTGAGCGGAGGCGCGGAGAAACACGTGACGTCTGCGTCACTCCGACGTGACGCCGACGTCACGTGCTCCTTGCAAAGGAAAACAGCGATGGCTTCCTGACTCCCCGCTGGACCACCAGGGAGTTTTGGTAAGTCTTGGGGGGAGATTAAGGAGGGTGAGGGGTTTAAATTTTTATTTAGGGAACCGGTGAACGTATGGACAGACCCTCAACTTATGGGATTCTCCATATGTCCATATTGAACGAAATCGACCCTCACCTTCAACTTATCAACTTATGAACGCAAACTTTTTGTCTGCACATCCCTAGGGCATACCCGAAGCCCCGATAAGCCAATCCGCCCCTGGCTCTGATGCAGCCCCACTGAGGTTTCACTCTTTCTCTCCTTTCTTGGACTGGCAGTGGGATGGGCTCTACCACAGCCCTGCCAGAGCCTCTCTCTCTCTCATTCCTTTCTTCAGTTACCGGTGGAATGGGATCCATTGGAGGCTCTTTCAGGCCTTTTCCACTCTTCTGTTGTTGACTCCCCGGCCCTCTGATTTGCTGTCCTGTGCATTTCCTTGGTTTACACACCCAAGGGTCTGTTTGAATATAGCTGGTTAAAATAAAATAATTCAGTTGCATTTACCTGGATAACTCTGAAATCTAACTGACGATATTCAAACATACCTGGTTAGGTTTCAAAGTTACTCAGCTACGTATTGTTGATAAATTTATTCAAAGATATTCAGTGGAATGTTTATTTATTTAATTAAAAATTATACCCACACAATCCAAAATTCTTGACTGTTCACAGCAAACATATATAACTTCATTAAATCAGTGATAAATTCATCAAAAAACACTAGATGCAAACAATACAGTTATACATGCTGGGGCAGATTTTATAATTTTGCGCGAGCGTGTACTTTTGTTCACACACCAGGTGAATGGGATGAGGATTTGGACATCGTCCATGTACAAGAAGTGGATGATTCCTTGGTTTGAGAGGAGTTTGAAGAGGGGTAACATGTAAATATTAAACAGGGTGGAGGATAAAGAGGAGCCTTGGGGGACGCCTTGGATAAGGGGAATGGGGTCAGATTCATGATTGCCCAGGGTGACCTTATAGTGTCTATTTTTTAAGTAGGATTGTAGCCAAAGTAGTGCTGTTCCAGTGATGCCAATTTCTGTGAGGAGGTTAATGAGGATATTGTGGTTGACCATATCGAAGGCAGCAGAAATGTCGAGCATAGCTAAGAGACAGGAGTTGCCATTATCAAGTCCTTTGAGTGCTTTGTCTGTTAAAGATAGTAGGAGCGTTTTAGTGCTAAGGTGTTTACGAAAACCAAATCGGTAGGTGGAAAGAATCTTGTGTTGGTCAAGGTATTCTGTGAGACGGATATTGACTAATTTTTAGGTGATCTTGGCTAGAAATGGTAGATTAGAGATGGGTCTAAAATTGGAGAAGTCTGTGGGGGTCAAGATTGGGTTTTTTGAGGATTGGTTTGATGATTGCCTGTGTTAAGATGGTCGGTACGCTACTTTGTGTTAGGGAGCAGTTGATTAGTTCAGAGATGGGTTTGGCGATGATGTTGGGGACTGAGAGGAGAAGCTTTGTTGGAATGGTTTCAGAAGGGTGCAAAGAGGGTTTGATTTTCTTTAAAAGGGTTTCTATTTCAGAGGAGGTAGATTCAAAGACGGTGAGGGATGCTGTGGGATTGGGGGGGGAGGAAGTTGGAGTTGGGGGTGTCTGGGGGAAAGATAGCTGAGAGGGTGGAGATTTTTTTGTGGAAGAAAAGGGCAAGGTCATTGCATTTGTTCCCATTACTTCTTTAGAGATCCTCTGTATTTATCCCATGTTCTCCTGAATTCAGATACTGTTTTTGTCTTTACCACCTCCACTGGGACACAGTTACATGCATCCACCACCCTCTCTGTAAAGAAATCTCCTAACATTACTTCTGAGTCTACTCCCTTTCAACTCTTTTTGAAGACCCTTACCTCCTGTGCATAGAAACATAGAAATGAAACATAGAAATGACGGCAGAAGAAGACCAAATGGTCCGTCCAGTCTGCCCAGCAAGTTTTGCACTTTTTTTTTTCTCATACTTATGTTACTCTTGGCTCTTAGTAACCTTTTGGTTCTATTTCCCTTCCATCCCCACCATTAATGAGAGAGCAGTGTTGGAACTGCATCTAAGTGAAATTTCTAGCCCAATTAGTTAGGGGTAGCAACCGCTGCAATAAGCAAGCCACCCTGCCCACCCAGACTAAATAATTCAGTCCTTGTTGGTTGTTGTCTGTATATAGATCCACCTTTCTTCATTCCCCCTGCCGCTGAAGCAGAGAGTTATGCTGGATATGCATTGAAAGTGAAGTATCAGATCTTCACCCCTGCCATTGAAGCAGAGAGCTCTGCTGGATATGTGTGAAGTATCAGTATTTCTCCCCTGCCGTTGAAGCAGAGAGCTATGCTGGATATGCTTGAAGTATCAGTCTTTCTCCCATGCCATTGAAGCAGAGAGCTATGCTGGAAATGCATTGAAAGTGAAGTATCAGGCTTATTTGATTTGGGGTAGTAGCCGCCGTAACAAGCAAGCTACTTCCCGCTTTTTTGTGAACGCAAATCCTTTTTTCCACATTTCCTCTTGCTGTTGAAGCTTAGAGCAATGTTGGAGTCACATTAACCATGTGTATGTTTATTGAATAAGGCTATTATCTCCAGTTAGTAGCCGTCATTCCCATGAGCCACCCACTCTTCATTCACGTCATCTAGACTTTATGGATCCACAGTGTTTATCCCACGCCCCTTTGAAGTCCTTCACAGTTCTGGTCTTCACCACTTCCTCCGGAAGGGCATTCCAGGCATCCACCACCCTCTCCGTGAAGAAATACTTCCTGACATTGGTTCTGAGACTTCCTCCCTGGAGCTTCAAATCGTGACCCCTGGTTCTGCTGATTTTTTTCCTTTGAGATATTTGAATGTCTCTATCATATCTTCCCATGTCACCTTTTCTCCAGAGTGTAAATGTTTGGATTTTATTCTATCCCCATATGCTTTGGAATGAAGACCACTGTCCATTTTAGTAGCCACCCTCTGGACTGATTCCATGCTGTTTATATCCTTTTGAAGATGCAGTCTCCAGAATTACAGACAGTATTCAAAGTGAGGTCTCACCAGGGACTTATACAGGGGTAATATCTTCTCCCTTTTTCTGCTGACCATTCCTCTTCCTATTCAGGCAAGAATCTTTCTGGCTTTTATTTCATTTTATCCACCTGTTTCACCACCTTACGATTATCAGATACAATTACTCCCAGATCCTGCTCTTCACCTCCAATACTGTACTTTCCCTTGGATTTTTGCATCTTAAATGCTTTACTATGCATTTCTTTAGCATTAAATCTTAGCTGGCAGACCTTAGACCATTCCTTGAGCTTTGCTAGATCCCTCCTCATGTTTTCCACACCTTCTTGACTATCCATCCTGTTAAAGATTTTGTTATCATCAGCAGAAAAGACAAAACTTTCTTGACAATGCTTCTGTTATGTCACTCACAATAAACGAACAGGTCCAAGGACCAATCCCTGAGGCACACCACTAGTAACATCTGCCTCCTCAGAGAAAACTCCCTTGTCCCTTTGTCACCTCCTACTCAGCCAATTTCTAACCCAGTTTGTCATACTCTAGGAATCATACAAAGGGCACTCAATTTATTTATAAGTCTTCCATGCAGAACCAGTCAAAAACCTTGCTGAAATCCAAGTACACTATGTCTAGTGCTCTCCCTTGATCCAACTCTCTGGTCACCCAATCAAAGAAATAAATCAGATTTGTCTGACAAGATTTACCTCTAGTAAAACCATGCTGCCTTGGATCTTGCAATCCATTGGATTCCAAAAATTGCGCTATCCTCTGTTTTAGCAGCGATTCCATTAGTTTGCTCGCCACAGAGATCAGATTAACTGGTCTGTAATTCCCAGCTTCCTCTTTGTTCTCCATTGGACTTTATATGCAGAACTATGGATCCTAGGGGGAGGGGCTCATCTTTTAGTATCCTCCTTCTAGTTCTTTCTGTTTTCCTCTCTTGTTTCCCAGTTCATCTTTTCTTTAAACAATTCAGGGCCAGGGTATTTTCTGGGGGTTGAATCTCTTTCCTACCCTACTCTGGCTGGGGTGGAGGTCCTACCTTCATAGTTCCTTAACAGTTGTCATATGCTTTATTTCTAGTTTCTACTACTTTTATTTCCCTTTTTCATTGGTAATTAAGGATTTCCAAAAACATAAGGATACATCTAAATATGGCTATACAGAATTCCGGGAATAAAAAGCATAAATTTAATTGAATCCTCTATTAGTATAAATAAATTATTTTTCTGTTTCATTTCTTTGGAGAGAGCATGATGTGGTGAGCAGGGAACGAGGGGTGCCAGCTCTACAAACCTGGTTAAATGTAACATTGTTTAGTAAGCTAGAAGGAGAAACTTGAGCCAGTCACAGTATACAATGTATGGGCCAATTTGTCGTAAAAACAAAAATATGACAACTTGAAAACTCCATTAAAAAGACAAGCAAACAGAGCAACTAAGGTCAAAATGATGACGGGAAGGCAGACTCTTTGGCTATGCTGGCAAATGAAGCAACGGGCTGAAAATGATGAATGCCACTGTTGCTACTCTTGTGGAAAAATTTGAAGAAATCTATAATAAAATAGAAACTGAATAATGTGATAGGATAAATTGGAAAGAGACTAGATAAAATGGGAAATGGCTATCTGCTGCCAAATTCTACACAAGCGAGCTAATAGGAAAGGTGCAAATGGAAAGTTCTGTAAAATATTTGGAAAATAAAACATAGAAACATAGAAATGACGGCAGAAGAAGACCAAATGGTCCATCCAGTCTGCCCAGCAAGCTTTGCACATTTTTTTTCTCATACTTATCTGTTACTCTTGGCTCTTAGTAACCTTTTGGTTCTATTTCCCTTCCACCCCCACCATTAATGCAGAGAGCAGTGTTGGAACTGCATCTATGTGAAATATTTAGCTTAATTAGTTAGGGGTAGTAACCGCCGCAATAAGCAAGCTACACCCATGCTTATTTGTTTTCCCAGACTAGGTAATTCATTCCTTTTTGGTTGTTGTCTGTATATAGATCCTCTTTTCTTCATTCCCCCTGCTGTTGAAGCAGAGAGTTATGCTGGACATGCATTGAAAGTGAAGTATCAGACTTTCACCCCTGCCGTTGAAGCAGAGAGCTATGCTGAATGGGGCGGATTTTAAAAGCCCTGCGCACGTAAATCCTTCCGGATTTACGCGCGCAGGGCACTCGCACGCCAGTGCACCTAAAGCCCCGGGACGTGCGTAAGTCCCGGGGCTTTCTAAAAGGGGCATGCCGGGGGGCGTGGCCGGAGCGACGCGCGTGATGCGGCGTTTCGGGGGTGGCGACACGGGCGTGGTTTTGGCCCGGGGGTGTTCCAGGGGCATGGCCGCGGCCTCCAGACCAGCCCCCGGGACCGGAACACGGAGCAGGGCTGCCGGCCGGCGCACGCAAATTTACGCCTGCTTTCATCCGACAAAGGTAGGGGGGGGTTCAGATAGGGCCGGGGGGGGTGGATTAGGTAGGGGAAGGGAGGGGAAGGTGGGGGGAGGGCGAAGGAAAGTTCCCTCGAGGCAGCTCCGAAATCGGAGAGGCCTCGGAGGGAACAGGCAGCACGCGCTGGGCTCGGCGCACGCAGGTTTCACAAATGTGCACCCCCTTGCGCGTGCCGACCCCGGATTTTATAAGATATGTGCAGCTACACGCGTATCTTATAAAATCCAGCGTACTTTTGTTCGCGCGCGCGCTGTGTTTTAAAATGTACCCCACAATTTGGTGAGTCACCAAATACAGAATAAAGGGACCATAAAATATACACAGAAATGCACAAACTAAACTGGAAATCACAACAAGTTAGACTGTTTGTAATGCAGCAATGGAAAAACAGAAAATACCATCATTCCTCATAAAACATCAAACAATAAAATCAAGAACTATAAAACATCAATCACAATAGGAAAATCGTACTAAAAATATATATTTCAAAACTGCTGATGAATAGAACCTCCAGTAATTTAACTCATACAAATTTTTGAAAATTTCCCTAACACCAATAAAATATTTCAAAAACAGCAGACATCAAATAAAAATCAATAATTAAAACTAATAAGGATAGAAAAAAATCCCCAGTTCTCCATACCTGGGAACTTTTAATTCCAGTCATCTTGAGATGGTCATGAATTAGTTGTTCTCTAGCAAAGTGGTTCTCAACCTTTTTTCTGTCGGGACACACCTGACAGATGGTTCTTACATACGTGACACACTGAACACATGACCATCATAGGGCTAAATGTAAAAGTACAATTGCATCCACAGGAACCCCCCTGACCCACAATTATGGATGTAAAGCAGAATTATGACATTCCCCGTACAACTCACCTTACAAAAAATATATTCTGGTTCTAGTGTCATCTCAGTAATAGCAACACAAACTCCAACTACCAGGCTCAATAGCCCTACTTATGAAAAGACAGCAGTTTATCACTATTGCATGTCCTCTTGAGAAAATACAACAAATAAGACTGATACAGTAAAATACCTCACCTCGGTCACATACACAGAACCGACCTAATATACTCCCAGGATCTGCAGTAATGCACATAAACTAATCCGCACACAGTTATACTTGTATTATGGAATGCACTCCAACAGTAACAACCCTACCTATGAAAAGGCAACACTACAAATATTAAATCAGGCCCTAAACACCAATACACCTTCTATTAGGAAAACAGAACTAGCCAAGCAGCTATAGATCCCAACACAGAAATAATTGTATAAACTATACTAATAAGCAGAATAAATGTTTCACAACGACTTTGAACAGAATAATATCCAACAATTAAAAACTCATAAAAATTATTTAAAATTCTTCAAACACCAATAAAATATTTCAAAACAGCAGACACATCACATAATATTCAGTAATTAAAATGGCAGTCAATCAAGAAAATAAACTTAAAAAGCCACCTTTACAAACCCCCTCCAGCAGCTCTCCTACTCCTCTTCCATGCAGGCCAGTAGCACACACCAGAAACAGTAGTGGCTGAAGCTCTGTACTCATGGTCCTCTTCCTTAGGGCCCACGACCAGTCTCTCTGTCTCACACACACACATACCAGTCACACCCCCATGACCAGTTTCTGTCTTTCACACACCAATCATTTCCCAACCAGTCTTTCTCTTACATACACACCAGTCACCTTCCCAAACAGTCTCTCTCTCTCATGCACACACACACACACACAGGCTTCCCACTTCCATGTTCTATCTTACATATACAGGCTTCTCACTCCCATGCTGTCTCACACACACCCAGGTTTCTTACTCCTATGCTAGCTCGCCACATGCACAGGCTTCTCATTCCCATAATCACATAATCACTTTCTTTCTCACACACACACTCCAGTCATCTCCCTGACCAGTCACTTCCATTGTCTCTCCTATACACACACACACACACACACATCACCTCTCTGACAGTTTCTCTCAATCACACACATGCTCTCTCTCACACACTTTACATAGATGATCTCAATCAAATGCTCTCACACACAGGCTCTCACTCACAGTTACACATGCACACTCTCAATCACACATACATACACATACATTCTTTCACTTACTGGCTGGCTGGCTTTCTCTCATTTCCTGCCCCCCCCCCCCTGCATGCCAAGAAAGAAGAATCCCATTGACCACAGGAGGCTAATTCTGCTGTCTCCTGTGCCGATTTCTGGCTGCTTCTGATTTGGCTTCGGGCACACGCTATTGCCCGGGGCCGACGATATTTTTTAGTGTGGTATGGCTCTTTCTTCTTCCTGCGCACCCCACTGCACATCACTTCCTGTTCTGGGCCAGGGGGGCAGGTGCGGGAAGAAGAAAAGGCCCAGCCACAGTTGCCATCCTCCACTAATACTGCTGCCGTTCCCATCCAGGCTTGAACGTGCTGATAGCCCGGGCGGCAGCGGCAGCAGTGGAAGATTGTCCCTCTCGCTCAGTGAGGAAAAGGGGGGAAGAGCAGTGGGAGACCGGTTGAGAAGCGCTGCTTTGGAGGGAGGGGGTGGCCATTTGGTTAGGAAGGCGGCTTGAGAATGAAAGGAGCCTGCCGCAGAGGAAAGCTGTGGGAGCTGGGAGGCAGGCATTCAGTCCGTGGTGAGGCAGCGGCAGGAAGTGTGCTGGCTGCCTCCCGCCGGCAAAAACGCAAGCGGGGCAGGCGCAAATGTAGGTGGCGGGGCACGGGAGAAGTGCCGCGGGGAAAATTCAAAAGCAGCACTTAAGCGGAGGGCCTCGGGGGAAGCTTCCACTCTCAGAGAAATGTCACATGACTGCTATTGGTCGCTGTGACCAACACCTATCATGTGATTGGGATGACCGGCCCACAGGGGTATGCCTGAAGCCATGATAGGCCAATCTGCCCCTGTTTTCACTTCACTGCACTCCATCTCTCCATCTCAGCCCTGTGATCTCATCTGCCCCCTTTGCTCCATCTTCCTCTAACCTCAGTCCAAGACTTCTATTTAACCGAAAAGGCAAATGAACTTTGAGACTCCCAAGGCAACAGTACCTGCAGGAGGTGCAAGGTGGGGCAAAAGGGCAGGCAGTGTGGCTCCAAGGACATTGAAAGAGTGTGTTCTCTGTCTCACAGTGGCCCCTCTTACTGTTCCTTTTATCACTGTGACTCTGCATGGGTTTCCTGTCTGAACTGGAAGCACATACTACTGGCATGGGATGTTCAGCAGGAGCACCATGCACGTTTGCAATATCTCTGTGACTTGTTCTGTCTGCTTGTTTGTTGGCAGCATGCTTCTAGTTGATATCACTGCTTCAGGAAATCCAGAGATGGATGTGGGAGGCAGAAGGGGGGAATAGACAGCCTCGTAGTCTCCCAGAAGATCAAGGAGAATTAGACTGTCTATAGTTTAGATATATGAAATATATAGTCTCATACCAATAATAATATTAAAGTCCTTTATTCTGCAAAATGTAGAGGTGTAAAGAAATTATATAGAGACATAAATGCCTGTTATATAGAGTTAAATATGCCCCTAAACTAGCCCTAAGAACTTTTTTTTCAGTAGGAGAAACAATGCCAGGACTGAGTGTCTCCAAATATTCAGCTATTTGCATGGACCAGAATCTTACAAAATCAAGGTCAAAATAATTTTTTTGTGTGTGTAAAATAAAGGAAACAGTAAGAAATACGTTTGTACTTCTATTTTTAAGAATTAGGACATAATTATAGCATATAACAGTATGAGGCCCCTACATTGATGGTCTTTGAATGTCTGGAAGCCCATGTGTTTTAATATCATTTGACATTAAGATTGATTTGAAATCTATTATAGATGGCAGCTTCATTAATTTGAATCATCTTTGCATGTATCTTTCTGCATGTGTGTGTACATATACATATATATATATATATATATATATATATACAATATGTATATATATATATATGTATATATCCTATATGTGTGTATCATTATGATTATTCTTGTTATATCACACATAGGTGAGGGAGCCCTCTACTGGTAAAAACCAGTAGCATAAATAGTACAATCTCTATCTAAAATATCATCTTTAGGATTTTCATATATAACACAAAAATAAGCAATACTTCTGCTAAAAATATGAATATTATTAGTCCTATCCATTTTAATTAAAAGAAAGTATGCATTTAAAATTCCATTTAGAAACTAAACTACAAAATAGACAGAGGGATATTGTTATTTTAACTAAACTGATGCTGCCTAATGAGGACTAGGATGCTCTGAAGGTATCATTTGGGGCCACAAAAAAAAAAAAAAAAGAAATTATATATGAAAGATATTCAGGGCCTTGCAATTCACACCTAAAGAGATTTATGAGGTTCAGAAGGCTAATGCATAATAAGGTACCGTATTTTTCGCTCCATAAGACGCACCTGACCATAAGACGCACCTAGGATTCAGAGGGGGAAAATTAAAAAAAAAAAAAAATTGTGCTAAACCGGCTCTGCGTCTGGGCGTCTTATGGAGCAAATTAGGGGAGTGCATAGCTTTTTTTTTTTCTCCCCATTTTGTTTTCGGGTCTGGGGAGGGCCATTTCGGTCCACTCCCCAGATCAGAAAACTTTTTTCTCTGGGAACCCCTCCCCCCCCAAAAAAAACCCCCCATCCCAACCCTTTAAATTAACAACCCCCACCCTCCTGACTCCCCCAAGACCTGCCGACTTAATTTACCACAACTCCCCACCCTCCTGACTCCCCCAAGACCTGCCGACTTAATTTACCGCAACCCCCCACCCTCCTGACCCCCCCAAGACCTGCCGACTTAATTTACCGCAACCCCCCACCCTCCTGACCCCCCAAGACCTGCCGACTTAATTTACCGCAACCCCCCACCCTCCTGACCCCCCCAAGACCTGCCGACTTAATTTACCGCAACCCCCACCCTCCTGACCCCCCCAAGACCTGCCAAACGTCCCTGGTGGTCCAGCGGGAGTCCAGAAGCGGTCCAGGAACGATCTCCTGGGAGTGGGCCGTCGGCTGCCAGTAATCAAAATGGCGCCGACGGCCCTTTGCCCTCACTATGTCACTGGGACCGACCATAGCAGCGGTCGGTCCCAGTGACATAGTGAGGGCAAAGGGCCGTCGGCGCCATTTTGATTACTGGCAGCCGACGGCCCACTCCCAGGAGATCGTTCCCAGACCGCTCCTTGACCCCCGCTGGACCACCAGGGACGTTTGGCAGGTCTTGGGGGGGTCAGGAGAGTGGGGGGTTGCGGTAAATTAAGTCGGCAGGTCTTGGGGGGGTCAGGAGGGTGGAGGTTGCGGTAAACTAAGTCGGCAGGTCTTGGGGGAGTCAGGAGGGGGGGGGGGTTGTTAGATTTTTGTTTGTTTTTTTTATATTCGCTCCATAAGACGCACATACATTTTCCCCCCACTTTTGGGGGGAAAAAAGTGCGTCTTATGGAGCGAAAAATACGTATAGTATCATAGTAATGACAGCAGAAAAAGACCAAATGGTCCATCCAGTTTGCCCAGCAAGTTTCTTATGATAGTAACTGCCGCTCCATGCAGGTTACCACCATGTCTTATATTGAGAGTAGTAATATATAGAATCAAAACCAAGCAACTATAAAATCCATAACAAAATTACTGCTAGTAACAATTTTACAGAGTGAGCAGACTTTTTGATAATTCAGACAATGCTACTTGAAAATGCTTTGCTTTTGGACTTGGCTATAGAAGCAGTCCTGTGCTTTTTCCCTAATGTTTGTATGTCAGTACCTCGGGCCCAGCATTGGCTGTCACCTGAATCCAATTTCCCTCCCCTCCCACTCACTATCGAAGCAAAGAGCAAGGTTGCAGTAGCATCAAAACCATTAATAACTGGTAAAGGGTGGTAATCCCTATGCTTTCTGTAAAGGGTTGTGACTGCTGCTCCATGCAGGTTATCCCCATCTAACCTTTTATTCATTTCCAACCTCTAGCCTTTAGGGATCTGCGGTGTTTATCCCATATCCCTTTTAAATGTTTACTGTTTTCATCCTCGCCACCTCTTCTGGAAAGGCATTTCAGGCATTCACCATGCTCTCCATGAAGAAATATTTCCTAATGTTAGTTCTCACTCCTCCCCCCCCGCCCCCCCTGAGTTTCATATCATGACTCCTAGTTCTACAGTTTCATTTCCAATTGAAAAAGTTTGAAGTTTGTGCATCCTTAAAACCTTTCAGGTATCTGGAAATCTGTAGTCTGTATCCTATCTCCCCTGCACCTCCTCTCTTCCAGGCTGCACATAAGTCTTTAGCCTCTCCTTACAAGTCTTCCAAATCAGACTGCACTCCATTTGGTCACGCTTCTCTGGACTGCCTCCCTCCTGTCATTATCATTTTTGAGATACAGGCTTCAGAACTGAACATAGGGTAAGGAACACCAAAGACCTGTACAAGGGCATTTCCACCTCCTTTTTCTTACTAGCTATTCTTGGCTCTATGCAGCCCAGTATTCTTCTGGCTTTAGCTATCGCCTTATCATCTTGCTTCACCAGATACTATTACCCCAAGGCCCGTCTACCAGCCCATGCTTACTGACCCCAGGTACATGACTCTGCACTTCTTGGCATTGAATCATAGCTATCAAATCTTCAACCAAGCTTTTTTAAATCACTTTTCATTCTCTCTACTCCTTCAGGCATGTCGACTCTGTTGTAGATCTTAGTATCATCTGCAAATACAGAAACTTTAACTTCTATCTCTTCTGCCATGTCACTCACAAAGGTATTGAACAGAATTGGTCTCAAAACCGATCCTTGTGGCACTCCACATGATATTGTTCTCTCATCAGAGAAGGTGCCATTTACTATTAAATGCTGTTTCCTACTAATCAACCAGTTTGTAATCCACTCCATCACCTTGGCACCTACTCCCAAGCTTCTTATTGTAACACTGCCCAAGGCTGTGGATCTTTTGTGCTGTAGTGCAATTGGCACTTTCTAGTGAGTGAACCCATCAGGTTTACACTGACAGCAGGCAGAGAAGTCCTAGGATAGGACCAGCTGGAGCTTCACCTATAACAGTCACCTCCTCTGAAGATTGAGCCCATGGGTTCTGGTGGCTGGCAGGACTTAGGTGGGTCCATAGGGCTATGCTGAGTGAGAGTCTGATCTGAGCAAGGGTAGTAGCAGGCAGCAGAATGGGTAACAGGCCAGAGGTCAAGGCAGGCAGCAGACAGCAGAAGGTCATGGGGCCAGGCCAGGGTTAGGATCCAGGTAGTCAGTCCAAGACAAACAGGACAGACAAGACAAGCAAAGCCAACAAGACAAGCAAGGAAGGAAACAAACAGGGCCAGGAACAAGGGCAGACAGGCAAGGAAATGGACAAGGAACAGAGCATAGAGGAGGTAGGATAATACAAGGAATCAAGACAAGGAGCACAGATCGAGGCAAGAACAAAACAAGGAAAGCCCATGCACTGGAGCACAAGGGCACCAGGAGATCTGTTGCTGGTAGCAAGAGATTTCCTTATATACTCCGGGAGGATGTGACATCATCAGCCAGTCCTACAGGAAGTCCTGGCTAGGGGGCCTATAAAGACAGTCCTGAATTAAAGGGTCATTGGCACAGCATGCTGCTGGAGGCAATGCTGGAATTGCTTCAGATCAGAAGTGAGGGGTGTAATAGTAATTTTATTCATGAGCCTCTTATGTGGGACCATATCAAAAGCTTTGCTGAAATCCAGGTAAATCACATCTAGTGCTCTTCCTGATCCAATTCTCTAGTCACCCAATCAAAAAAATCAATCAGATTTGTCTGACAGAACCTTCCCCTGATGAATCCATGTTGCCTCGGATCCAGCATCCCACCGGATTATGGATAGTTGACTATCCTTTCCTTAAGCAAAGCCTCCATTAATTTTTCCAAGATCAGGGTGAGGTTATGGCAATCTGCCCTCAAAAATGTAGCAGCTTGGTGAGGCACTACTTCCCTTGACTAAATCCATGTTGACTTTTTCCCATTAAACTATGCCTATCTATATGTTCAGTCATTTTGTTCTTTATGAAAGACAGCATGGGCAGAACCGCTGCCCATGCTGTCTCTAGCAGGCCTGGAGGCCTCCCCTCCACAGCAGGATGCCACCATCTTCTTCGCTCCTGCTTCTCAGCGTCAGTGTCTGCAGGGCCGCTGTCCAGGGTCCTGCAGACTCTCTACTTCCCTTCCTAAGGTGTGGGGCAGCACCTCCTTCCTTGATTTAAAGGGCCAGTGAGGGAGTGGCCCCCTGATCCATCCAGATGACATCACTTCCTAGATCCACGTCTTCAGCCCTATAAAGAGGGCCTGGCTTCATTCTCAAGTTGCCTTTGTAAGGAGCAAGTCCTCCTTAGGACTCTACATCTTCCAGCTTCTCCAAGGCATTATGTTCCATATGGGATTCCTTGTCGTCTAGATGTTCTTCGTTCCGTGGTCTCTTGTTTTCGTCATTGTTCCTGGTCTCTCGTCTCATCTTGTTTTCCAATCCATGCTCCAGATGTCTTCGCCCTGATGTCTTCATGTTCCGATGCCTCCACGTTCTGATGTTGTCTTGCCCTGATGTTTCATCTTGAAGTTCTGCCTCCAGAGATCCCTGAGGTTCCGTCATCCTGTCCCTTGTGGTCCGCGACCAGCTCGGCTGGGCTGGTAGGTTGTGTAGTGGCAGGGGTGGTCCACAACCACCCCCGCTGGGGTGTGTAGGGCGCTGGTGGGATTCCTCATCTCACAGACCGAAGATCCTCATCGTCCATCTGTCTGATCTCCTTCTCCTTGGCAGTTCAAGCTCCTGAGAACCCCGGTTTTTATTGTCCCTGCACTGGGTATTGCCTCAGTGTTTCTGCACCGGGTCTCACCTCTGTGTCCCTGGCTCTGAGTTCCGTCTCTGAGCTTCATCCTTCTTCTCATATCTTGCCTGGGTCTACGGAGTACTAGTGCCTGCTTCTACCTTCATCCGTCTGTCCTGACGTCCTGACATCATAGGACGTCATATGACAGGGCAAAGGTAGCACCGGCGCCATTTCTATTAACGCAGCCGTGGTCCGAGAGTGGAAGATCACACTGGGACCCCCCCCCCCCCACTGGACCCCAGGTAATTTAATACATTTTGGGGGGGGGGTTCGGGAGGGTGGGGGATTTATTTTAAAGGGTCGGGGTGGGTTTTAGGGTTGTTTTAGTGTGCCGGTTCTCCCGCCCGCCCCCTTCCCCTCCCCACTCCCCTGATTTATGATTTTTGACGATAAATCGGGGGAATTCCTATTGTATCGCGCCTCTAACGATTTTTTACGATTTAAAATATATCGGACGATATTTTAAATCGTCAAAAAACGATTCACATCCCTATTAACCATGCCAGTAGTTGTTTAACCTTCCTTTCACCTTTTCTAATTCTTGAAGTTAAAAGCTCCCTGTAGATTTATAGGTTCAGGGTGGCAAAAATTGGTGATTGGTATATGATCTTGATATGGGTGAGGGAGGAAAAGTGGTGGTGGTGAGCATGGAGGTTTTGCCTTGCTTAATGAAACTAGGAAGATTTTGGCGTATTAGGGTAATTTTTAAATTGTATGGTTTGAGAGTCTGGTGGGGGTTTTCTGGTTAGATATAAGAGAGGCCAAATTTTGTTGGGAGTGGCTATTTAAATATTTCTATATTCTCTTTTAGATACATACAATTTGTAATCCATTTGGAAAAGAAAGATAGCAGAAAATATGCTCCTTACTGACACTATGGGGCGGATTTTCATACTCCGCGAATAGGCCTACTTTTGTTTGCGCTCCAGGCGCAAACAAAAGTACGCTGGATTTTAGTAGATACGCGCGGAGCCGCGCGTATCTGCTAAAAACCTGGATCGGCGCGCGCAAGGCTATCGATTTTGTATAGCCGGCGCGCGCCGAGCCGCACAGCCTACCCCCGTTCCCTCCGAGGCCGCTCCGAAATCGGAGCGGCCTCGGAGGGAACTTCCTTTTGCCCTCCCCTCACCTTCCCCTCCCTTCCCCTACCTAACCCACCCACCCGGCCCTGTCTAAGCCCCCACCTTACCTTTGTTGGGGGATTTACGCCTCCCGGAGGGAGGCGTAAATCCCCGCGCGCCAGCGGGCCTCTTGCGCGCCGGGCCGCGACCTGGGGGCGGGTACGGAGGGCGCGGCCACGCCCCCGGACCGCCCCGGGCCGTAGCCACGCCCTCGTACCCGCCCCCAAAACGCTGCCGACACGCCCCAAAAACGCCGTGACGACCGGGACCGCCCCCGACACGCCCCCGACACGCCCCCCTCGGAGAACCCCGGGACTTACGCGAGTCCCGGGGCTCTGCGCGCGCCGGTAGGCCTATGTAAAATAGGCGCACCGGCGCGCAGGGCCCTGCTCGCGTAAATCCGGGCGGATTTACGCGAGCAGGGCTCTGAAAATCCGCCCCTATGATTTTACCACTATCAAAAATAGCTTTAATGGTCAATAGGTTTTATGTGATGTAGTGGTTGAGGTAACAGTTTGATGGGTGTAACACTGAATGTCAAAGGGCTTAATTCACCAAATAAGCATACTCAGAGAGGCAAGAAAATTCAACCCTGATATAATGCTAATGCTGGAAATCCATTTTCAGAAAGGAAGTGAACCTTCAAAACTTAGTAGGTACTTCAGGTGTTACGATTTTTGTGGATCCAATGGAAGAAAACAGTCTTACCTTGAAATGGAGACCGAGTGGAGACCATTGAGCAGTCCTCGACCAGAGTTGAACAGTCGACTAGGACAAGCAGTAATCAGTCTTGTCTGAAATCAGACAGATTGTTGAGGCTGGCAGCAAATAATCCAAGTCCAGAATCCAGCAAGGCAGGCAGCAAACAATCCAAGTCCAGAATCCAGCAAGGGGTCAAGACAGGCAGCAAACAATCCAAGTCCAGAATCCAGCCAGGGATCAAGGCCACAAAAGGAAGCTAAAGGACAGAAATCACACACAAGAAGAACTCACAGGGTAGGGCCAAGGAGCAAGGGGAACAGAGGGAGCAGGACAACCAGCATAATCCAATAGAACAACAAAACATCTACTCACAGCCTGTTGCCAAGGCAAAGAAATGCAGAGAAGATGCCGCTTAAATGCCGACTACCCCATATCTCCTCCACAGGGACTTCTGGCGGAGACTTTCAGCATGGCGGGAAGGAGGGGCTAAAATGGAGTGTGCCTCATGTCGTGTTCCTCTCTGAGGGTGCCTCTGCTGCTGCCGATGGCGGCCATTGCTGCGCCTCAGGACTGCTATAGGCAGGCAAGGATCAGATTGTTTAGTAACATCAGGATTCTGTATTGGGCCTCATATAAGGCCCATTTCCCCTTTGTACTGGTCGAAATGAAAAGGGATCCAGAAGGGAGATTCCTGCTCATCAGAGGAAAAATTGAAGAACAATATTTTACCTTATCTTCCATATATACTCCAAACGAAGGCCAGAATGATTTTTTAGGTGAGGTGATTATAGAAATTACACATTTTATGAGGGGTAGTTTATTAATTAGTGGGGAGGGCTTTAATCTTATCATGGTGCCAGATTTAGATAGGACAGGAAGAGTGTGGTCTCTTCATTCCATTTCTTGGATGGGAAAAATTGCTGAACGTCCTGCTGAAAGTCCATTTTTTTAAATCTGGAAAAGCTCCCCATGAAACTATTGGAGGGTAATGAAGAGAAATTACCAGTGTTCACTAAACTTAAAATAACACTTTTTCTATCTTTGTTAACCAGGCATTTTGTTTTTTCCTAATCAGGTTGGTCCTGAGGTTTTATTTTCTCCTTTCAGTGCCTTCCTCTTTTTCATTTTACTTTTCTAAGGTCTTCCTTCCATGATCTATTTCTTATTCTTCCTATTTTCTTCACTTTCTTCCCCACATATGTCTGATAGTGATCTTTTCTTTTCATCACATTTCTATGCCTCTCTGTTCACTCATAGCTACATTATACCCCTCCTTTTCCCTCTGCAATTCATAGTTCCCCAGCTTTTCGCCTTCCTAACTCTCTTTTCCATTGCCTCCTCCCAGCGCTTCATCTCCCCCCTCACTAGTCTCCCCAGATATTTGGCTCCATTGTCCTTATCCCCTAACTTCTGCCTCCTTTCTGACTTTCATCTCCCATCATGCCAATGCGAATTCTATCTCACTCTCCAAAACCCATTTCTTTACCTTACTATCCTTGCCATTTCTCTATGTCTTTTATTGTTTTGCACCCTCCCTCATCTCTCCCCATCCTATATCTCTATCTCTTACCCCATTGTCCTTCCCAGTCCTCATAATCTGCCTATTTCATCTCTTCTTTATTTACTAGCTTTCTATTTTCTAATCTAACCTCTTCTGAGAACTTCTTCCCTCATTTCTCACCTTCATCCCCTTTCCCCTTTTCTCACTCCTTCCACAGTCTCTTGTTTCTCTCTCTGTCTTACACCTACTTTCTAGATCCCTAATTCTACCCTTGTACCCACCCCATCAACAACCTTCATCTATTTTCTTCTGCTTATTTCTCTTATCAGCTGAAGCTCCTTCTCTGTCACTCAGTCTCTCTTCTGGCTTCAGTTACTTTCTTCTGAATCTTGCATCCTTTCTTCCTCTCATCCCTAATCTCCTTTCTAGCTTCCATCATCCCCAAGGCCTCTCTCTCAACCTCTCCTTCTTCCCTAGATTAGGTTTGCTTTACCCCTGATCCCTTGTACACTCTCATTTTACCTCCACCCAAATGTGGTTCTCTCTCCCTTTCTGTTCTACCAGTCTAATTCCTCCTCACTCTCCAGTCCTTTTTCCTTCTATTCGTGATCCTCTCTCTCTTTTCTTTCCTCTCCATTCTGGACCTCTTTCCTTGATCTACTTCATGGCCCCATCCTAAATCCTTTCTCTCTCTCTCTCTGCCCTTCCACCACCCTATGTACAGTCTCTCTCCACTCTCTCTTACCATCCCATGTAGGTCTCCTTTTCCTCCCATTAGCCTATGTATATTCTTCTTCTCTCCTGATTACCCCATGTAAGATAGATCTCCTGTTCTGTGTCCCAAATTCATAGTAACATCTATTTCTTACCCCCCCCCCCCCAGCTGTATCCCCAGCTATTCTTTGGGACTGCACAACCAGTAGGAGTGGCACTCAATAACACATCAACTTCCTCTGTCACACGGGGAAGTCTGGTGATTTAAGTTGCAAGATCTCATAATCCTAGATGTGTTCATGGTAAGGGGAGGGACAAACATGGAAGTATACCTCAACCACCAGGTTTTGACTTAGATTCCTCATCATAATGTTTGCTCAGCCATGGGATGGTCCTGTGACAGCCATACTCACCCTCCTTCGCCACAGCCCTCTCTTTGGCAAGAATGTAGCCATGTTGCCTTCTCCATGGCCCCGCCTTAGGCACATGCTGAATGTTAAAGACCCCGTGGTGGGAAATCAGGTGCGAGATGACATCAGTACAGACTACAGATTTAAATCCCAGCTACGCTTCCAGCTGGCACCTCAGCAACAGGTTCTTCTGCTCTGAAGTGCATGTTGCTCTGAAGTGCATGTTGCTATTTTCCTGTGCCTTGTGTTCTACTTTGTCTTGTTTCCCTGCCATGCCTTCTTGTTGTGTTCCTGTGTTGCCTTGCCTCCCTGTTGGCTTGTCTTGTTCGCTTGTCCTGTCTTGTCACTCTGTGTCCTGTCTCGCCTTGTCTTGTCTCTCCAGACCTGATTCTCCAGTATTGATATCTGCTTGGATTCTGACTTCGCTCCTGATTGCTGTCTGCCCTGACTCTTGGCCTAGACTCTCAATGTGTACCGATATCTGTACCCCAAATGCATAATTCTGCTCTTTTTTCCTCTGATTCTTAACTGCCAAGCACTTACTTCTCACGTTTTCTTAGCTCACACCTCATTCTGTCTACCCCCTCATTGGTGTCCACTCTTTTGCAGATCTTAGTGCCATCATAAAAAGGCAACCTTTTCCTTCTAACCTCTCTTTAATATCACTTGCAAAGACATTGAACAGAGTCCGGCCAAGGATCAGTCACTGAGGCACACTATTCATCATCATCATCCTTTCCTCACAGTGAATTGTACCAAAACCTCTGTTGCCTATTATTTAACCAATTTCTAATCCAGCCTAACACTTCACGGCTGACATTCGGGCTACTCATTTTATTTATGAGTCTCCTATGTGGGACTGTATCAAATGCAGTGCAGAAAATCAAGTACAACACATCCAGTGGACACTCCCGATATAATTCTCTGGTCACCCAATCAAAGAAGTAGATCAAATTTGCCTGATCCAACCTCCTTTTGGTAAAAAACAAAAACATGTGGTCAGAGATCCTGCATCCTGCTGGATTCAAGATAGTGTATTCGGAGGCAGTTTGCAAAAGACTCCACATAGATGTGAAGCCTGCAGGTACTTTTATCTATGGACTCTGCACCAAATCTCAAAAGGAAAGTACTAGGGATGTGAATCGTTTTTTGACGATTTAAAATATCGTCCGATATATTTTAAATCATCAAAAATCGTTAGAAGCGCGATACAATAGGAATTCTCCCGATTTATCGTCAAAAATCGTAAATCGGGGGAAGGGGGAGGGCGGAAAAACCGGCACACTAAAACAACCCTAAAACCCACCCCGACCCCTTAAAATAAATCCCCCACCCCACCCTCGTTTTGCTGTACGGCAAAACGATTCGAGTTTAGGAGGTCGTTCCCGGACCCCCGCTGGACTTTTGGCAAGTCTTGTGGGGGTCAGGAGGCCCCCCCAAGCTGGCCAAAAGTCCCTGGGGGTCCAGCGGGGGTCCGGGAGCAATCTCCTACGCTCCTGACGTCGGGGGACAAAAAACAAAATGGCGCCGGCGCTTCCTTTGCCCTGTCATATGACAGGGCAAAGGTAGCGCCAGCGCCATTTCTACAACGCACCGCAGGCCCGAGAGTAAAAGATCACACCGGGACCCCCGCTCTGGACCCCAGGTAATTTAAGGCATTTTGGGGGGGTTCGGGAGGGTGGGGGATTTATTTTAAAGGGTCGGGGTGGGTTTTAGGGATGTTTTAGTGTGCCGGTTTTCCCGCCCTCCCCCGATTTACGATTTACACGATATTTTAAAAAACAAAACCGCGACGATAAGATTCCCTCCCCCCCCAGCCGAAATCGATCGTTAAGACGATCGATCACACAATTCACATCTCTAGAAAGTACTAGCATATTCCGCCTTTGACAACTGTCCAGGGAAAAATTATCTGCAGAGATTTTTCTTTGGTACTTTTTCCTTTGGAAATAACACGTAGAGATTTGGAAATGTAATCTATGTGCATCATTTCCTTACACACCTCTGAGGATGGCTACTTTTCTTTTTACCCATCTAAAAAGTATGAATGGGGTTGGTCTTCGGGCATATTTTTAACCAATTAAGGATTAAGCAGTTTTCAGATAGCCAAGCTAAACAGCTTCTGAAAATTGCCCTCAGAATGTATTATTAGTCCAATCAAAAGGCATCAGCTGCATCTTATTTGCTGACATTTATTTCAACATATCTAAGTAGAGAAACTCAGCCATAAATTGCCTTATTTCGTCATGTTTTGAAAAGGATGGGAGAACATAGGTTACCTGAATTTTTTTTTAGGGGGATTAATCAAATTACCTCATTGCTGCAAAATCTGCCAGCACATCTCTGAGCTCCTTTAGTACCCTGGGATGTACCCCATTCAGCCCCATGTCCTTGTCTATTTTCAGTTTTCCTAGCTCCTCCCATACATTATCTTCTGTAAATGAGGTTGTATCTACTCCATTCCCATCCATGCTCTTGTCAAGCAGTAATAGTCCGTCTCCATGGTCTTCTTTAGTGAACACTGAGCTTTAATATTTCTGCTAATTTATCATCTTTCTTCACACATTGATCCTTGTCTCCTTTCAATTTTACTATACCACCTTGGGTCTTCCTACTTTCACTAATATACTGAATCAGAAAAATATTTTGTCACCTCACAGGCACAGGTCAAATCCAGGCAGCAATCAACATAGTCAAGAACAGACAGAGGTCAGTACTGAGAAGACAGTCCGAGAGGTACTACCTGGGGAGACGAAGGAACAGAAGGACGCTGGAACAGGACTGGAATGAGACTGGAACAGGACTGTAACAAGGCTGGAACGAAACTGGAACAAAGACTGGAAACGCAGAGGCAAACTAGAAATCACAGTGTGATCGACTCGATTGCCAAGGCAAGGACGTGCAGGCAGGCACTTCCATTTATACAGCATTCAATCAGGGTGCACCGTGGAGCTGGGATCCGCCCCTGGCCCTTTAAGGGACCGGGCGGTCCACGCGCGCACACCTAGGGGCGGGGCTGATGCCACGGAGGACGCCGTGCCCCGCAGTGAGGCCTGGCTGGAGGTGGAAGGTCCAGCGACTGCCGCCGAGGGACGCTGAGGCCTGGCTGTGCTTGCGGCTGCAGCTGGGGAAGACAACTCGGGACCCGTGGAGGACTTAGGGGGTAATTTTCAAAAGGAGTTACATGCGTAAATGTAGCTACTATTGTAGCAATTTTCAAAAGCCATTTACTCAAGTAAAGTGCACTTATGTGAGTAAATCCTATAGACAAGTCAATGGCATATATTGTAGCAATTTTCAAAAACCCACTTACTCAAGTAAAGTGAATTTACTCCAGTAAACCTGGTTTTTACTCGAGTAAATACTTTTTAAAATCAGGCCCTTAGTGAGGTGAGCAGGCCCGGATGCGGGCCGAGCGCGGTCGGGAGGCGCAACAGGTAGCACATTGAGCTACTAATGAAAATAAATAAATAAAAGCAAATAAGATCAGCTGGAGAGTTTGGGTCTAAAAGCAAGTTCACTATAAAACTATATAGATAGGATAGCCCAAGTTATATTTAGTAGATAAGTTAATAAACTATTATGCAGAAGGAAAGGATATAATAGCAAAAATAAAAACCTTCTTAAAGGACAAACTTAGACGTAACTTTTAAACAGGTGCGCAGGCTCATTGGCTCGTGGCCATTTTATAACATATGCATGTAAATGTGCACATGTTCTAGCCTGACTGCGCGCACATATGTGTGCTATTTTAAGTGGGCACTTGCCCATGCACGCAGATGTTGCTTCTACTACATAAGTGGGGGGAGTTTATTAGACATACATGCCGATGCTATTACCAGTTTTCCCAGTTCATTCCCAGTTCACCCAGATAAGGGATGGGACTTTCAAACCTCCCCTAATTTAATAGCCTTTTTTCTCCCCTGTTAGCCCTGACCTTTAAAACCCTGCTGGTCTACCTAGAATTTTTTGTTTTACAACTTACATGTCATCCATAGCAGAAGCAAAGTTATGTGGCAGGGGACCCTGGTGATTGCCTGTGCGCGTAAGTATTTACGTACAAATTTCAAGTTAAAATCCAGAAACACCCATGATTCACCCATACCTCATCCATACCCCACCCCTTTTTGGAACTTTTCTTTTGTGTACATACTCAAGTGGCTTTTAAAATCCTCTCAGAACACGCCAGCCCAACTTGGGTGCAGGGGCGGATTGCAGGAAAATTTCAGCCCGGAGGGATTTTTTCAAAACTGGCCCATTGTGGGTATCTGACTCACTCATATGCTGTGCAGCATGTGCTTCAATAGCTCCCAAAAGCGCACCAAGCCAATTGTTGAGAGGTACCATCACATTACCTGGAGCCTGGCAGAATTAATACAAAACAATACCCCAACATAAATTTCATTTTTTTCCTAAACATCTAAATACAGCACATCCTAGATCAGTCCCACTTCTATCCATGCAATCACTCAGGCTCCCCCTCCCCCCTCCCCCTCCAAGTTTGATTACATCTCTCAAATATCCTGGATTCTTGGTCTAGCGTTACAGTCTTTTGCCAACTAACAATGTTCTTGAACCAGTTGCCAAGAAATGAGACAACCATACTGCCAGCCAGTGACTCAGACACACACAATTAGACATAGATAAAGACAAACACACAAAGACATTTGCTGTTGTGCTATCGCTTGTACTCATTTAGTGACTACTACTTGCCCCAGCACTGCTGCATCATTATGTAAAAGTTGATGCTTGTTTCCATCCCTTCCTCAGCCTGCAGTAGCCCCTCCCTTTCCATTCTCACCCTTTCTTGGCACTCTCACTCTCCAGGAAACTGGTTCCACAGTCAGCTGTCCTTCCCATAGCTCAGCCAAGCCATCTCAGACAGAGGCCTCACCAACATTGCATAGGCTCCTCCTTCTGGTTCACTTCTTCCCTTTCTATTACAGTAGCTTGCCTCTACTTCTCAGGGTCTCCCCCACTCCAGCCAAATCTCATTTACTGTGTGCTATACAGAGTCTGCTGCTTTTATGATTCCCTAGTGTTTCCCAACTTTTTCATAGCTAAAGCAAACCTACATTAACAAAAATGTTATGTGGCATACCAGCCTCCACGGAGCAGACAGTGCAGACATGGAGATGACGTATATGGCCAAAAGGGCTAGGGAAGCACTGAAGGCCTTACCAGTTTCTCTTCCAAAACAGATGAGAGGGAGCAAAAAAAACTTGTCAGTGTAGCAGTTACCAAGAAAGAAGGGAGAAATTGGTGTGGTGTAAGCAACCGGCTCAGCTAGTTACCTTGGCTGCCATGTGGCTGACAGAGCTCCTTTGCTGCTGCTACTGCTAGCACTCAAAATGAATCACATCCAGTGCTCAGGGAAGGGAAAGCCCTTTGAAAACTTGAAATCTTCTCCCTCCCACAGGGCTGTTCCCGATTGGTCCTTTTCATTGACATTTGTCAGTGAAAGGACCAGTCCCCTTTCAGGACAGCCTTCTGAAAGGTGATTGAACATAAAAACATAAGAAATTGCCATGCTGGGTTAGACTAAGGGTTCATCAAGCCCCACATCCAGTTTCCAACAGAGGCCAAACCAGGCCACAAGAACCTGGCAATTACCCAAACACTAAAAAGATCCCATGCTACTGATGCAATTAATAGCAGTGGCTATTTCCTAAGTAAATTTGATTAATAGCTGTTAATGGACTTCTCCTCCAAGAACTTATCCAAACCTTTTTTGAACCCAGCTACACTAACTGCACTAACCACATCCTCTGGCAACAAATTCCAGAGCTTTAATTTGCGTTGAGTGAAAAATAATTTTCTCCGATTAGTCTTAAATGTGCTACTTGCTAACTTCATGGAATGCCCCCTAGTCCTTCTATTATTCGAAAGTGTAAATAACCGATTCACATCTACTCGTTCAAGACCTCTCATGATCTTAAAGACCTCTATCATATCCCCCCCTCAGCCGTCTCTTCTCCAAGCTGAACAGCCCTAAACCTCTTCAGCCTTTCCTCATAGGGGAGCTGTTCCATCACCTTTATCATTTTGGTTGCCCTTCTCTGTACCTTCTCCATCGCAACTATATCTTTTTTGAGATGTGGCGACCAGAATTGTACACAGTATTCCAGGTGCGGTCTCACCATGGAGCGATTTAGAGGCATTATGACATTTTCCGTTTTATTAACCATTCCTTTCCTAATAATTCCCAACATTCTGTTTGCTTTTTTGACTGCTGCAGCACACTGAGCCGACGATTTTAAAGTATTATCCACTATGATGCCTAGATCATTTTCCTGGGTGGTAGCTCCTAAGATGGAACCTAACATCGTGTAACTACAGCAAGGGTTATTTTTCCCTATATGCAACACCTTGCACTTGTCCACATTAAATTTCATCTGCCATTTGGATGCTCAGTCTTCCAATCTTGCAAGGTCCTCCTGTAATGTATCACAATCTGCTCGTGATTTAACTACTCTGAATAATTTTGTTTCATCCAGATCATTTATATATATATTGAAAAGCACCGGTCCAAGTACAGATCCCTGAGGCACTCCACTATTTACCCTTTTCCACTGAGAAAATTGACTATTTAGTCCTACTCTCTTTCCTGTCCTTTAACCAGTTTGTATTGTAATCCACAAAAGGGCATTGCCTCCTATCCCATGACTTTTTAGTTTTCTTAGAAGCCTCTCATGAGGGATTTTGTCAAATGCCTTATGAAAATCCAAATACACTACATCTACCAGTTCTCCTTTATCCATATGTTTATTAACCCTTTCAAAAAATGAAGCAGATTTGTTAGGCAAGACTTCCCTTGGGTAAATCCATGTTGACTGTGTTCCATTAAATCATGTCTTTCTATATGCTCTACAATTTTGATCTTGAGAATAGTTTCCACTATTTTTCCCAGCACTGAAGTCAGGCTCACTGGTCTATAGTTACCTGGATCGTCCCTGGAGCCTTTTTTAAATATTGGGATTACATTGGCCACCATTCAATCTTCAGGTACAATGGATGATTTTAATGATAGGTTACTAATTTTAACTAATAGATCAGAAATTTCATTTTTTAGTTCCTTCAGTACCCTAGGATGCATACCACCAGGTTCACAGTGATTTCGTTCAGTTCGTCTGACTCATCACTCTGACTGTGGAATCACCATCTCTGGAACTGATATCTCCCCAACATCCTCATTAGTAAACACGGAAGCAAAAAATTCATTTATTCTTTCTGCAATGGCCTTATCTTCCCTAAGAGCCCCTTTAACCCCTCTGTCATCTAATGGTGCAACTGATTCCCTCACAGGTTTCTTGCTTTGGATATATTTTTAAAAGTTTTTATTATGAGTTTTTGCCTCTATGGCTAACTTCAATTCAATTTCTCTCTTCGCCTGTCTTATCAATGTTTTACACTTAACTTGACAATGCTTATGTTTTATCCTATTTTCTTCAGATGGATCCTTCTTCCAATTTTTGAAGGATGGTTTTTTGGCTAAAATAGCCTCTTTCACCTCACCTTTTAACCATGACGGTAATCGTTTTGCCTTCTTTCCACCTTTCTTAATGTGTGGAATACATATGGACTGCGCCTCTAGGATTGTATTTTTAAACAATGTCCATGCCTGTTGAACAATTTTAACCTTTGCAGCTGCACCTTTCAGTTTTTTTCTATTTTCCTCATTTTATCAAAGTTTCCCTTTTGAAAGTTTAGTGTTAGAACTGCAGATTTACTTATTGTCCCCCTTCCAGTTATTAGTTTAAATTTGATCATGTTATGATTACTGTTGTCAAGTGGCCCCACCACCGTTACCTCTCTCACCAAATCCTGTGTTCCACTAAGAATTAAATCTAAAATAGCTCCCTCTCTTGTTGGTTCCTGAGCCAATTGCTCCATGAAGCAGTCATTTATTTCATCCAGGAACTTTATGTCTCTAGCAAGTCCTGATGTTACATTTACCCAGTCAATATTGGGGTAATTGAAATCTCCCATTATTATTGCACTGCCAAATTTGGTTAGCTTCCCTGATTTCTCTAAGCATTTCATCATCTGTCTGACCATTGTGACCAAGTGGACGGTAGTATAATCCTATCATTACACCCTTACCCAACACACATGGGATTTCTACCCATATAGATTCCACTGAGCATTTAGTCTCTTGTATGATCTTTATCCTGTTGGACTCTATACCCTCCCGGACATAAAGTGCCACACCCCCACCAAGTTGATCCTCCCTGATATAACACTGTCCCATTGGTTATCCTCCTTCCACCAAGTCCCTGTGATGCCAATTATGTCAATCTCATCATTTGCTGCTATATACTCTAACTCTCCCATCTTACTTCTTAGACTTCTGGCATTGGCATACAGACATTTCAAAGTGTGGTTTTTGCTTGTTTTAACAACCTGCTTTTCAGTTGTTTGGGATTATTCGGAAATCATTAGCTTTGGTGATTTTTTACATATAGGCATATGAACAATGTTTGCATTTAATGGAACCTCTCTGTTGGGATGCCCTAACTCTCCTGTTTCATTAGTATCCTTCAAGGATACATTTCTCCGAACCATATCCTGCTGAGTGACTGTCGGCTTTCCCCCTTGTTCTAGTTTAAAAGCTGCTCTATCTCCTTTTTGAAAGTTAGTGCCAGCAGCTTGGTTCCACTCTGGTTAAGGTGGAGCCCATCCTTTCGGAAAAGTCTCCCCTTTCCCCAAAAGTTTCCCCAGTTCCTTACAAAGCTGAATCCCTCTTCCCTGCACCATCGTCTCATCCACTCATTGAAACTTTGGAGCTCTGCCTGCCTCTGGGGACCTGCATGTGGATCAGGAAGCATTTCAGAGAATGCCACCCTGGAGGTTCTGGATTTAAGCTTCCTACCTAAAATCCTAAATTTGGCTTCCAGAACCTCTCTCCCACATTTTCCTAGGTCGTTGGTGCCCACATGTACCACGACAGCCAGCTCCTCCCCAGCAGTTCTAGTGGGGATTTTTTTTTGTAGGAAATATCACTAAAAATCAAAAGGATTCAACCTCCTAAATTACAGAACTATGACTGGGAAAGGGATTTGTGAGAGAAATGTACTGGAAAACAGTTCTAGGAAACAAACAGATTTTCACCCTAACAAGGGTATTCAGACACGTGGTACTGAGATCCCAGACAACAGAGGATGGCCAGGCAGGATATTTGGGCATGCATATGGTCTCTGTGGTTCTGCCTGGGTCTTGGTCTTTTGGTTGAGAAGTGACCCATACAGGGTCAGATAACAGATAAAACAAAAGCCAAGCTGAGAGAAGATGACTGGGTAACTGCACATGATTGGCCATGATCTTAGCAGAGCTGAAATCACTGAAATTGAGACTGCAGAGGGCCAGAACCATTGAACGCTAAAACAGCCATGAGTCTAGTGGAGCTGTAAACCCAAGCCAGGGAAACCTTCCTACCGAGGGAGGAGAACTGAAGGAAAGCAGCAGGCCTGGAAGTAGAATGGTCTCCCTTGAGTGAGGGGACCCCAGCGGCAAATCTGGAAATCGAGCAGCCCCCCTTGAGCAAGGGGACCCCAGCAGCATTCTGGGAGGTGGAGTCAGGTCCCCCCAAGAGGGCGTGGATCCCAGTGGCAGACCGTGAGGTGGAGGCGGGCCCCCTGGGAGGGCATGGACCCCAGCAGTAGACCAGGAGGTAGAGTCAGGTTCCCCGGGAGAGTTTGGACCCCAGCAGCAGACCAGAATGCAGAGTTGGGTCTCCAAGAAGGGCGTGCAACCCAACGGCAGTCCAGGAGGAGGAGTCAGGTCCCCCAGAAGGGTGTGGACCCCAGCTATAGACCTGGAGGTGGAGTTGGGTCCCCTAGGAGGGCATGGACCCCAGCATTGGCACAGACCTTCAGCAGTGTGGAAGGAGATGGTTTAGATATAGCAGACTCCACCAGCAACACTGCCCACCAGCCCAGTTGCATCTGTTCACATGGGTGATACTTGGAATAAAAGGAGGAGGATAATAATAATGTTGAGTAAGCAAAAACACAAGTGGTCCCTTCGATTCTATAGGGTGGTATACTGTGGGGGCCAACAACCCCAAATTGCCGAATATTAAGGGGTAGATTTTCAAATATAAGTGCTCGGTTCCCGGCACTCGCACATGGATGTGTCGATTTTATAACATGTGCGCGCCCGCACACAACACTAAGGCAGCTTTGAGAGGAGAGAAAAGCTGCTGCAGGTTGTTGTTCAACGCTGTGGCTCTGTGAGCATGGGACCACTGTGACCAACACCAACCACGTAGTTGGGGTGACCAGCCCACCAGGGCATGCCCAAAGGCCAGATAGGCCAATCCGCCCCTGCTTGTGTGTGTATCTCCCAGTTTTAATGTGCTCTGGGCTTTTAAAATTCACATTTAAGAGAGAAAAATATATTAAATGATTATGCAGTAGGAAAGGATTTAACAGCAGAAATAAAAAAGACTTCTAAAAAGCACACTAAGATAGAGGAAAATGTATAAATATATTTAGACAAATCACTTAGCAGATTGAAATACTGTGTGCCTTTGAACCAGGCTGTACACAAAGTGTGTCTAAATCTCTTTGTAAGTGCTTTTACTTTTTTTGTCTTTTCTTGTACCTTCACTTCAATGGCTCCTCCTCTATAGAGGCAAGTTTGTACAATAGACTAGATAGGAAAGGAAATTCTAATCTTTGGGCTCAACAGCAGATTCTTCAAGCAAAGTTCTTCTAAAATTAAGCGTTGTCACCTGTTTACAGACTGCTGGAAACTGCAGTATTTCTGGAGTGAGATTCAAGCTTTACTGGAGGAATTACTGGAAAGATCGATTCCATGGGATGGTAAAATGGTATGTTTACATTAGTTCAAACAGTCATTGGGTCTTCCTGCATGAAGTCATAAACTATTAAGCCTCTCATTTACCATTGCCATAAAAGTTATATTATCTGTCTGGAACACTTAAATGTTGCCTGCCTTTTCAGATTGTAAAGTAGGAATGCATGCGTATGCTTTGATGGAGAAATTCAGGTTTCGAGAACTACAGGGACATAGGTCTTTATTATATCAGAGGAAATACTTTTCTTTATAGACAGAATGGAGAAACAACTAATTCGATAAAAATCTCTGTTGACAGGGTTGAGTGCTGAATGAATGTGTGGGATAGGGTTACAGGCTCGGACATTTCACAATGTATTTAATTTAATACCCTCCTAAGGCTTCTCTTTTTCCAGCTGAATCAGCTTCCAAGTTCAAGGTCCTTGTTATTATGTAACTTTTTGCTTCTCTGCTTTTGTCTCTGCTAATTATAAAAAGTTGTTCCTTATGTTACGTTATGTTATACTGATCTACCCCTGTTCGATGTAAACCGACCTGATATGGTATTCAACCTTGAAGGTCGGTATAGAAAAATGTTAAATAAATAAATAAATAAATAAAATACAAGGTTGAAAAAAAACAATTAGTGCCGATAGCATGTGTCTTTACTTGTTATTGGCTATTTTATCACCAGCTTTGTACTTTCTATCTTTTAATGACTGATTGTATATCTTGTATTTTCATGCTTTTCAGATTAATAAATATATTTCAAAAAGAATAAAGAGCAGCTCTTACATACTATATTTCTTATTTGCAATAGCAGATTATACAGGCAAGCAAAGGAAAAAGTTAAATAATTCCAATAGGTAAAGAAATCAACAATGCAGTCAGATTCAGGGTAGAGTGACTGCTGAAGTTGGTGATACAGCTGAAAATTTGCTGCTGCCGCCATGTGTGACTGGCCCTGTGGGCTGCCTCCCCATCCTGACATAATCAGTAAAGGCCAGGCCCAAAACGTCTCCTTTGAATTGCTAAGACCTGCGACATTGAGCCAGCCTTTGATATTGCTGATGTCAGTCTGTGGGAGGCAGTTCAGACCGTTGGCAGCCCAGAGCAGGAGCAGAGGTATACTTTATTGGTAATTGACGCCAGCAGTGAGGAACAGCTCATGGCAATCTGCTGCCTGAGGTGAGGAATGGCATAAGATGAGATGCAACCCCTCCCCCCCCCCCCCCCCCCTTTTGCTGCCACCCCTGCTAAGGTACCCAAAAGGGATGCACTCTCCAAGTGACAACCCGCTCACCATACAAAAGGAAATTCAAATTCTGGTATCACCTCAGTAACAGCCACACAGCCACCTTTCACTGCCAGAAACATTTTGAAGTGATACCTGAAAACGTTTGATTTTCAGTCACCCTGAGATTGTCATGGATTAAGGAAGAAGAAATGGAGGGGAGCAGGGAACACACAATCTTTCTCCTCTCTCACAAATCCCTTCTACCCTCTCTCTTTTTCTTCTCTTCTTCCACGTTCTCATTCCCCCTTCCATCTAACTCACTCACCCCTCTCTCCCACTCACCCCTTCCCTTCCCTCTCAACACACTCCCCTCCCTCCCATTCATCTCCCTCCCTCTTTTTCAGGCACATACATATACTGGCTCCCTCTTTTGCAGACATATACACACACAAACTGGATCCCTCTCGCTAAGACACACACACACACACACACACACACACACACACACACCCCTTCTCTTCTCTGTTACTCCCTTCCACCACTAACCCCTTTTCTTCCCTGTCAACACTCATCCCATACTTTCCCTTTCAGTCACTCAATCCATTCTTCCCACTCACTACTGCATGGAGTCTCATTCTATTTTTTTTTTTTTTTACATTTAGGGGCAGATTTTAAAAGCCCTGCAGCGTCGAGCCTATTTTGCATAGGCCCGGCAATGTATGCATGTCCCGGGGCTTTGAAAAAGGGGTGGGAAGGGGCGTGGGCGGGGTGCCAGTCCATGGGCGGGACCGAGGCCTCCGGCACAGTGGCCGTGCCGGGGGATCATGTACTGGCAGCCGGCCGGCTCGCGCAAGTTACGCCTGCCAGAGGCCGGTGTAAATGACAAAATAAAGGTAGGGGGGATTTAGGTAGGGCTGGGGGGCGGGTTAGATAGGGGAAGGGAGGGGAAGGTGGGGAGGAGTGTAAGGAAAGTTCCCTCCGAGGCTGCTCCGATTTCGGAGCGGCCTCAGAGGGAACAGGAAAAGCCATCGGGATTCCCCTAGGGCTCGGCGCGTGCAAGGTGCACAAGTGTGCACCCCCTTGCATGCGCCAACCCCGGATTCTATAACATGTGTGCGGCTGCGTACGCATATTATAAAATTGGGCGTAGCTATTAAAATCCGGCCCTTAATGTATATGTTTTTCTAATCAGGGCCAGTGCAAGGTTATTAGGCATCTTACGTAAATCTTACAGCTTTGTGCCCAGGCCTCCCCCCACCATAGCCCTCTCCAAACACAATTTAAAATTATGCATTTATAATATAAGATTTTACATGAAAAAGGACACTCAAAGTACAGTCTTTTGAAGTACAAATATCACAACAGCATGTATATTATATTTACATGCACTGCTGTGGTGTCAACCAAAAAACCCTGCACAAAAGCCAAAAAAGCACTTGGCATATAGTATTAGGTCTATTGTAATACATATTGGATGTGGGCTTGGTCTTCAGAAAGCCATGTGCAAACTAAATTACAATTTCAATAAAATAAACCTCCCATTCCAAAACAGCACTACCTGCTAGCACTCAAACAGTAACAACCCTACCTATGAAAAGGCAACACTGCAAATATTACATCAAGCCTTAAAACACAAATATACCACTTATCAGGAAAATTGAGTAAACCAAGCTGCTATAGATCCCTATACAGAAACTACATGGTAGCAGAATACCTCACTTCTAGACACACATACAGAACACAGACAGACCCTGACCAAATACAGAATAAAGAGAATCTAAATAGAAGTATTAAGATAAAAACTGAACTGGAAATCACAAGAAGTCATACTTTGTATGTAGTGCACCAATGAAAAAACAGAAACATCACCATTCCTCAGAAAACATCAAGCAATAAAATCAAGAAATCTAAAGCATCAATTATATTAGTAAAACCATACTAATAAAAAGAATTAATAATTAAAAACAACTGAACAGAACAACATCTAATAATTAAAAATGCATATATTTTTTTTTTTTTTACATTTCCCAAATACCAAAAAAAATTCAAAACATCATAAACATCAAATAACATCCGATTAGTTAAAATAAAAAAATTAAAAAAATTTTAAAAATTAATTCATTCTCCATACCTGGGAACATTTAACTTCCAGTCACTCTGAGATTGTCATGGATTAGTGGGAGGGGAAGGGAAGTGCACAATCACTCTTTCAAAACTCACACTGGCTCATATATACACACATACATGCTGGCTTCTTTCCTCTCTCCCAGGAACGCACACATACTGATTCTTTCTCTTTCAGACACATACACACACACACACACACACACACTGGATCCCTCTCTCTCAGGCATGCACATACACACACACACACACACATACATCCTGGCTTCCTCTCTCTCAGGCTTACAGACATACTGGCTCCCTCTCAGACAAACAAAGACATACACACACACATATGCACGCTCCCTCTCCTTCAGTTGGGATGAGATTCCCTGGGCTTCCTCTACTTAGGCCACAGAAACTGGAGTGATCCTTTGGCAACCTTGGGACTTCTTTCATTTTAGTCACCGGGTGCAATGGGATCCCCCGGCAGCCGTAAGGGCCTCTTTCACATTGGCTACTAGGTTGGATCCCATTGGCCACGCAGGCCTCCTGCAGTGTGGCACTGACCAGGATGGGATCTCGCAGCGATCGCGGGGCCTCCTCAACTGGGCCGTTGAACCTGACTCGATCCTTCACTGACCACTGAGTCTTTCACTTTGGCTACCAGGAAGTTTGGGATCCCATGGCAGCCATGCAAGTCTTTTGCAGTTTGGCCACTGAGCAGGATGGGATCTCCTGTCAGCTACAGGCATCTAAAATTGGTGGTGCCCGGCACACACCTTTCTAAAGTTGGTGGTGTCGGTGCATCACTATGCACAGTAGATGCTATGCCCCTGCTCAAATTTATTAACAAGGCTATGTGCAACAGTTTTTAAAAATGGAACATTAAAAACAAACAAGGCAAAACCTATTCCAAGCAAGATAGCACAGAAAGCTATTAATAAAAATAAATAAAAGCAAAAAAGATCAATGGATAGTTTTGGTATATAAGCAAATTCACTGGGAAACTATTTAGATGGGATGGCCCAGATTATATTTAGTAGATGTTAATAAACTATTATGCAGGAGAAAAGGATTTAACAGCAGAAATAAAAAAAAAACTTCTAAAGTGCGCATTAAGATACAGTAAATTATATAAATATATTTAAAGAAATCAGTCACTTAGCTGAGAGACAAAGATTACAGTTCCCTATGGAACTTTGCACAATTGAACCCTTGAATCAACCAGCAGGTGTCATTGTTGCACATGCACAATGGCTACGATTTCCTTCCCCTTAACATTGTCTCTGGGACATCTCTTACCCTTGGCCATGCCAAGGAGCCTAAGCTGTGATTAAAGCTTGAACCTAAGGCTTTCACACAGCAGTGTACAGCATTGCCACTGAGCAGCACCTGATTTACTTTTTGCGTGCCTCTAGATAACTTGGGGGAAGAGGAGGAAAAGGAGCTCCCCTTGGAAGGTACATGAATGGGCACCCCCTTAAAAAAATGCAGAGATTCATGGATGCCGCCTCCTCCATCCATGGTCTTCTGGACAGTAGACATCCTTAGGCATGTACCTACTTTGCCTAATGGAAAATCCGTCCTTGCAGTTAAGCCAGTAGCTAGCCTAAATTGAGTTTTTAACAATGACTATTCCTTCACCCCAGACCCACATACTGGATGTTGGGGGGGAACAGGTTACATATGGAGGGTTAATATCATTTTTGCTTCTCTCTGTATGGGTTTTTGAGTATTGTTCACTGCTCATAAATAATATTGCATCCTTTTCAACCCCCACTGCTTCGACTTGTTAGTTTTGAATTATCTCAGAATGTTTAATAAATTTGCATGGGTCTAAATGCACATTTTTAAACCACATCCCTCAAGCAAGGCACTTTGATCAACTTGCTTCATAATTTGCTCATTAATATTCCCAAAATCTGAATCAAATTAATGTAAGCTGTCTTTTATATGCAGTTTTTTCTGCTGTCAAAATGATGTTAATTTGAATAAAATGTGAATTACACCTTGAGTTTTTATAGGTGAAGAGCTGAAATTAATATATGGATAAAATGTAGCCTTGTAACTCTGGATTTTGACATTGAAAAAAGTGATTTATATGCATTGTACCAGGCCTAGAACTGCAGTGAGAAGGCAGTCAAGTACAGGTTCAAGAAGCAGTTAAACTTTGCCTTATTAATACTGGTACCCACAGTTGCAAACACGTTACAGTAGGCTAATAAATTATTTTTTGAGTAATGAAATTGCCATCAAACCATAGTTTAATCTGAATTAGATTTATAATTGGACTTCTTGTGCATGGAGAATGAAAAGTATTTTAAACTGTAGATTGACAGCAAGCCATTTGTGAACTGAAAACCATGCTCACTTATTGCAGTAAAGTCCAATTTGCAGCATAAATATTGAACTCCTGGGGGTTATAAAAATACCAGAAATCAATACTTTCTACACTTTACTAATTTTTAGAGTTAGAAACGTTACTCTATATCAAGAAGGATTTTCTTACTACCACTAGTAGTTGATACACACAGCCAAGACAAATATTTTCCAGCTCTTAATTATTACTGTAAAAAAAACTGAATTTGCTAGCCATAGATTAAAGTATATTCTATGTATCTGAACAGAAGCAACATCTATCCAACTTTTTTATGTCAGAAGTGGCTCCAGTAGCATTGTGTTGTAATGTGTAATATATTATTAAGGCTTCCAATTCTGCTTGGCAACTTCAACATAGATTCTATGCCCCAGAGAGAGTACAGGAGACTATATATAAAATACCTGCACCCTGATTTACAAACTAGCTAGAGCATGTTAAGCAAACCACTCATGGCAAGGAACACAAATGATAGAAATCTAGGATTATGGAAATTTGTGCTTCAGAGAGATCAACGCAGAGGAAGTTGCAAAGATCTATCTTACTACCTCTTGTGAAGATCTCTGTCCCTCCAGTTTAGTAAGAGTGTAAAAGAAGCATGTGTAAGTGCTCTCTATTCTACTGTAAAGTCTTCATTTGGGGGGAGAGTTGTCATTCCTTAGGCTCTTAACATTGCAGTGGTTAGGCCACGTTTGAAAAAGTCTACCTTCCAAGGGATTATTCTGGATAAGCTGCCAATCTTCTATTTTTGAGAACTGTTATCAAAAAAAGCAGTGGTGCTCCAGATCCGGGAGTTTATAGATGACAAGGGGATCCTGGATGTTTACCTATAATTATTTGGAAGCTATCATAGCATTGAGTCTCTTCTGGGGACCATAGTGGATGACCTATACCTAAACAGATAGGGGTCTGGAAGCTGAGAGGCGCTGATTGACCTTAGTGCAGCATCTGACACTGTGGACCCAGAGCTACTAATGCAGTGTTCGTCAGCAAAGAGGTCTGCAGGTCAAGTGATTCAGTGATTCAGGTCCTTTTAGTTAGGAAGTCAACAATATGTCCATTGGCAAAATCAGTCATCTCTTCCAGTGGTATAACATACAAATGTTCTCTCATGCATATTCATTGTGGATATCCTGAAAACTTGACTGGCTGGTGGGCCCCCAGGACAGGGTTGGGGACCACTGATCTATACTACATATTTTTACCTTGTGGCATAACTCAGGGGTTGATCCTATTAGGAATGTACAAGCCAAATATTTTCATTTCAGTGGGATTTTTATTTCTGTTTGGTTCATTATTTGTGGTTTTGGTTTTACTTTGATTTGTTTAGTTTATTTCATTTTTGCTGATTTATAGCTATGAATGTAACTTTTGTAAAGCATTATGATCTTTACATGGAATGACGGTATATAAAATGTCTAAATAAATAAACTTAAGTGAGCAGCTCTGAAGTTGTGTGCACAAATCAGCAAATTGTATGCACAAATACTGAACTGTACATACAGTTAATAGTTGCATGCACAGTTAAAGAGTTTTATGCCCAAATTAGTATGCCAACTACATATCTGCATTCACAATTGCTAAAAATATAACAAATACAAATTTTCATTCATTTCAGTGGTACTGTTCAATTCAGTTTGTTTCATTCAGAATGAACCAAAAATGGCCCATTTTTGTTTGCATTAAGCATTTGCTTCAAATGAATGCACATCCCTAGATCCCATCCCCCCATTACTATTTAATTTGTATTTAGAACACTTAGGCAAACTTATTATGGTGGCTGGGGTTTCACATTTTTGCCAATGATATTCAGCTTTTTGTTTCATTTGGATTAGATTGTCAGGAAGTTTTTGCTTTGTATTGTAGATCCTATTTTATTGTGTACATTGAAGATTTTACTCATGTATGGTTTTTATTCAAACCACTTCCATAATTTTTATGATGAAGCGGCATATAAGAAAAAGCATAATAAATAAAAAAAAATAAATGTCTCAATCTGTTCCTACAATAAGTCTTGGACTGGCTAAGCAGACACAGGGTGAGACTAAACCCAAGCAAATCTGAAGTTTTGTGGATTCATAGGGAAGAAGGCACTGGTATTCTCTGGTCTTGATTATTGCAATGCCATATACACTAGTCTATCAGTGATGATATTAAAAGCGCTGTAATTGACTCAGAATGTGGAAACGTATTTTAACAGGTATTGCTCAGAAGATGCATATAACCCCCATTCTGTGCTCTCTACTCTGGCTCCTGATACAGTGGTGCATCAGGTTAAAGATCGTTACATGCATCGTTGAGTGGTGAAGCAGCAGTGCCATGTGTGTGAATCGTCTGGAGGCAGCCCCCCCCCCCCCTTCCCATTTAAACAGCTGTGCCTGTGGCGCAAGCCGCTAGTGCACAACCAAGCCATGCACCAAAAAGGCGTACCCCATGGTTTAGATTTCAAGTGCTGATTCATTGCTATGGGCAAGAAGAGGAAGGGAGTTCTCAGGTCATTGCCAAACAGAATGGCTACTCCCAACTACAATTCCCCCAGCAAGTCTTGATCTTTATTTTACCAATCGGAATGATGCAGGTTCAGGTGAGCTTGAAGACTCGACCTCTACTCTTTTAGACTTTAGACTTATCCTCCTCTCTTAAAGGTGAATTTTAAAAGCCCGATGTGTGCCAAAATTAGGGGATGTGCGAATCTATCGGGCCGGCATTCTCCAAGCGGATTTTAAAAGCTGACCGGATACTCGCATACATGCCACTGAGCGCACAAATGAAAAGTTAAAAAAAGGGGTGGGATGTGGGCATGGTCTGGGCGGGGCATGGGCATTCCTGGATTTAAACTTGAAATTAGTGTGAAATTCTTACACACACAGGCGCAGGTTGGGGTCCCCTGCCGTGTCACTTTACTTCTGCTATGGATAACGTGTAAGTAATAAAAAAATATAGGCAGATCAGCAGGATATTAAAGATCTGGACTAACGGGGGGGGGGGGGGGGGAGTGAGGCTATTAAAGTAGGGGGTTTGAAAGCCCTATCCCTTAACTGGGTGAACTGGGAACAAACAGGGAAAACGGCCAAAGGCATTGGCGCTCATGTCTTTTAAAATCCCCCCACTTACGCAGTACAAGTGGCATTTGAGTGCACAGGTGCAATTAAAATTGCACGCACATGTGGAGGGTACAGTTTTGAATGCAGAAGTTGAATGATCAGCATCTACCCAGATTGTGTTAAGCACTGCTGAATTTACTGTAGTCGGAAGGTTGACTACTCCATATGGGAATATGTTGGAATTTTTTGGTTCCAAAACACACTTTACTACCTCAATCAAATTTTCTCTAATAACTCTGGAATCCTTATGGAATGCAGTTTCCACCATAGAACATTTTCTTGCATCTAGGAGAGACAGAACTGCATCATTGACTGAAGATCTGCACTCTAACCCCTGGATGCACTAAGCCGAATCATATTTTCATGGAAGAGGTTCCACTATCGCGTGGAGCTATTCGTCACAATAGTGGGGCTCCTCCACCATAAACTTCATGGTTGTATGGCGCATTCTTTTGTCTCATGGCCAAATACTGCAGGACAAAAGAACATGGTGAATGGCCCTTTAATGCCCCAAACTCATGGGACTACTATCCCCTTAAAGGTCTGCTAGTCAGTGCTGACTCCCATCTCAACCCGGGACTGCCAGTCGAGGCGTCCCTGATTCTCATAAAATAAAAAAAAGGACTTGTGCGGCAATGGCCCTATCCCCCCCCTTTCCCCCTCCCGAAAGCTAAAACATAAAATGTGGCCCCAGCTGCTTGCTGCTATACTCCCAACCCCCCAAGTGACAGAGATCCCCTTTGTAAGTCAAACCATCCAATCCCCAGCCCCACAATTAACAGAGATCCCCCTCTAGCTTAACCCTCACCCCCACAAGTGACATTGATAGACCTCTCCCCAACCCCAAATTACAGTGACGGCCCCTCCGATTAAAAAAATAAGATCCCGGTCCCCACGCCATCCCCCATTCCTACGCTTGCCTTTGAAAGGAAAAACAAATAGGGGCGGATTTTAAAAGGGTCACACCCTTAATATACATGCGTAACCCTTTAAAACCCCTCCTGCGCACGCCGAGCCTATTTGGCATAGGCTCGGTGATGCGCGCAAGCCCCGGGATGCGCCTATGTCCCGGGGCTCAAAAAAATGGGTGGGACGTGGGCATGGCCAGAGGCCTCGCGCATCTGCGCCCGGGGATTGCGTGCCGTCGCCAGCGCACGCAACCCATGCCTGCCCGGAGGCAGGCGTAAATAATAAAACAAAGGTGGGGGGGGATTTAGATAGAGCTGGAGGGGCGGTTTAGATAAGGGAAGGGAGAGGAAGGTGGGGGGGCAGAAGGAAAGTTCCCTCAGAGGCTGCTCCAATTTCGGAGCGACCTCAGAGGGAACGGGGAAAGCCATCGGGGCTCCCCTAGGACTCGGTGCACGCAAGGTGCACAAGTGTGCACCCCCTTGTGTGCACCGACCCCGGATTTTATAATATGTGCGCGGCTGCGCGTGCATGTTATAAAATCGGTCGTAGATTTGTGCGCGCCAGGTTACACGCACAAATCTACGCCCGCGCATAGGTTACAAAATCTGGCCCATAGTGTCCTGGCTCCCACCCCCTTTTCACTCTCCCCCCCCCCCCTGACACTTCTCCCGCAACCTCTATACCTAAAAATGGATCCTGTATCCAGGCCAGGTGACCCCTTGCATCTAGCCCAGCAGGTACCATTCTCCAAAAATAGCACCAACCTGAGCTTGCCCCAGTCATGTGACTCGGGTAAGTTCTGAGGATCAGACCCGGGCAATCAAGGAGGGATGGAACATAATTTTTTTTCTTTTTGGGGGGTGGGGCCTGGACTTTTTTTTTAAATTGGAGGACTCTAACAGTCACTTGGGGGGGTTGGGGAGGGGAAGGGGGTCATCAATGTCAATTAGTTTTGGGGGAATCGGGGGCTGGGGCCACATTTTAATTTTGTGCTTTGGAGAGTGGAGAAGGGGGGGCTGGGCCATTGCTGAGCAGGTCTTTTTTTTTTACATTTGGGGATGGGGTCAGGTCCACCTTAACTAGCAGCTCTGAGTTGAGATGGGGGGGTCAGCACTGACCTCCACTCAATCTCCCCATTTTCTGCGACTTTTTTTTTTTCCTGCCACTTTAAGCGTGTGGTGGGAGTCTCGGGACCCACGTTAGGATCCCAGGCCTCCCGCCTCACATCGAATGCATTTGAAATAGGTGGTGTTATTTTATCATGGCTGACACCTTCTTAAATTAATTAGTAATAGACTTTTTGCATTTATTTGCACTATTCATGCATATGAATCATATGCAAAGGTCATTGTAATAGGGGAGGGTATCTGGGTAGGGAGATGCAAAGTTTCTCACAGGACAAGCAGGATGGTAGTCCTCACGAATGGGTGACATCGAGGATGGAGCCCTGTACGGAAAACTTTTCTGTCAAAGTTTCACAACAGCTTTGACTGACACTGGCACACTGGGTGCACTGAGCATGCCCAGCCTGCAATTATCCCTGTGAGCCACAGGTGTCTCCCTCTCTTCTTTTTTCCGCTCTGCAGTCAGCATAGCGGTTGGAGCTCTGTGAGGATTTTTTAACTAATTACCTCATGGAAACACTTAACTTTTCACTTCAAAAAACACTTTTCCCTGCACAGGTCTCCCTCCGCGTACGTTTTTACGACGCTCGGTGAGTACTAATTCTTATTTTTCGGTCGGTTCCTGTCACTATCTTAAGGCTGTTAACTGACTGAAGCCTTCCCTTCCCCCATTTTTCAGTTAACTTTAAACAGCTTGCGAGTGTCTCTGTGACACTCTGCTTGCTTATGCTAGTGGGGTAGGGATTTTTTCCTTAACTTTAGGACCTCTGTAGCTTCAAGTCCTTAGTTCCCTGGTACCCTCACGCAGTCGATACCTATCACTACACGGGTACCCTCCTAAACCGCCCTGGGCTTTTATATGTCATCAGCACCCCTCCCCCCACGGTGCCCTGATGCCTTTATCCATGTTTTTTGCTTTTCAGTGCTACCAGGCTTTTTTCCTCCTACGCACTATTTTTTTTCCCTTGGGCTTCCTCGGTGCCGTCCCTACCCTACCCGGATGCATGCCATTGACGCACACGCTGTTAGTCACTGCCATGCATACTCGGGTCGCCGCCACCGTTGCCCGAGACACTTTTTAACGATCCCAGGTCACTTCATCGATGCCACCCCCTTTTTGGGGATGCCATCGATGCCCCATCCTCCCCACCGATGTCCGGCCCTTTTCCGTCGGTGGGCATCGGTGCCACATCGATTTCATCGGTGGGCATCGATGCCGGATGGTCCCCATCAGTGGACATCAGTGCCGGATGGTCCCCATCGATGGACATCGGTGCCGGATGGTCCCCATCGATGGACATCGGTGCCGGATGGCTTGTCCATCGATGGACATCGGTGCCGGATGATTTGTCCGTCGATGGCATCGGTGCCGGATGGCTTGTCCGTCGGTGGCATCGGTGCCAGGTCCTTTTGCATCGATGGACACCGATGCCCAGGTGTTTCATCCATGGGCATCTATGTTAGAATGCATCCATCGAGGGCAGTCGATGCCAGGCTGCTCCCATCGGTGAAATTCGATGCCCAGGTGGGTCCCATCGGTGGGTATCCATGCCGGCTCGATTCCGTGGATGGGCGTTGATGCCAATGCCAGCCTTATGGCTGGCATCAATGCCCATGCCGATTCCAGGACTGGCGTTGATGCCGGGATGGAATTAATCGACTGGGAGATCCATGCCATCGATTCCATACGTGTCCATATCGATGCCACCGACACACGTGTCTGGGGCACCGATGCCATGTACACTTGGAAATCTGAGTCTGTCCAAATCGATACCATCAACGTCTGTGGCCCTATAGTTGATGCCCGTGGCCATGCCACAAACGGCATAAATGCCCGCCTCCATGCATCGATGCCCTCGACACCTCCGTTTTCCTTCGGTGTCCTTGACGCCCTATTGATTCGACTTCGACTCAGTCGATGCCGGTATCTTTTTCAATAACGGCAATGTTTTTCGATTATTCGATTACACATCGTTTCAAAGATACCTATGCCAGTGCTGTCAGTGCCCGTCATTGTCATCATTCTCCTGGCCAGTCATCGACGATTTTTCATACCCATTTTGATGATATCCTCGAAGCCCCTTAGGTTGCCTTCAATATCGTCAATACCGACATAGCACCGCCACATAATACCCTCGCCTCCTCACATTGCTCCACGCTTTGGGTTCTTTTTTAAGCCCCGTATTAGCTTAAGACACTCCATTGTGTCAGGAGCAGAGCAGGCGTGCTGACAGTTCGTCATCGATCGCCTTCCAGGACGACGAGGGCTTCCATCTCGGCGCTGGGGAAAGACCGGGCCGAGCACCGTGGCACCCATCATCGCCGACATCGTGATCGTCCGCCGCTGACGCCATCCAGCACATCGGTGCCATCCTTCTCCAGGCTGGACAACGCTCGGGCAGAGCGACATCACCACTGCCATCAGCACTGTTCCTACAGTTTTGGCAGTCCTTGGTGATCCAGAACTTCCGGATCCAGGTCCGACGGCTTCTGCATTGGCGTCACGACATCGAGCCGCTGTGACGAGGGAAGGGAACATGAGTTCCGTTAGGGCTCCTCTGTTCCTGGCGTGCCCCACCGTCAAGTGGTGTGGGACTATGGCCATCTGTTACACTTAGCAGTCTAAACGCCACTCACGCCTGGCCTGTCTCCTCTGTACCTGTGCCACCATACCGGGTTTCAGAGCGAGATGGACGTTTACGTCTCCGGCCTTACACCGAGGACTCCGGAGACCGTCGGAGTCAACAATCTTCACCGGCTCGTCTTGCGGCGATCCACGTCGGATGGTAAGTACCCGCTTCGGCGGCATTCCCATAGAGTTGTGTTCTCCCATTCGGACCGTGGTTCGAAAAGTTCTGGGTCATGTGCCTTTTAGAACTGTATTAGTGTCACATATCACTATGTTAGCTATGTTAGCCACAATATCAGGAGAACCCCTCTATCTTCTTGGGATTGCAGCAGGGCTTCTTCTCTTGTCAGTAACAAGTCCCTGTGCCGACCAATGCTCTGACTCTTGGTTCCCTCCCAACCAAGGTCCAGCTGCATTGGCTGATCTGCTAAACATGAGATTCAGCAACCATTGCCCCATGTACAAGTCCACCTTGAGGCCTGGCCACAGGTCTCAGTGTCTCCTTGTACAGCATACAGAAATGCGGGTACCACTTACCGCTCACACACCTGCAGGAGCCTACATGATATCCTCCATTGGGACACCTCCTGGTCTCCCATCTGGTCAGATATCAGAGCGGCCACCCCACCTTGTACCAAAGTCCCGGTACACTCCCCCAGGCGCTACGAAGTGCAGAGGGGAGAAGGGAGGGGGTTTGGGGAGTTTTAATTGCACTATTCTTTCTTTTAACAGAAAATAGTTACTCTCCGCACATCCTGGACCTAAGAAAATCCAACTTTCTTTAGACGTCACAGGTACAATGGTATCTTTGGTTACCATCACTCCATACTGCAGTAAGTACATTATTTTAATGTTTCTATGTGCTTTATGGTGAGTCAACATTACAACCCCAAGCTCTGCCGCTGGCACCAGCTTCGGTAAGTGAACTGTCTCTTGCATCACTGTTGGTGAATGCTGTTTTCTCTGCGGAGTGTAACATCATTCACTTTCCTTGCATAGACTACTGCTAACCACTTTCAGTACATGCAAGGAGCTCTCACTTTTTTCAGGACTCACTATACATTTACTAACTGGATTACTGTCACTGCCATAAATCCCTTCTGTAACACTTCTGGACACCACAGTCTTAAGACCCTCTTGTCCAGCATGCGCACAGACATTCTGATACATTGTTATATGTCCCTGCGCATATTTTCCATAACCTCAGCCTTTCAACTTTTCATGGTTGGGCTATGGGTTTCTTCCCACTATGCATTTTTCTCATAATTCAAAACTGCTATGGGTTATATTCAGTGACATTCTATACTCAATGGACCTAAGTGGTTTCATTGCTTTTGTCCCTGATTCTTATCCCAGTTCGAACTAGGACCTAGTCTCCTTCGACTCATGCTCGCAATTCCTTAGGGTTATAAAGTTTCTCCTGAAAGCTTTCAACCCATTATGCATCTTTTGCACTCCAGCATAGTTTCTCATAAACTTCCTGGTCGTTGCACCCCATGAGTTTGCCCTTATGCCTTCCAATACTGCTTTTGCAACAATTCTTTGTGCATACAGACAGACAGCATAGGGACAATGTGCTTTCCAACTCATAAGCACGCATTACCTCTTAGCTGCTCTGCTAGACAGCTGCGCAGCTCTACCCTTGGCCCTTGTTCACTTCATGCGACCTTGGGCCACATATCTAAGAGATTTAATGAACGCTCTATCAGACCTTCTCCACGTAGGTTCTATCCTCTCGAATGGTCTCAATTACATATGTACAGGGCAAATCTTTAACGCTGAGTTTAACTAAACTTTCCTCGGCGTCTGCATCATTCCATACGATGCACAGGTTCTGCTCCCTGCACATGTTTCCTATGCGTTCCCTTAGATGCCTTTTCTTCCATCAAAGGCCTCTTCAATATATCTCTTCTGCTGCCTCTCTCGTAGCCAGCATTCTTCTAATGTTGAACTGGGATGGGGTTCAGTATTCTTTTCCCCACTCCCTGACTGAGATCAGTATGCTTCCCATACTTCTCAATCCATCATATCAGTAACCTTTTATTCCCTCACCAGTCAGTCCCAAATCATAGACTTACTGATGTTCTTAGGTTCTGGTAGCGTCACATAACCTTCTAAACATAAATCTTGCCGTTTAATATGG